>NW_012102643.1:236367-242230 GCF_000951045.1 Mandrillus leucophaeus | reverse complement strand
GTGTATAAATAAAGAACCAAGGTAGTTAAAAGGTGTGACAGATGAAGGAAATATAATAAAACAGAGAAATGTAACAAAGAGTAACTGGGAGCTGAGGTGAGGGGCATATTTTAGCTGGGGCAGTCAGGGAGGTCCTCTCTGAGGAGGTGACATTTGAGTTGAGACGTGAATGATGAGAAGGAGCTGGGCATAGGAAGATATATGTCACTGGATTTTGCTGGAATCCCCTGGAGAGCTTACTGATACCTGGGCCCACCCCCAGAGATTCTGGTTGGATTGGCCTGTGGTTTGGCTCAGGTATCAGACTTTTAAAAAATTCCCCAGGGGATTCTAATGGGTATTCAGGATTGAGAATCACTGATCCAGGGAAGAGTTCCAGGCAGAGATAACAGGGCTCTGAGGCAGGAATGTGCTTGCCATGTGTCCTAAAAATAGAAAAGAGGGCAGATGGCAACTGGTTCCTTGGAAAGAGGGTAAAATGCAGAAATGATATAGGGAGCAGCACAAAAAAAAAAGGGATGGGGATGCAGTAATGTCTCCAGGAAAATAAGGAACTGACTTACATATTGGGCAAGAGGAGAGAAGAGTTGGAGAAAAAGTAAATAGCCAGAACTGGAGGCTTTAAAAGCTCAGCTAAGAAGTTGAGATTTGCCTAAACTCTTAATTTTTTTTTTTTTCTTGGTCAGGGTCTTGCTCCGTTGCCTAGACTGGAGTGCAGTGGTGAAATCATGGCTCACTGCAGCTTCCATCTCCCAGGCTCAAGTGATCCTCCCACCTTGGCCTCCCAAAGTGCTGGGATTACAGACATAAGCCATAGCACCCATACAACTCTTCCTGAATTTAGTAAGTATTTAGCTGCTAATCTTTCTTGAAGGTAATGAGTTCTTGAAACATACCCTCTGCTAGAAAGCAGCTCTGCCCAAAACAATTACTTTAAAAAAGTGATTATTTTCCTGAAAAAAAGGTGAAGAGGTGGCTACAGCTTCCACCGTGAAGTATACAACATATATACATATACTATGATGTATTCCTACATCTACAGACACTCTTTCAGGTACACTCATCCACTATATCCATATGCACAAGGATGGCCACTGCAATATTGTTTATAAAACAAAAACATTGCAGTTTAATAGTATACATGTATATATATTATACACACAAGTACATATTAGAGACAGGGTCTTGCTCTGTCGCTCAGGAGACATGGAGTGCAGTGGCACAATCATAGCTCAGTGTAACCCTGAGGTCCTCAGCTCAACTGATCCTTCTGCCTCAGCCTTCTGAGTAGCTAGGACTATAGGCACGTGCCACCACACCCAGCTAATTTTTCATTTTTATTCTTATTTTGTAGAGACAGGGTCTCTACAGACAGTCTTGAGTATCTAACGGTAGTTAGCCCAAGTAGATACAGCTAGCAAGTGGCTGCCCAGGCTGATCGTCAACTCCTGATCTCAAGCAGTCCTCCTGCCTCAGCCTCCCAAAGTGTAGGTATTAAGGCATGAGCCAACACACCTGGTGGCATTGCTTCCATACTATGCAATGCTGTGCAGACATTAAAAAGGGATGTGTAAAGTTGTCCAAGACACATGGTTAAGGCTAAGAGCAAGCAACAGAGTCAAACCCAGAAACATTCTATTTTTTTTGTGGGGGCAGAGGGAAGGGAGGGTGTAGAGGAGAAACCAAACTCTAACCTCATGTATTTTTGAGCATCAAGGAAAAATCTGGAAGGATATCAAAATGCTGATTGAAGACTGGGAAGAGGAGAGAAGCAGGGAAAGTTACTTGCTACTTTATATATTGGTCCTTGAATATTGTTTATGGATTAATTTTGGGGAGTAAAAACAATTTTATAAGGGGGCTCTATAGAATGTATTACATAAAAATAATACATGTTACATAAATCAAAGAGCTGCTGCTATAGTTTTGGAACACGATCTAAAGGTATTAGAAAAGTTCTTAAAATGACAAAGGTAACTTACAGTGGATCTAAAAATGGTGCAAAGCTCTGTACCCTGACATCAACAGTCAGGGCCTGAAGGGGTCAAATCAAGAAATGGCATGAGAACGAGGTGGAACCGCCAGTAGTAGACACTTGCTGCCACCCGCCAGTGGGGTGGGGTGGGGTGGGGTGGGGTGGAAAGCCACCACTGGTCTTCATAACAGACTCATCTTCACTACTTCATCCTAGAACTATATGCCTGTTTGGCTGTGGTTAAACTTTTTTAAAAATAAAGCTACCATTAACCTCCATTCCTAGGAGAAGATACACAATGGGATTACAAAGCAGTGAAAAAGAACAGAGCTACGTGGATGAACATGGATCAAACATGGATAAATCTTACAACGTTATATTGGGTGAGAAAAGCAGGTTGTGGAAGGATTTGTATATGGTATCATTCATGAAAAGTCTAAGGACACACACACAGCATCGTACATTGTTTGAGACATCTGCATATGGGATGAAATAATAAAGGTACATGTGGGAAGAAGCTCCAGGATACTGGCTACCTCCAGGGAATGGCTCAGGCCAGGGGAGGAATAAGAGCCAGGAGGGTAGGTCAGGGGCTCCCAGAGTCTCATGTTTGGAAGTGTGTGTGGCGTGATTACGGTACCTGCCTCTCGAGGCTGACAGGAGGGTTAAAGCTCTAATAGATGTGAAGCTCTTGCCACAGTGTCCTGTGCACAGCCAGCTCTCTGTCACCATTCAACTAAGAATCAGGACTGTCTTGGTGGCGAGGCAGATTTTCTCCATGTCTGAGAGCTCCCCTCCTTATCTGTCCTCCTCAGTGGCCACTCCTTGGCTGAGTCTTCCCCGACCTCTGCTGGCTCCACAATGCCACATGACACACCTGCCTCTAAAGCTGCCACCCTGCTCCACCAGCAGGCAGTTAGTGCCAGGCGGGCCAACAAGAGCTGCCCATCCCTCCAGCCACAGGGCTTCAGTCACACCCAGGTATCTAAGGGAGAGACCTGGGGGCCTGGGCCAGGGTGGCAGGGGCGGCATCCAGTGACGCTCAGTGGCAGCCAGGACACAGCCACTGGGTGGACGTGGGGGGTGGGAGGGACAGGTGACCCCACCCCTGCTGGTCTCTGGTTTGGGCAGTTGAGGGAAGGGTACAGAGAAGGCCTGGGCTGGGCGAAAGGCCGAGTTCAGATATGGGCAAACTGTGTTTGGGGTGCCTGGGGAGAGCCATGAGGAAGGACTCTGAAATTCAGAGCTGCGAGCGGGAGGGTGAGATGGGTGGGGGCCACGCAGGCCCAGGCGTGTTTTCCAGAATCTGGCGCCCAGGAGTCAGGCTCTTCCCAGGTGCTCCTGGCCTGCGCAGCTCCACAGGGCTGAGAAGCCACAGCCAGGACCCCGAGGTGCATCTGGCTCCCTCTGGCAGGCACCCTCTGAGCCCCAGGTGATTCCTGCAGGCATCCACAAGCTTCACTGACTGAGCAGCTAGTGTCTGCGGAGACTGCCAGCCTCAGCCCCAGGCAAAAGCGTGTTTCCCTCGAGTGGGCACTCAGCACCGGGCTTCCCTCCAAGGCCAAGGCAGCGCGTGTGGGTGGCAGCGGCTCCTTGGGCTCCAGACAACTCGTAATGAATGAACATACGCTCTTAGTATTATGAAATATCTTAGCTCAGCTGACCGTCACAGCAATTTCTGCAAGTGGACATTATACCCATTTTACAGATAAGGAAGTGAGGTCCCCAAACGAATAAGCCATGCATCCAGACCTGCAGCCAAGGCCTTTGTATTTTTGGGTCAGGTCCATCTTTTTTTTCCTCCACACAGATAAAATTATTAATGAGAAGCATACATAGTGGTTTAGAGCAAGTATGCACAAACTGTTCCTGTAAAGGGTCGGATAGTCAATATTTAGGCTCTGCAGGCCCCATGTCTCAGTTGCAACTACTCATTACTGCCATTGTGGCTTGAAAGCAGCTATCGGGAAAATGAATGGGCATGTCCGTGCTCCAGTAAAGCTTTATGTATGGATGCAGTTTTAATTTCATATATTTTTCACGTCATGAAAATTACTCTTAAAAGCTTTATTGTGGTAAAAAAACACAAGCGGTACGCTTTTTAACAAAGTTTTATCTGTGAAGTAGAGAACCGTTAACTCTAAGCACCATGTCGTACAGCAGATCTCTGGAACTGTTTCATCTTGCATAACTGAAACCTCATACATCTTGAAGAGCAACTCCCCAGTTCCCCCTCCCCTGGGCCCTGCCAACCACCATTCTCCTTTTTGCTGCTATTGTCTGACTAATTTAGCTGCCTCATGTAAGTGGAATCATGCAGTATTTGTCCTTCTGTGTCTGGTTTATTTCACTTAGCATAATGTTCTCAAGGTTCATCCACGTTGCTGCATATCATAAGATTACCTTATTTTATTGTTTTATTTTGAGACAGGGTCTTGCTCTGTTGGTCAGGCTGGAGTGCAGAGGCGCGACCTCGGCTCACTGCAGCCTCTGCCTCCCAGGTTCAAGCAATTCTCCTGCCTCAGCCTTCCAAGTAGCTGGACTACAGGCACGTGCCACCATGTCCAGCTAATTTTTGTATTTTTAGTAGAGACGGGGTTTCACCATGTTGGCCAGGCTAGTCTCGAACTCCTGACCTCAAGAGATCCACCTGGTTTGGCCTCCCAAAGTGCTGGGATTACAGGCATGAGCCACTGCGCCCAGCCGGATTTCCTTCTTTTTAAAGGCTGAATAACATTCCTTTTTTGTATACACCATGTGAAAAATGCTCTTGATTGTTTTTTCAACTAGTTGAAAATTAAAAACCATTCTTAGCTCAGGGGCCATACAAAAACCACTAGTCTGGGCCCACGGGCTGTGGTTTAGTGCATGGACTTTGAAGCCAGATGGCCTGGGTTCGAATCCTGCTTTATCACTTACTAGGCTGTGTGGCCTGGTTACATTACTTAGCCTCTCTGGGCCTCAGTTTTCTCATCTGACAGTTGGGAATACTAATAGTATATACCTCACAGACTATGGTGAGAAACGCATGGGTTAATTTATGTAAAATGATTCAAATAGTATCTGGTACATGATATGTCTAAATGAGTGTTAGTCATTATTCCTCAAGAACCATATGCCTGCAGTTTCTTTGTGAAAATTAAAATAGTACAAAGGACAGTGAAGTCTCATTTGATTAGATTACTCCTTGCTGTCCCCCTACCCACCCCCATAACCTTGGCTCTTCAGTCCCCTTCTGAGAATAACCTTTCCAGTGTTTTATTAGGTAAGTTATAGTATCACTTTATGCATCTTTTTATATTATTAATCGCAGCATACTGTACATATTCATTTATCTATCTGACAAATACAGCAGTGAACAAAACAAATGAGCATTCCTGCCTTCAGGGGGCTTGTATTCTTACGAGAAGAGACAGATACTTTACAAATGAATCGGTAATATACACAGCGTATAACACGTCAGATGGTGATGTGTTGCAGTAAGGAGTGTGTGTGGGGGTGCCCTTATACAAGGTGGTCCAGGGAGGCTGAAGTGAGGTGACATTTCATTAAGGACCTGAGGAGTTCTGGAACTTGCTTTTCCCATTCTGCCTGACGGGCTCAGGACATAAGGCAGACCTGCCCCATCCTTTGCCCAGGATCTTCCAGGGGAGGGATGCTTCATGGTCATTTAGTTATTTCGTGTATTGGTGGACTTTGCCGATTTCTTTCAGTAACAAACAAAGCTATAACCAACTGCTCTGTCACGCCATCTCCTGCATATGACTGAGGCTTCTCCAGACAGACAGAGAAGTGTACACGCTGCGGCAAGGGGTGGGGCACATTTAAGTTCATAGAATCTGCCGGGTTGCCCCCAGACTGGCTGTGCACTGCCATCACCTCCCCGCA
>NW_012102643.1:229639-236317 GCF_000951045.1 Mandrillus leucophaeus | reverse complement strand
ATTCTCCTGCCTCAGCCTTCCAAGTAGCTGGACTACAGGCACGTGCCACCATGTCCAGCTAATTTTTGTATTTTTAGTAGAGACGGGGTTTCACCATGTTGGCCAGGCTAGTCTCGAACTCCTGACCTCAAGAGATCCACCTGGTTTGGCCTCCCAAAGTGCTGGGATTACAGGCATGAGCCACTGCGCCCAGCCGGATTTCCTTTTTAAAGGCTGAATAACATTCCCTTTTTGTATACACCATGTGAAAAATGCTCGATTGTTTTTTCAACTAGTTGAAAATTAAAAACCATTCTTAGCTCAGGGGCCATACAAAAACCACTAGTCTGGGCCCACGGGCTGTGGTTTAGTGCATGGACTTTGAAGCCAGATGGCCTGGGTTCGAATCCTGCTTTATCACTTACTAGGCTGTGTGGCCTGGTTACATTACTTAGCCTCTCTGGGCCTCAGTTTTCTCATCTGACAGTTGGGAATACTAATAGTATATACCTCACAGACTATGGTGAGAAACGCATGGGTTAATTTATGTAAAATGATTCAAATAGTATCTGGTACATGATATGTCTAAATGAGTGTTAGTCATTATTCCTCAAGAACCATATGCCTGCAGTTTCTTTGTGAAAATTAAAATAGTACAAAGGACAGTGAAGTCTCATTTGATTAGATTACTCCTTGCTGTCCCCCTACCCACCCCCATAACCTTGGCTCTTCAGTCCCCTTCTGAGAATAACCTTTCCAGTGTTTTATTAGGTAAGTTATAGTATCACTTTATGCATCTTTTTATATTATTAATCGCAGCATACTGTACATATTCATTTATCTATCTGACAAATACAGCAGTGAACAAAACAAATGAGCATTCCTGCCTTCAGGGGGCTTGTATTCTTACGAGAAGAGACAGATACTTTACAAATGAATCGGTAATATACACAGCGTATAACACGTCAGATGGTGATGTGTTGCAGTAAGGAGTGTGTGTGGGGGTGCCCTTATACAAGGTGGTCCAGGGAGGCTGAAGTGAGGTGACATTTCATTAAGGACCTGAGGAGTTCTGGAACTTGCTTTTCCCATTCTGCCTGACGGGCTCAGGACATAAGGCAGACCTGCCCCATCCTTTGCCCAGGATCTTCCAGGGGAGGGATGCTTCATGGTCATTTAGTTATTTCGTGTATTGGTGGACCTTGCCGATTTCTTTCAGTAACAAACAAAGCTATAACCAACTGCTCTGTCACGCCATCTCCTGCATATGACTGAGGCTTCTCCAGACAGACAGAGAAGTGTACACGCTGCGGCAAGGGGTGGGGCACATTTAAGTTCATAGAATCTGCCGGGTTGCCCCCAGACTGGCTGTGCACTGCCATCACCTCCCCGCAGAGTCACCCAACACCCAGGCCCGCTTTGACCAGCCACCTGGAAGCTTCTTCGGGGGACTCAACCCTAGGTCATTCTCACTTCGCTTCCCACCAACAACTGTCTTCCCTTCTCCAACGCTCTTCTGCCTTTAGTGCTTGTCCTGTATCACTGTTTTCTCATCACCACCGCCTCTCTGTCTGCCCTTGACATCTGGACTCCTTTGGTGGCATGTACCCACCTGTGGATTAGTGACTTGGGACAGAGTCCTCAGAGGCCTTCTGAGGGGGGCTTACGAAGGGTTGAGCTTCCTCCCTGCCTGGGCCTCTCAACAAGCCCCTCCCTGAGGCCAGCAGTGACGTTCTGCCTTGCCAGAGGCATCTTACTGCCTGAGTCTAGGGCCCAGGGCACAGGGCTCCTGAGCTCTACCTCGGCTGGAACCCCGGGCTCATGCCTGTTCCCTTGACACCTGGGCTCCTGCTGCCCACTGCTACCCTCAGGATTTGAACCCTGGACCTGAGCCAGTTCTGACTTCACTGCCCCGCCCTCTGACCACATCCCTGTTAGAGCATCTGTTCCCAGGCCCCTGGTAACTGGGGGGGTGCGGACAGGAATCCTCTCACGCCTCTCTCACAGGGCTGTTCTCATTCACACGAGGAGATATGTGGGGGCGGGACACTGGGCAAAAGGACGGACGTTCTATGTCCCCATGCTTAGCCCCAAAAGAACCCTGAGCACCCCGGGATAACCTGATTATTGGGCTGCTCTGAGATGAGGCGTGGATGTGGTGAAGAATTTTAAAAAGGAGGGAATGTGTTTTTTAGGATATTTAGAGAATCCGCCTGCACTGAGGCTGGGAGGAGGGAAACAGCGTGCTTAGCCCTGGGACTGGAATTTATATTCCAAGGAGTCCATGCTGGACTGCCTCATCAGAACTTTGGAATTAATTCACTTGGGAGGCCGCAGGCCTACTATGTGCAGAGTGAGACTTGAGGGCAGGCGGAAGGCGGCTTCTGCCCCCTGGGCCTGGACCCATCAGACTTATGGGAAGCCGAGGATGACCTGTCAGAGGCAGAGGGATCCCCATGTGTGCCGGTGTTTCCAGAACAGAAGCGGGACAGAGTGTTTTTTGGCCGTTGAGCACCTAGTCAGCCTTCTCCTGGTGGAAACTCCATTCTTATGTGGGGCTCTATTCTCAGCCAAGGTTCCAGGGTAGAGCTCCTGCTACCCCCACGTCTGGCTCAGGAGTGGGCCATGTGACTTATAGTCCAGGGAACCAGGCATCCTCCCGGCCACACTGATTGGCTCAGGGACAGACATGGGACTGATCCAGAGCCAATGAGATGCACTGAGACTCACTGGGACTCCTGGGAGAGAGACTCCCACGCTTGCAGCTGGCCAGGAAACTGGGAGGATGTAAGGAAGGTTACATTGCTACCAGGAGGAGAGAGAGCGTCTGTGAATACAGTCGAGCAGAAGAAAACAGAGCTGACAGTAGAGGGAAACCAACTCCATGGGGGTTCATTTGAACTCCTGGATCCACCCATGCCTGATACCCCTACAGCTGGTTTTCAGTTAAACAGGTGAATTTATTTCCTCTTTGATTAAGCCAATGGGAGTTAAATTTCTGTTCATAAACAACTGCAAGCGCCTAGTCTGATTACAAAAAATTACCCTATAGTGGCCGGGTGCTGTGGCTCACGCCTGTAATCCCAGCACTTTGGGAGGCCAAGGTGGGTGGATCACTGAGGTTGGGAGTTCAAGACCAGCCTGACCAACATGGAGAAACCCCATCTCTACTAAAAATACAAAATTAGCTGGGCGTGGTGACGCATGCCTATAATCCCAGCTACTCAGGAGGCTGAGGCAGGAGAATCACACGAACCTGGGAGGCGGAGGTTGCAGTGAGCCAAGATCGTACCATTGTACTTCAGCCTGGTCAACAAGCGCAAAAACTCTGTCTCAAAAAAAAACAAAAACAAAAAACAACAACTAAGATGACTGTAATAACCAGCAAGCTTGTAGGTTGAAATGGCTCATACTGGGGATGACAAAATAGATGGGTGTGATGTGTGTGTGTGTGTGTGCATTAATGATGTATGCACATCACTTAATGGTTTATATCACATCTTCATGTGCCAGACTGTGAGCTCTAGGAGGACCATGGCTGGGACTGTTTTCATTCACCCTGGAATAGCCAGCACTTGGCATGGTGCCTGGCACACAGCAGGCTCTCAATGAATACTTGTTGGGGGTGGTGAATGAATAATGGAATCAAGTTTGACTAGTCCACTCCCCTCATATGATTGTTCTGAGTATCAGAAGTACTACATGTTAAACACCCAGCAGGGTGCCTGGTACACAGTAGGTGCTCAGTAAATGGAAGTGCACATGACTAAGTATGCAAGCGTATGCTCGTTTGTCAGATTTGGGAGTTGAGGCTCTTAGGAGTAGGCAACATGTCCAAGGTCACGTAATATGTGTCCAGGTTGGGGCTCTGAGCTTGATCCCACTGACTCCAAATGCGAAACTCACTGTACAGTCCCTGGAGAGTGTTGGCAGAATAATGACATGATGGGCTGAAGGGCCGCAGGCCTGTGGGTCAGGCGTGCTCAATTCATGTAGGATTTTAGAAGAGTCTGAATTAGCTGCCAATATTTACCAATCAGGATATTTCATAGGTAAAAAATACAAATTTGCGGCTTCTGCCGAAAAATCAGGAAAACTGGCCGTCTGGGTCCACAGTTCTACCTGGGCCCGATCTGCCCCTTTTAGACAGACGCCTTCTCCACAGTCCCCACCAGTCCCTATTGTCCACTCACTCCCGGCTTGCTACCCTCTTTCAGTGATTGCCTGTTCTCTAGTGACTTTAACCTGGGGAGTCACAGTAGGCAGGACTGGTGGCAGTGTGGAGGGGAAAAGAGAAAGGGGGATGGATTTGGCAGCCAGTCTGGGGAAAGAATGTACCAGCTGTGGGGGGATGTCAGAGCTGACTCTGATGATTCGGATGGGGCAGGAAGATTTGTTCATTTACATGTTTCTTTTAAAATGGGACATCTGGATGAAACCTCACCGTTAGCCTCTCCTCCTCCTCCTCATCCTCATCTAAGCCAGGGGTCAGCAAACTACAGCCAAGCAGGTCCACTGCCTGTTTTTGTAAACAAAGCTTCCTTAGAACATGGCCATGCTTATTTGTTTGTATATTACCTATGGCTGCTTTCACACTATAATGGCAGACTTCAGCAGTGGTAACAGGACTGTAAGCCTTGTAAAGTCTAAAATATTTAGTATCTGGCCCTCTACAGAAAATATTTGTTGCCCTGATCTAAGCCACCACATACTGAGTATTTACTTCGTGCAAGGAGGTGCTTCTAATGTTCTACATGTATTAACTCATGTGATCCTCAAAAACGTCTATGGTAAAACCATAAGGAAACACCACTACACGCCCAGCAAAGCAGCCCTGACAAAAAAGACACCACCAAGTGCTGATAAGGGATGCAGAGCAACTCCCATTTCTGGTTGGGAGTGTCAACTGGTGCAACACCTTTTTTTTTTTTTTTGAGATGGAGTCTTGCTCTGTTACCCAGGCTGGAGTGCAGTGGCGTGATCTCGGCTCACTGCAACCTCTGCCTCCTGGGTTCACGCCATTCTCCTGCCTCAGCCTCCTGAGTAACTGGGATTACAGGCGCCTGCCACCACACTGGGCTAATTTTTGTATTTTTAGTGGAGACAGGGTTTCACCATGTTGGCCAGGCTGGCCTCGAACTCCTGAGCTGAAGTGATCCACTCGCCTCGGCCTCCCGAAGCACTGGGATTATAGGCATGAGCCACTGCGCCCGGCCGGGTGCAACATCTTAATACATCCTATGTCCCAGCAACTCTTCTTCGGGTGTGTAACCAAAATAAATGGGCACATATGTCCACTAAAAGCCATGGAGAAGGATGTTCATGGCAGCTTAGTTTATAACAGACCCAAGCTGGAGACAACCAAATGCCCATGAGTTGTTGAAGGGATAAATACAGATCTCACAGACACGGCACTGGGTGAAGAAAGGTAGACGCAGAAGAGAACAGACTATACGATTCCATTTAGGTGCAGTTCTAGAACAGCCAAAACGAATCCACGGTGACAGAAGTCGGAGTAAATGCCATCCCCAGGGTGGGGGGTCATGACTGGAGAGGGGTCCCAGGGAGTCTTCCGGAAATGCTGTACGTCTTGATCGGAGCCGTGGTGAAACAGATGCACGCATATTCAAAACAGATGCACACACACGCATGTGAAAATTCACTGAGTGGTCCACTTAAGATCTGTGCGTGCTACCTCATGTCAATTCATCTTAAATTAAAAATAGAAAAAACGACGACTGAGGATCAACCACCTCAGCAGGTGCTTAGGCAGGAACCACTCACTCTGAACATGCACACGCCGTGTGCTCAGCAACGCTGCTGTGAGGAGCGGGTGTAACAGAAACGAACCCCTGTGCTCACCAGGAACTAGGTTCTAGACGGTGCTCAGCGGCACTATGTGTAATAACCCCAAACTGGAAATACCTAAATGCCCAATGAAAGTAGAATAAACACACAAATTGCGGTATAAGCGCATGACGGAATGCTGGGCAGCAAGAATGAACTCAACATAATACCAAGCAAGAGAAGCCAGAGGCAGAGAGAATCTGTAACGCTAAGAGTCTGAATCATCGTTATGCTCGTGGGAGGGCTGTCGAGTGGGGGGAATTCCGTGAGGGGACTGCTGCGGGCGGCGGTGACATTCTCTTCTTGGCCTACCTGGGTGCTCGTTACACATGTCCGTTCAGTTTGCAAGAAGCCCTTGAGTGGTACACTCTGTATATGCACTTTCTGTAAGAATATTCTGTCTGGGCAAAATGTTAAAAAACCAAACTCTTGGAAACAGAGACTATTCTTTGAGAAAAGAATACACTTTTCTTTTCTTTTTTAAAGACACAGTCTTGCTCTGTCACCCAGGCCCAAGAGCAGTGGCAAGATCTTGGCTCACTGCAGTCTCAAACTCCCAGGCTTAGGCAATCCTCCCATCTCAGCCTCTCCAGTAGATGGGACCATAGGCATGGGCACCCGGCTAGTTTTTGTATTTTTTTTGTAGAGACAGGGTCTCGTCATGTTGCCCAGGCTGGTCTTGAACTCCTGGACTCAAGTGATTCGCCCGCCTTGGCCTCCCAAAGTGCTGGGATTACAGGCGTGAGCCACTGTGCTTGGCTGAGAGATGAAAAAACTGAGAATGAGGAGGTGGATGTAAAATGCTCAAGGTCACACTTTTAAGTGTCTGAGTCACAATCTGAACCTACGTAG
>NW_012102643.1:211571-228889 GCF_000951045.1 Mandrillus leucophaeus | reverse complement strand
GCCTGCCTTGGCTTCCCAAAGTGTTGGGATTACAGGCATGAGCCACCATACCTGGCCTACTATGTCTTTTAAAACCTTGTAGACAGCGATCATTTCAAAACAGTTACGAGTGAAAATATTTGATTTTGTGATATCTGCAACAACTGCAACGGGGTATTAAAATACTGGTGATTTCTACAGATGACAAAGCTACAGATTCTGCCAGCATACTGTGGTTTATGGCCTATGCTCATATTGGAAGCAAATGCTAAGTTTCAGCTGTAGGTTAGTGAAAATGAGACTGTAATTATTTTTCCCCATTGAAGTTTGTGGATCCCTTGGATTCTGTCTACTACACAGCAACCAGAATGGCTAACATTAAAAAAATGGGCAACACTAAGTATGGGTGGGGATGTGGGACAACTTGAGCCCTCACACACTGGGTGGCTGCCCCAACCGGTCCAGCCACGGTGGGGAACTCTTTGGCCGTGTCTGCTAAATTTGAACGCATTGATAACTTCTACCAAGCAATTTAAATCTTGGGTATTTACCCAATAGAAAAGTATTCGTACATTCACCTAAAGTAAGGTGTAAGACATGACAGCACATTTGTAATAGTAAATAAGTAGAAACAAATGAAATGTTTATCAACAAAAGGATGGGTAAAGAAATTGTTGCGTATTTAGAGAATGGAAGGCTGCATTGAAACCTGAATGAAAGACCTAGTGCTACATTCAAGAACAGGGATGCATCTCAGCAACCTAAGAATGTTAAGAGAAATAAACCAGATACAAAAGAATACATGCCATATGACCTCATCTATGAGAACAGGCCAAACTAACCTATGGTGTTAGAATAAAAACAGTGGGTATCCTGGAGACGGGGGGACGGTGGGTGGGAGCAGCAAGGGGTGTTTAATGAATGGTCTTGTTCTGTGTCTTGCTGGAGCAGGTGGTTCAGTTGGTGACATCTCACTGGCCTGGACATTTGGGAGCCGTGCACTTTTCCACATGCATGTGTTACATCAACAACAAAGCTTAAAGAAAATCATCCTAATTCATCGGGAAGGGGATGTGCCTAAAAACTCTCTGTGATGAGGAGACAGACAAGTCCTCTTCATGGTCTTCTTCTGTTTTTATTTTGCATGTACATTTTTTTTTTCTTTGAGACATGTCTCACTCTGCCACCCGGGCTGGAGTGTAGTGGCACCATCACGGCTCACTGCAGCCTCAACCTCCCAGGCTCAAGTGATCCTCCCGCCTCATCATCCCGAGTAGCTGGGACGACAGGCACATGCCACCATGCCTGGCTTATTTTTGTAGTTTTTGTAGAGAAGGGGTTTCACCATGCTGCACAGGCTGTTCTTGAACTCCTGAGCTCAAGCGATCTGCCTGCCTCAGCCTCCCAAAGTGCTGAGATTACAGGCGTGAGCCATGGTGCCTGGTTTGCATGTACAATAACTGCTGACTAGAGACAGCAATCCTATTCTAGTCCTCTCTTTCTAGATGAGGACGCCGCGGTTCTGAAATTTCTGACGAGTATTGTTGAGAGCACAGAACACGAGCGTTCCAGGCAGTTGTATGGATGTAAGGAGACCTTGCTAACAGAAGCTTGGCGCTGGGCCTTGTGCATGTGAGTACTCAGCTAAGAACTCAGGATGAAAAGAGAAAGGCCGGGGAGGTGAACCCCTGGAGGAAGGACAGTGGGTGGGATGGGGCTCTGGTGCCCCTAGAGGAGAGGACAACCCATCCACCAGTGTCCCTGGAGAAAGTACAGAGCCACCTGGCCCTGGGAGAGCTGCGATGGAGCTGGCTCCCTCTGCAGGGGTTTTCCTGGTGACCTGGGAGATGGCTGACACTTTCTGGGAGTGGGAAGACCCCTTAGGAACCCAAGCAGCGGGATTCTGGAACTCCCAAAATACAAGGCAAAGGGGAACACTTCATTAAATAACTCGCCCACCATGCAGGGCTGGGAGGTGACCACTCCAGAGGGAGGAGCTGATGAAACACCTCCTAGAAGGATCTGGGTACACAGGAGAGGTGAAAATAGGAAGGGAGGATCCCCCAGCAGCCTCAGGGGTAAGGTCCAGGATGGAACCTCCCTTTCTGTGGGAGGATGGAGCAAAAATAAACGGGAAGAACCTGGCGTTCTGCAGAGGAGGAGGCGGGGAACCGGCTGCAGTCTCTGAGTCATATCCAGTTTTCACAGAGTGAAATGTAATTAGGTGGTGGGTGCCTAATTAAACAGCGACTGGGCGTCCCTGGCTAGGTGTCAGGGAGTCACTGATGGAGTGGGAGGCAGCATGAGAGTCCTGGGCAAGCTAAAGGCCTGTGCTTCTCTTTCTCTGGCACCTGGAATGTTGGAGATGCCTCAATGCATCCAGCTCCTCAAAGCAGTGGCTCTTGGCCAGAAGGTGGGTAATCTCTGTCCCCAGGAGACACTTGGCAATGTCTGGAGACATTTTTGGTTTCATCACAACTTGGTGTGCTATTGATATCTGGTGGGTGGAGGCCAGGGATGCTGCTCAATATTCGCCGATGCGCATGGCAGCCCCCACGCTACGAAGACTGAGCCAGGATAAAATGTCAGCAGCCCCTAATCCAATAACCCTTTTTTTTTTTTTTTGGAGAGAGGGTCTCTGTTTTCCAGGCTGGAATGCAATGGCGTGATCTTGCCTCACTGCAACCTTCACCTCCTGGGTCCAAGAGATTCTCTTGCCTCAGCCTCCTGAATAGCTGGGACTATAAGCGTGTGCCATGATGCCCGGCTAATTTTTGTATTTTGAGTAGAGACGAGGTTTCACCATGTTGGCCAGGCTGGTCTCAAACTCCTGACCTCAAGTGATCCACCTGCCTCGGCCTCCCCAAGTTCTGGGACTACAGGCATGAGCCATCGTGCACAGCTGAGAAACCCTCTCTTACTTAAATAAACCTGTCTATGGTCCAACCCTCTAGCATCTCACCCTTCAGGTCTTTTGAGCCATGTTGTGAGAGCCAGGAAGGCCCCTGGAGACCAAGTGTAGGTCAGGAAACCAGATTTCCTAAACCTAGTGACCTTGACCCCCACCTCTGACGCTGCCCTCCATGTGGGGGGCTCCACTCCTGTAACACTCCTGGCCTCTCTCCATGCTCCCCTGTACCTCCTCCGAGGGGGACAATATACAGCAGAGGTCACCAAACCTTTTCTGTAAAAGCCAGATAGTCAATATTTTAGGCTTTGTGGGCCAGAGGGTCAAAGGGTCTCTGTGACAACTACTAAACCCTGCTATTGTTAAAAAAAAAAAAAAAAAAAAAAGTCACAGACAAGACATAAACAATTGGGCGGGGCTATGTTCCAATAAAGCTTCATTTACCACAACAAATGGAGGGCCTGGTTAGGTCCACTGGCTGTGGTTTGCTGACCCCCAGCATGTGTCTGGTGGGTTTGAAGGGCCAAAGTGGGCATGGGTAGCCCAATCCTTCCCGTGCTTTTCCTCTGGGGACTGAACTGCCCCCAGGGAGTGCTAGTTTTCAGGAGGCTTGTCCTGTCCGCGTGGGGAGGAGAGGTGTGGACCAGCATGAGTGAAAAGTCCGTCACACTTGGAGTTTAGTCAGGAAGCCCAAACGCCCTCAGAAGGAAGCCATGCCCCCAAACCCAGCCTTCACCAGATTCATCGGAGTGCAGTGTTGACTGGCATCTGCTGACTCCTGGGTTTGATTTCTTCATCGGCTCAGGACCTCAACAAGGAAGAGGGTAAAATAAGCCCCCTCATAAATTGGTATTCCCATTTTTCTAAGAAAAAAATGAGCTTTATTATTGTTATTACTATTATTTTTTTGAGATGGAGTCTTCCTCTTGTACCCAGTCGGGAGGACACTGGTGTGATCTCAGCTCACTGCAACCTGCACTTCCCAGGTTCTAGTAATTCTCGTGCCTCAGCCTCCTGAAGAGCTGGGATTACAGGCGTGACCATCACGCCTAGCTAATTTTTGTATTTTTAGTAGACACAGGTTTTTGCCATGTTGGCCAAGCTGGTCTTTAACTCCTGACCTCTGGTGATCCACCTGCCTTGGCCTCCCAAAGCGCTGGGATCACAGGTGTGAGCCACCCCGCCTGGCAGAGTTTTATTATTTTTCACTCTTCTTTTTTCTCCATTTCCCCTATGCCCCACTTTGCCCTTTAGAAATGCAATTATAACCTTTTACCTCTCCTACACCAGACAGTCTCTTCAGGCCAAGTTCATCTAATCACCCGCTTAGAGGCTCCGGAGCGGAACTCTTACTCACCAGGAGGTTGCCTCGAGAGACAATGGTCCATCTACAACCCAAAGTATGCCTGCTGTGAAACTCCCTCCCAGGTGCAGAGCTTCTGGCCACCCTTAGAACCTAGTTCCACCCATAAAGGCACCAGTGGCTGTCAGCTGACTTGCCGGTGGATGAAGTACTTGAGTGAGATATGCGGACCCCCCAGCACCCACTTCCTCCCCTGTGTGCCATTCATGCCAGGCTCCCTTTTAAAAGCACCTCCTTTTTGCTCCTAAAAGCAAAGCAGTACTCTTAAGGCAGGAAGACTGTACTTCTTCCCTTAAGCTAGCTTTGGAATAAAAAATCACTTTCCTTATACCAGATCTCGCTCTTACTACCTGCGTTTTGGTTACACCCCCCCTACAGAGCCCCGACACTTTCTACTCAGAGCAAACAATACTGGCAGTGATGTAAGAGATTCCTTTTGAAACTGAAGTCCAGGGTGAAACAACCTGGAGTAAAATGTTACTAGAATCAGTGTAACTGGGCATGGTAAACATCATGATGGTGACACTTGAAATTGCTGAATTTGAGGTCTCACTGCCCTAGGGAAGGTATGCACGCCTATATCCATTCGGCAAGTATTGATTAAACACCTATGGTATGCAGGGAGCTGTCCCAGGCACTGGAATCACAGGAGTGAACAAGACCACTAGGATCCCTTCTGCCCTCGTGCGGCTGATGTTCTAGTGGGGAACAGTGACAAATGCGATGAAGAAAATAAGGGAGAATGACAGGACAGAGTGGCCCCACACGGTGCTGTGAGAGGCCCCGCTGGGCTGAAGAACATGAGTCAGAGGGGAAAGGAGGAAAACTGCTCCAGACAGAGGGAACTGGCAGGTGCAAAGGCCCTGAGGCCGGTACAAGCGCGGGGGCATGGTGAAACCCAAGGGGACAGTGAGGGAGGGAGGAAATGGCATCGCAGGGAAGAGGGGACAGATCCCATAGGGTCCTGGAGACTGTCTTGAGGAGTGGCAGGGTCCACACCTCTCCTGGAATATTGCATGCCAGATTTTGCCTTTTGTGCATTTTCCTGGAAACAGGTCCACAGCTTTTGACACATTCTGAAAGGAGCCCAGACCACAAGTCATTTAAGCAGCACAGATTTTCACCCCCTCAGTTTGCAGAAAAGTGAACCGAAAGTCAGAGAAAAAAGCTTCACTGAACTCCCCACTGGGGAACTGGGTTTCCCGCTACACTCCCACATCTTCCAAGTCCCCACCCACTGAAGCCACTGGTTCTTGAAGACTTGGGCCAAGGTCTTTCTGATGAATGCTAGAGTTCAGCTTCTTGGCTTGGCTGCTGGGATAAGAATTTCTTTGTGGGGAGTGGGTGCGGGTCCTCCTCCTGCCCATGGAAGCTCACTCCTGCCCATCCTTTTCAGTGCCACAGATGTCAGCATGTCCCAAGCTGTTACCTCTGCTAGAATCTCCCCTTTCACGTCTCTTTCCTTTCTCCAACCCCCAACCCTTAAAAGCCCCAAAAGGGTGTATTATTCAGTCTCCACTAGGCTCTAGAAAACAGAGCTTCAGTCAGAGGCTTTTAGTGCCAAATTAGATTTTGCTCTCATTTGATTAGATTTCCCCAAGGCACTTTTAAAAATGGTTATTCCGGCACCAGTGGAGGTGGGAGAAGCAAATTAGCATGGGCCCTGGGGCTCCCGGGCTGGGAGATACAGCCAAGAGAATGAGCTGGAATTAAAACCAAGATTAAAAGCCCAGCCCAAATTGTGGCAGGTGGCTGGTGCCGGGAAGCTCAGATTCGCTGAGCTTTCGAGGCGGGGACAGCACAAGAGGAGGGGCAAGCTGGGGGCTGGCGTGGGGGTGGGACAATGTGGCAGGCAGATTAAGCGGAATTAATGGCAGGCCAGGAAAGGCCACTGACAATGAGCTGGCTGGTGTCTGCCCCTGGGTACCAGGGCTGGCATCTGCTAAAAGGCCAGAGCACTTACTGCCTCCTGTGTGCCCGGCACTAGGTGGAGGCTTCACCCGCCTGGCTCTGTCATCCTTTGGGCACTGGCACTTCCTTATTTAAGTCACACAGGCTGAGCTTGACTGTTGACTCCAGGAATGTGTGCAAATCCTTGACTGAGCCATCAGTACTGCACTCCCCTGGTGATCATGGGTAAACTGGTTAGTCGAGGCAAAGGCATGTGACCGAAGCTGGGCCAACTGCAGCGAGTCAGCCCTGGGACTTTTAGGGAGCTACTAGAAAAGAGAAGGTTTTCTTCCTCAGGGCTTGGAAATGGTGGGATACATAACTGAAGCTGCTGGCAGCCATCTTGCCATCAAAAGGGAAGAATCTGTGTGTGTGTGAGCAATATGGAAAAAAGTGGAGGTGGGAAAGATACAGAGAGAGAGAGATACAGAGATACAAGAGATAGAGAGATGCTGGTTTGAGGCCCTGGGGATCCACTCTTACCTGAAACCACTTTTTTTTTTTTTTTTTTTTTTGAGACAGAGTCTCACTCTGTCTCCCAGGCTGGAGTGCAGTGGTGTGATCTCGGCTCACTGCAACCTCTGCCTCCTGAGTTCAAGCGATTCTTCTACCTCAGTCTCTCAAGTAGCTGGGATTACAGGTGCCCGCCACCACACCCAGCTAATTTTTGTATTTTTAGTAGAGAAGGCGTTTCGCCATGTTGGCCAGGGTAGTCTTGAATTCCTGACCTCAGGTGATCAGTCCACCTCGGCCTCCCAAAGTGCTGGGATTACAGGCGTGAGCCACCGTGTCTGGCCTGAAACCATTTCTAATGCTAGCATTTTCAGTTTATCAGTGTCTTTCAATTAGGGAGAACACTGGACAATGGAGACATTTTTGGTTATCGCAGTTTGGTGCTGAAGGGCTGCTACTGGCATTCAGTGGGCAGAGGCCAGGAATGCTGGTAGAAATCCTATAATGCATAAGACAGCATCCATAATGAAGAAATATCTCACTCAAAATATCACTAGTGCTGAAGTTGAGAAACCCTGAGTTATGCAAATCCATAAACCCCATCACTGCACTTTTGTGTTGTTTTATTTGCTTAATTTAGTTTGAGTTCTTTCACCTGCAATTAAAAGGCCCACGATGCTTAGTGTTGCACAGGGTTTGGAAACCACATCTGGTCTGCTGCCTTTTATAAATAAAGCTTTATTGGAACACAGCCACTCTATTTGTTTACACATCATAATGGCTGGATCCACACTACAATGGCACAGTTGAGCTGTTGCAACAGAGGTGGCAGAGGTGGGGGTGCAAGTCTAAAATAATTACTATGTGGCTCTTTGCAGAAAGGGTCTGCCAACCCCTGGTGTATAGCAAAATTCCCCGTGTGCAATAAAGGATCCCTTTGGAATTTCAAATAGGATAGTGGTAACCTGGAAGAAGTGATGACAGCTAAGCAGAGGTAGATTCTAAACTGGGTAGGATAGCGCATGGGGCTCTGTGGTGCAAAGGAAAAGCAACAATGACACAACGATGAGGAAGGTAATGAGGAAGACAATGACGACAAGAACAGCAGCCAATGACAGGTTGAGTTGGGAGGATCACTCGCTCTGCATGGTTCCAATAAGCACAAACTTTAGCTTCCACAGTTCAGTTCAATAACACCAGTCCCCTGCAACACGGGTTAAACTTAGTTACTACTGTAGATTAACTGTGAGGAACAGCATAAAGGACAAATGCCATTGCTCACCCTTCAGTGCACAGGTTGCTGTGTATGACCGATGCACATTGTGATCAATGGCCCAGCATGTGGCTCCTCACAAAGCCTATTACAGGTGTTTGGTTGCTGTGCATCTGTGATTCAGTTCGTGCACAGACAGCAAAATGTGTAGCGGTGTGACCTCCTTGTCACTCAGTAACACATCTACAAGGCAGTTTACAAAAGTGGATCGTGAGGGAAGGAACTGGCCAACAGAGATGAAAGTGCAGCAAAGAAATGAAAAGATGCTGAAACGGAAACTTTAAAGTAAATTGGAATTGTAAAAGAAATGGAAGCAGACCGTGGGAATGTTGACAGTGTCACTGTTTGACAGACTCTATACACAGACAGAAGAGCTTAGCTGAAGGTAGACTTATGCGACATAAATGAAGAAGAAGTTGTGATGAAAAGGATGATGTTCCTAAGGAAATGCTACTGACAAAAAAAGAAAACCCTTTACATTAAAGGAGTTCCTGGAGATATTTTACAACATTGAAAGCCCTATGTCACTAGGCAAGTCTTTTCACCTCTTAATACCTCCGTTTCTCCAGCTCTCAAATAGAGTTAATAATAGTATCTACCTCAGAGGGTTGCTATGAGAACTAATATATGTATAGACGACATTTTGGTCAATGACAGACCGTATATACAATGGTGGTCCCATAACATTATAATACTTTTTTTTTTTTTTTTTTTTTTGAGCCACGATCTTGCTCTGTTGCTCAGGCTGGAGTGCAGTGGTGTTATCATGGTTCACTGTAAGCTCAAACTCCTAGGCTCAAGTGATCCTCCCAACTCAGCCTACTGAGTAGCTCCAGATGCACATCACCACCCCTGGCTAATGTTTTTTATTTTTTTTTTAGATGGAGTCTCACTCTGTCGCCCAAGCTGGAGCGCAGTGGTGCAATCTCAGCTCACTGCAACCTCCGCCACCTGGGTTCAAGCAATTCTCCTGCTTCAGCCTCCCAAGTAGCTGGGACTACAGGTGTCCACCATCACGCCTAGCTATTTTTTTTATTTTTAGTAGAGATAAGGTTTCACTGTGTTGGCCAGGCTGGTCTTGAACTCCTGACCTCAGGTGATCTGCCCGCCTCAGCCTCCCAAAGTGCTAGGATTACAGGCATGAGCAACCGCGCCCAGCCTAATGTTTTAATTTTTAGTAGAGACGGGGTGTCACTATGTTGCCCAGGCTGGTCTGGAACTCCTGGGCTCAAGTGATCCTCCCACCTTGGCCTCCCAAGGTGCTGGGAATACACGCATGAGCCACCATACCCACCATATTTTTACTATACTCTATTAATACGTTCGTGTATGTTTAGATACACAAATACTTCCCATTGTGTTACCATCGCCTACAGGATTCAGTAGGGTCACATGCTGTAGAGGTCTGTAAGTCTAGGAGTAATAGGTCACACCACAGAGCCTAGGTGTGTAGCAGGCTACGCCATTCAGGCTAAGTGCACTCCATGATGCTCGCACAAAGACAGAATCACCTAACGACACATTTCTTAGCATGTATCCCCACTGTTCTGTGACACACGGCTGTACGTTGCTTGGAACCGGCACACAGCAAGTGCCTACTAAGGTTTATATTTTCATTATCCACCAACGGGCCTGTCCTCTGTTATAGCCAACTTCTTGCTGTTAACATCTGGCTTAATGGAGTCCTTCTGCCCCCCTGGAGGGGATCACTAGCTCCCCCAATCCTTCCTGCACCCCGTTTCATGGCCCAGCAGGTTGGCCACTTCCCCTGCAGGCAGCTCTGCGGTGGAGGCTCCACGCGGCTGCTTCCCCATTTGTCTGAGTTAAGTGCTCCTGGGGAATGATTCGGAGCCTGATGGGAGGAGGAGACCCTTCTGTTTTCTCTTCCAGCCCCAAATCTAACTGAAATTGCCTTGTAATAATTGCATTTGTGGTCTCTGAAAGCTGTGTCTCGTGGCGACCAGGGACTGAGATTAGCTGGTGGTAAACCCGGCACAGGGGCACACAAGGCATCATTGGGGATACTAAGCAAGCCAAGGGCAATGGGTGAGAAAGAGGGCTCCTGCAACCAGAAACCACTGGGAACCTCGGCCACCTCCCCCTGCTGCAGACATGTCCCCGCCATGCCGGGCCGGCGTAGGAACAAGGTGTTCCTCCCAGCATTAGTTCTCCCTTTTCCTAGTAACACAGGTGGTGATGTGGCAGAGCGGCCAAAGTGTCTCTGCAGTCAGACTGTCTGGGTTTGAATCCTGGATCTGCCACCTCCTAGCTGTGGGACCACAAAGGACTTCGTCCCCTGTGGTTGTTGGCAATGAGTGAGACGACAGTGCACCCCCACCCACTGCTGTGCACGTGGATGAGCTGACAGGCATGCAAAGGGTGAAACAGGACCTGATCTGTCCTAGGGGCCTCCCAAGAGGCAGCCAGCAAGACAGACGGCACGCACTGCTTTCGGAGGACTTTCTCTCCCCCACGACGGGCCATCTGGCTGGAAATATCAACAGGGCTTTTTTAAGGACATCAGCAACTTTCGGTACATGTTCATCCCACACCATCTCCACCCACACCCTACATTAAAGGTAATTGACAAACAACTCTCTAAGAGTCCAAATGTTCCAGAGCTGACTCGCTGAATCATGCGACACCATTTCATTAAATATTTATTCACTTTGATTTGGCAATTTGTCCTCATATTTTGGAACCAGCACACACATACATCTACGCACATGCATAAATATACAACACATACATATACACACATGCATGAATACATATACACAAGCACAAATACACCACATACACACACGTGCATGAACACACAACACATACACAATGCGTGACTATGACATATAAAAATACACATATACATGAATATATGGCACACATATACGCACATGCATAGATATACAAGATTCATATATACACAATGCATGAATATACATGTACATACATGCACAATGCATGAAAATACAATAAAAGCACATATACACACATACACGAATATACAACATATACATATACACAAGGTATAAAATCCCCAAAAAGACAGAAATGCATCTTGCTTCTTCACCTGCTTCCTTCTCACAGCCAACTTCCAACTGGACTTCTGCCTCCGCAGCCTTCCCAGAGTCCCGACTTCCCCAAATGGCCAGAGGACCCTTCTGAGCCCAAGAGCCATCAGGCCATCTCCCTTCAGGGACGCGCTGCTGGGCTCACTCTGTTCCGACTTCTCCAGGCCTCATGCTCCCTATGAGCCAAGCTCTCTACCCCGCTGGGCACTGGCACCTGCTCCTCCCTCTCACACGGGCTGCCTCCTCCTCACAGTGGCGCCTCAGGTCAGATGAGAAGTTGTCTGTGACCACCCATCCCTCTATACTCACCGGGCTGTTTATTTCCTCCACAGCACTCTGCACTCTGAAATTATCCTATAGATGCGTTTGTTTTCTTGTTTATCCTCATCTCCCCAACTAGGGTGTGGGGTCCATAAGGCAGGAGCCGTGCCTGGCCACTGTAGCCCCAGCCCAGTACCTGGCCCAGAGTGTGCATACGGTGAGCAGCGGCCGACAGGAGGGCTGGTAGGTGGACCTGATTGAGGTACACAGGACGTGCAAGGTAGGGCGGCGCCCTCTTGCAAGCCTCACACCCCTCGCCCAGAAGCGCAGAAGAGGTGGCAACCACATGTCTTACTGAAAGGGATTCTAGGCCAGGCGTGGTGGCTCACGCCTGTAATCCCAGCACTTTGGGAGGCCAAGATGGGCAGATTGCTTGAGCTCAGGAGTCTGAGGCCAGCCTGGGCAATATGGAGAAGCCCAGTCTCTACCAAAACCAAAAAACCAAAAAGTTAGCCAGGTGTGGTGGTGCACGCCTGTAGTTCTAGCTACTTGGGAGGCTGGGGTGGGAGAATCACCTGAGCCCAGGAAGTGAGGCAGAGGCTGCAATGAACCAAGATCCTGCCACTGCACTCCAGCTTGGGTAACAGAGCGAGACCCTGTCTTGGGGGCGCAGGGGAGGGGAAAGAAAAAGAAAAAGAAAGGAAGGAGTTTCTATTATAGTGTCTGCAGGACAGTGCTGCATGCTGAAAAAAAACGGGTCAACGGAGCAGGTAGGGCTGCCAACTGCACATGTCTGTGTGCAGAATACACTGAACCAGGGGTGATTTTGCCTTGCAGGGGACACTGGGCAGTGTGTGGAGACATTTTTCACTGCTATGACCTGGGGGTGGGGGTGGGGGAATGTGCTACAGGCATCAGCAGGCAGAGGCCAGGGATGCTGCTGACCATCTTCCAACGCATGGGACAGCCCTCCTCCCCCAGTAAAGAATGATCTGGCCCCAAAGTGTCACCAGTGCCAAGGTTGTGAAACTGTGTAAAGTGCACAGTTTAAAAAGTTGTCCAAACGTGCCAGTAACGACAGGGGTGCAGTGTGGCTTTCAAGAGCTTGGTTTACAGAGTCAGAGGACTCTGACTCCTTGGGCAAATGAGTGCTCCTGTCTGAGCCTCAGTGAATTCTTATAAAATGGGAGCAGCAGCAAATGAGATTGTGCAATAAGAACTCTGAAAAAGGGCCAGGCGCAGTGGCTGGCGCCTGTAATTCCAGCACTTTGGGAGGCCGAGGTAGGAGGCTCGCTTGAGCCCAGGAGTTCAGGTCTGCAGTGAGCCATGATCGTGCCACTGCACTCCAGCCTGGGCAACACAGTGAGATTCTGTCTCTGAAAACAAAACAAAACAAAACAAAACAAAACAAAAACCAACAAAAAAAACCAATAATAAATAAATAATAAAAATACAAAAAGAAAAACAAACCCAAAAAAGGAACTGTGAGTTCCCAAAATCCAGCCTGCTTTCCTTTTTCAGGGAGGGGGATGAAAACTTGGGCCTCTGGAGAAATAAAAATGGTTGTTAGAAACCAGATGTGACACCGTTTTGGAAAATGGCAAGGCCCCTCCGAGACTCCAGTAATGAGCTTGGGGAGGAGTGTTCATGCCGCACAGCGAAGTCGGCTGAGTATGACACACATCTATTAGCAGAGATGGGCCGGAGCGTGGAGCTGAGCCAATGACAATAAACAGTGTTTGCCAAAGCAATTCAGAAAGGTCGGTGAAAAATGAAGCAGAACTCTGTGGAAAGTCCATCCTTCCCGAAACAGACCCGTGCTATTTCACATGCACAGAGCCTGCGGAAACAAAACGGGCTCTTTGCCCTTCGTGGCATCATCTAAATTCCGGCTGTCCGCGTGCCTCTCATGCACGTTTGGCCATTTTTATGTATCATTTGGACCGTTGCACACTTAGTAATTTCCTTCAAATCACTTCATTTGGTGTCAAACCAGCACTTCACACCAGCCTCTTGATTTTCACCCTGTGATCCATACATCCGTCAATGCCAGTGGGTCAAGGCTATGCACCACGGGGGGGGACTTCAGCTCCTCTGTCCTCCCTCACATAGGTCCCCAGCAGCTTCACCCTCAGGACACATCCAGGTCTGACCACTTCCCATCCTCCGCCTGTCACCATCTTGGTCCAAGCCACCTCTGCCTCTGCCTGGATCTTGCTGGAACCTCCTCCCTGGTCCTCCTGCCTCCTCCCTCCACCTTCAGCCCATCTTCCACAGCAGCCAGAAGGATCCTATTAAATTGCAAATTTGTTCAAGCCCCCAACTCTTACAAAGCCCTTCAACGGCTCCACATCCACCTAAACTAAAATCCAAAGTCCACGCCATGCCCTACAAAGTCCTACAACTGTCTCCTGTCCCGCTCCCTGACTGCATCTGCCCCCACTTTCCCCCTGGCCTCCTGTTCCATGGTCTCCCTCTATCCTACCAGCACCCCAATCTCAAAGCTCATTCTTGTCCCAGGGCCTTTGCCTCTGCTGTTCCCTGGAAGAATCACCTTCCTCGGATACCTGCATGGGCTGCTTCCTCACCTTTCCCAGCTATTTGCTCAAAGCTTTTTATTTTTATTTTTTTTCCAATACAGGGTCTCACTCTGTCACCCAGGCTGGAGTGCAGTGGTAAGGTCATGACTCACTGCTCCCTCAACCTCTCTAGGCTCAAGCTATCTTCCCACCTCAGCCTTCCAAGTAGCTGGGACCACAGGCACAAGCCACTATGCCCAGCTAATTTTTTTATTTTTTTCTTTTTGAGAGACAGAGTTTCATTATGTTGCCAGGCTGGTCTCAATTCCTGGGCTCAAATGATCTGCCCACCTTGGCCTCTCTCAGTTCTGGGATTACAGGCGTGAGCCACCATGTCCAGCCTCAAATGTTAACTTACTGGGGTTCAATCCTAACCCTCCTATTAAAATGGCATCTCCCCACACTGCCCAGGCTCTCCCCTTTCCCCTGACATTGCTTCTCCACATATTTATTCACCGGTCACATTTATCTGTCTTCCAGTTTTAATCACGTGCTTCTCCCACCAGAGTACCAGCCCCATGAGGGCAGGGGCTGCTGCGTCCCTTGTCCCCTGTGTCCCCACATCTAGAACAGGGCTTGGTCAGCAATGATAACTCAACGAATGTTTGTGGAATAAATGGGTAAATCACTGAACCAACAAACACCCTGTAATGGGAGGCCTGTGGGACGCATAGCTGAGTGAGGGAATGTCGACTTTTTAAATTTTTTTTTTGAGACAGAGTCCCACTCTGTCACCTAGGCTGAAGCGCAATGGCACAATCTCGGCTCACTGCAACCTCCACCTCCCAGGTTCCAGTGATTCTCTTGCCTCGGCCTCCGACTGGCTGGGATTACAGGTGTTCGCCACCACGCCTGGCTAATTTTTGTATTGTTAGTAGAGACAGGGTTTCACTATGTTGGCCAGGCCAGTCTTGAACTCCTGACCTCAAGTGATCCACCCGCCTCAACCTCCCAAAGTGCTGGGATTAGGCGTGAGCCACTGTGCCTGGCTGGGAACGTAGATTTCTTTTTTTTTATCATCCAGTGCACACCCTCTGCGAGTGGAGGAGTGGGTAGAATCGTTAAATTGTTATCTTCCTATTTGATTGTATGGTGTTTGGTTGGCTGAACCTGGATCTATTTGGCCCACATGGGACATGACTTCCATTTGTGGGTGTGCGTTATAAAACCAAAAAAGCACTCAAGGTCAGTGTAAGGCAACAGCAGTGCTTTTCAATATGGTCAAAATTTATTAGGGAACCCAGAGTCTTGTTTATGTTGGTTATATCTAGTGACAGTTATTATATTAGAGATGAAAACTGAGAAATTTAAAACATATTCGTTCACTCATTTAAATAATAAACTCACTACTTGTTAGCATACATTTAAAAAATGATAAATAGAGGCTGGGTGTGGTGGCTCATGCGGTCAGGAGTTCAGGACCAGTCTGGCCAACATGGTGAAACCCCATCTCTACTAAAAATACAAAAATTAGCTGGGTGTGGTGGTGGGCGCCTGTAATCCCAGCTATTTGGGAGGCTGAGGCAGGAGAATTGATTGAACCCAGGAGGTGGAGGTTGCAGTGAGCTGAGATCGCACCACTGCACTCCAGCCTGGGTGACAGAGCAGAGCAAGACTCCATCCTGAAAAAAAAAAAGATAAATAACTTTATTTTTCCCAAACAAAATACAATTAATGAGAAGAGTTGCACTGTTTTACATTTTTGCCAATCTCTTCAATGTCTTGTTTACTGGAAGGCAGCAGGATTCTTATATCTGTTTTGGCATTCAGTCTGCTGAGATATGTTATTTTGGTTAACATGAAAAATCCAGCCTCACACAGATATGCAGACGGAGGCCAGGGACAGTGGCTTACATCTGTAATCCCAGCATTTTGGGAGGCCAAGGCAGGATGATTGCTTGAAGGAGTTCGAGACCAGCCTGGGTGACAAACTGAGACTTCATCTCTACAAAAACTAAAAAAAAAAAAATATGTAGCCAGTTGTGGTGGTGTGTGCCTGTATTCCCAGCTACTCGAGAGGCTGAGGTGGCAGGATCACTTGAACCCAGGAGTTCGAGGCTGCAATGAGCTGTGATTGTGCCGCTGCACTTCAGCCTGGGTGACAAGCGAGACCTGATTTCTAAAAAATAAAATAACATGGATATGCAGATGGAAAAGGGAAGGGTATTTTAATCCTTTTTAGATAACTAGATATGCTATGAACCTGCTAGAAAACTCCACTGGCTACCAGAAGGAAAATGTGGGTAAAAAGGTAAATAGTGTCCTAGTATTATATGAACATAGTTTTGAGTCTAGAGATCCTGAACCACGCTTTGAGAGCCACTGGTTTAGGTGATGATCTACAACATCCCAGTGAGGTAGATCCTTTTTTGGTCCCTATTTTACAGATGGAGAAACTGAGGCACAGAGAGGCAAAGTCCTCTCTTCACCCAACATCCCACAACTGCCAAGTGTCAGAGCTGAGATGAGGCTCAACCCCAGGTTGTCTGTCTCCACCTGGCTTTTGGTGACGACCTTGTTCAGCCTCTCAGCAGGACTCCAGTGACCACAGACGAGAGTACTTCCCATCCATGGGGATGTGGAGGGGCAGGGAACCCTCCAGGGAAGAGGGAACAGCAGAGGGACTGCCCTATGGCTAAAGGTGGGGACACACACAAATGGGACTCAGCCTCTGAGAGCTCTTCCTCTCTGATGTGGCTCAGACTATCCCCGAAGAGCTTTCTGCCAGAATTCCAGGCAAAGGGAGTTTCCACACTGAGGTTACCTTCCCACGCTGCATCCTCCCAGAATTCATCCAGCCGGGGGTTTTTGAGGGAGGGTCATTCCCAGGACCCGAGCACTTTGCCTTTCTTGAAGCATAGGTGGGGGACACAGGTAGGAGCCACAGTCATTATCCAGATCACTTTTTCCAGAAGTGTAGGGTTTCAGAGGTAATTTTTTTTGAGATGGAGTCTCACTGTGTCGTCAGGCTGGAGTTCAGTGGTGCGATCTCGGCTCACTGCAACCTCCACCTCCCGGGTTCAAGCGATTCTCCTGCCTCAGCCTCTTGAGTAGCTGGGATTACAGGCACGCGCCGCCACCACGCCCAGCTAAGTTTTTGTATTTTTAGTAGAGATGGGATTTCACCTAGTTGGTTAGGATGGTCTTGTTCTCCTGACCTTGTGATCCACCCGCCTCGGCCTCCCAAAGTGCTAAGATTACAGGCGTGAGCCACCTGGCCTGGCCTCAGAAATGATTTTTATCCTCTGAGGCAGGCAGGGCTGAGGGTTGTGCATGGGCTCTGGAGCCAACAGCCTGGGTTTAAGTTCAGCTACCTCTGCCTTCCAGCTCAGTTTTCTCAACTGCAAAATGGGGATAATAATAATATCCCTACATGACAAAGTTGTTGGGAAAGATTCAATGAGAAAATATGTCAACTGCCTCTAAATGGTTATTGTTTTTATTATAATATTATTGATCATGATGTTATATATTCATTCAT
>NW_012102643.1:183273-211521 GCF_000951045.1 Mandrillus leucophaeus | reverse complement strand
TCCTCTCTGATGTGGCTCAGACTATCCCCGAAGAGCTTTCTGCCAGAATTCCAGGCAAAGGGAGTTTCCACACTGAGGTTACCTTCCCACGCTGCATCCTCCCAGAATTCATCCAGCCGGGGGTTTTTGAGGGAGGGTCATTCCCAGGACCCGAGCACTTTGCCTTTCTTGAAGCATAGGTGGGGGACACAGGTAGGAGCCACAGTCATTATCCAGATCACTTTTTCCAGAAGTGTAGGGTTTCAGAGGTAATTTTTTTTGAGATGGAGTCTCACTGTGTCGTCAGGCTGGAGTTCAGTGGTGCGATCTCGGCTCACTGCAACCTCCACCTCCCGGGTTCAAGCGATTCTCCTGCCTCAGCCTCTTGAGTAGCTGGGATTACAGGCACGCGCCGCCACCACGCCCAGCTAAGTTTTTGTATTTTTAGTAGAGATGGGATTTCACCTAGTTGGTTAGGATGGTCTTGTTCTCCTGACCTCGTGATCCACCCGCCTCGGCCTCCCAAAGTGCTAAGATTACAGGCGTGAGCCACCTGGCCTGGCCTCAGAAATGATTTTTATCCTCTGAGGCAGGCAGGGCTGAGGGTTGTGCACGGGCTCTGGAGCCAACAGCCTGGGTTTAAGTTCAGCTACCTCTGCCTTCCAGCTCAGTTTTCTCAACTGCAAAATGGGGATAATAATAATATCCCTACATGACAAAGTTGTTGGGAAAGATTCAATGAGAAAATATGTCAACTGCCTCTAAATGGTTATTGTTTTTATTATAATATTATTGATCATGATGTTATATATTCATTCATTCAATCAGTAAACATTCAAGGAGGACTCCTATGTGGCTGGGATGGTTCTAGGCATTGGGGATACCAGTGAACAAAACAGAAAAAAATCAAAGCAGCACCAACCCTGCACTTTCCTGGAGCTTCTGTCCTAGAGTTCAGGCCAGTCCGAGGCAGGGAACTGGAATGTCGGAGACTCTCACAGTCATTCAGGAGACAGACTGTAATGACTGGACTCACGGTAGGCGAAGGGCTTGGGTGGTTGGTTCCAGGCTATTTTTGAAGGTGGAACCAATGGGATTTGCTGATGTAGCACGGGAAAGAAGTAAGGAGGGTCAAGGATAACTCACGGTTTTTGGTCTGAGCAACAAGGAGGACAGATGTGCCCTTATTTAGGAAAGGGACACTGGGAGGGGCAGAGTTGGGGAAGGGGGTTGATAAAGAAATCAGACACATTAACCTTGAGACTCAGGTTAGACATGCAGGTGGAAACAGACCAGGTTCACGGGAAAGGTCTGGGCTGGAATTAGAAACTGAGGAGCTGTAAGCATTTAGATGGCATTTAATGCCGTGGAATCGAATCAGATCACCTGAGGAAGAGGTTCTTAATCTGTTGTCTCAAGATATAATTTCCTGAAATTGAATGGGAAAAGTACGTATTTGTTTTTTTCCACCCACCTGTAACTAGCATCCCCTTCAATTATGAATGATGGTCCCTGGGACTCCATCACCAATGGGAATCACGGATATTTTCCTATCACCTTGCAGTCAACATGGACTTCCTGAAATATCATTTGAGTCAGCACCACTTCGAAATCACAGAAGTTACCAGACTTATCAATTGTCCATTAAATAACTGCTTCATCGTGCCATTTTATGTGTAAAGAAGCATACATATCACAGTTTGTAAAATATTTTGATAAGTGTTTTGATATAATTGGCTTCCTTTGTAATTCTCTGTATTTTCTGTGAACTGGAGGGGTACAGCAGGTGGTGCGTGACTTCTGGGAACTCCCCTCCAGGAAGGGAAGTGGCCTTCTCTTATAGTTTCTGTGCCCTGCTGGCTGGATGCGGACAGGATGGGATGCTGGCTTTAGATAAGGACGGTCGCACAGGATGATGGAACGCCGTCCAATCATCACCCATCAGGAGGCTGGGAGCCAACACCATGTCTGCCACATCATCTCTAAGCTGTTTATGCCCAAACTGTCAAATGGGAGAGAAATAAGCACCTGTCATCTCTAAACCACTGTTAATTAGGGACGGAAGTACCCTGAACTCTACCTATATTCTAATAAGTCCTGAGGGTACCTGTGACACAAATCCCGTGGGCTAGCCCCACTTAGGAGGGCTCAGCAAACTATTTCTGCAAAGGGCCAGACTGTAAGAGTTTTCAGCTATGCAGCCATAAGGTCTCCATTGCAACGATTCAATTCTGCCACCATAGAGCCAAAGCAGCTACAGACAGTACCTACACTAATGGGTGTGGCTGTCTTCCAAAAAACTTTATTTATAAAACCTGGCAGCAGACTCCTATAGGCCACAGTTTACTGATCCCCACCATGCAGGAATGTTACCAGTAATGGCAATGTCATCATCATCATCATCATCATTTCAAATTTTTGTTTTATTTTTCGAGACAGAGTCTTGCTCTGTTGCCCAGGCTGAAGTGCAGTGGCGCAATCTCACTGCCAGCTCCACCTCCCGGGTTCATGCCATTCTCCTGCCTCAGACTCCCGAGTAGCTGGGACTACGGGCGCCCACCACCATGCCTGGCTAATTTTATTTTTGTATTTTTTAGTAGTAGAGATGGGGTTTCACTGTGTTAGCCAGGATGGTCTTGATCTCCTGACCTCGTGATTATATATATATATATACACACACACACACACACACACACACACACACACACACACACACATATATATTTTGAGACAGGGTCTCACTTTGTCACCCAGGCTGGAGTGCAGTGGTGCGATCTTGGCTCACTGCAACCACTGCCTCCCGGTTCAAGCGATTCTCCTACCTTAGCCTCCTGAGTAGCTGGGGGTACAGGTGCACGCCACTACGCCCGGCCAATTTTTTTATATTTTTAGTAGAGACAGGGTATCGCCATGTTGGCCAGGCTGGTCTTGAACTCCTGGCCTCAAGTGATCCACCCACCTTCGCCTCCCAAAGTGCTGGGATTACAGGCCACTGCGCCTGGCCTATCATCATCTTTTTTTTTTTAAGAGAAGTTTGGAATCTGGATATTTTTGGTGAAATTTCCAGATTTTAAAAAGCATCTTGTAACTCTGATAGAAATTTGGGGTTGAAGTGTAGACTCAGGTTGCCAGCTGCCATTTTGCAAGATCCATATTTGGCCCCCAGGGTTGCATAATAGAAGCTGAGCTGGTTTAGGCTGAGTTTTGATCCTAACCCTGACACCAGTAGAAGAGTCCTCCACTGGGCCACTTTCACCATCTGTCATTTGGCTTCTTGGGGCTCCTGGTCTGGGCAGCAGAGAACAATCCCTATTAACCTAGCAGGGGAGCTGGAGGCTCCTAAGGAACAGTGATAAATGAAAAGGAAGCCCTTCTGCAAACTCTAGAACAGCATAAATATTAGATGTGAAATGCCACAGGACTGAAGTCTTTGTTTTTTTGGCAGACAAATTGGCTGAGGAGGCAGGGCTGAGAAGAAACACATTAAATAAACCCAGAGCTCCAAAGCTCTCAGGGCTGGGGTATTTCTGATACTCTGTAACTGGATCCTTTTAACTTTGTGCTGCTTTGCAAGGTTACAGCCTGAGTTGAGTTCTTCTGCTTTTGAAAAAAAGAACACTAAATGCAAATCACCGCACGAAGTGATAAATCAATGCTGTAAAAGTTCTGGATGCCAGAGATGGGATCTTGCTGAACTGAAAGCTGTGTGAAAACAAATGAGGAAGGTGGGGTCATGATTCCGCACGAAGGAGGCATCTTATGTTGGAAACAGAGCAAGCTGGGGGCTGGGAGAAACGCTTTCCTCCCACTTGTCCTTTAAGGAGAAGCTTTTTTTTTTTTTTTTTGAGACAGAATTTCACTCGTTACCCAGGCTACAGTGCAGTGGCATGATCTTGGCTCACTGCAACCTCTGCCTCCTCGGTTCAAGCAATTCTCCTGCCTCAGCCTCCTCAGTACCTGGGATTACAGGCATGTGCCACCATGCCTGGCCGATTTTGTATTTTTTTAGTAGAGACGGGGCTTCACCATGTTGGTCAGGCTGGTCTCGAACTCCTGACCTCAAGTGATCCGCCCGCCTCGGCCTCCCAAAGTGCGGGATTGCCGGTGTGAGCTACCGTGCCCAGCCTGCATGTGGGTTTCTATAGTGGATATCTGTTTTATTTTTCCACCCAGAATCCATTCTCTTGTCTTTTCATAATTGTGCCTTCAGTTACCAAAAAGAGGGAGGGAACCAACCTTTTCCGTTTCTCAGCCTTACATGTTCTGATGAGGCCCTTTCTAGCTCTGACTCCTGGACCAGGCCCATGATGTTGGCCTGGCCAATCAGTGTAATCTCCTTTTGCCTGGCTGCTGTGATTGGGTGAAAGAGACATAGGACCCTAGATGAGCCAATGAGAGCTTTCCCTGGAACTTTTGCTGGTGCCCTTGGAAAGAGGCCTTTCAGCTGGGGTCACCATACTGGGGAGATGGACCTGTGGGGGCAATTTTGCCATCACAAAGAGGGAACCTTCCTAATAAAGCCAACCCAAATGACAGAAAACCCAAGAAGCAGAAAGACAGGGTTCTGACAGCGTTTGTGCACTGGGACCTGGGAGTTTGCCTGAACTAATTTCAATTATGATTCTTCATGCTGGATAAATGAGATAGTAATTTAAATTCCATTTTGTTTTCATTTTCTTGCTTACTTCAAGCCTAGGGCCCAAAAGTTCTCCATTTGTTCAATGTTTTTTTCTTTTGAGTTGAGGTTTCACTTGCCCAGGTTGTAGTGCAGTGGCACAATCATGGCTCACTGCAGGCCTTAACAGCCTGGGCTTTTAAGTGATCCTCCCATCTCAGCCTCTCAAGGAGCTGGGACCACAGGTGTGCACCACTATGCCTGGCCAGTTTTTAAAATTATTTGTAGAGACAGGGTCTCTCTATGTTGCCCAGGCTGGTCTTGAACTCTTGGGCTCAAGTGATCCTCCCGCCATAGCCTCCTGAAGTGCTGGGATTACAGGTGTGAGCCACCGTGCCTGGCCTTGTTCAAATCTTTACTGAGTACCCAATACCTGCCTCGTGCTATTTCTGGATGGGCAGCAAACAAAACATGTAAAAAATAAGTTCACTGGCCGGGTGTGGTGGCTCACGCCTGTAATCCCAGCACTTTGGGAAGCCGAGGCAGGCAGATCATTTGCGGTCAGGAGTTCGAGACCAACCCGGCCAATATGGTGAAACCCCGTCTCTACTAAAAATACAAAAATTGGCCGGGTACGGTAGCTCATGCCTGTAATCCTAGCACTCTGGGAGGCCAAGGCAGGTGGATCACTTGAGGTCAGGAGTTCGAGACCAGCCTGGCCAACATGGTGAAACCCCATCTCTACCAAAAATATAAAAATTAACTGGGTGTGGTGGCACACACCTGTAATGCCAGCTACTCGGGAGGCTGAGGCAGGAGAATCACTTGAATCTGGGAGGTTGAGGCTGCAGTGAGCTGAGATCATGGCATAGCACTCCAGGTTGGGTGACACAGTGAGACTCCATCTCAAAAAAAAAAAAAAAAAAAGTTCACAAACACGTAAGATAATTTCAAGGGCGTGAGAAATCCTAAGAAGAACATAAAGCCGGGTGTCATGATCGAGAACGACGGGGGTGAGGAGTACTAACCGACACAGGAAGGGCAGGAAGGAAGAGAGAATGGGCGGAGGAAGTTCTCCGCGGTGTGTGAACAATGCTCTAGACCCGGGATCCCCAACCCCTGGGCTGCAGACAGATAGACAGGTAGTGGTTTGTGGCCTATTAGGAACTGGGCTGCATAGCAGAAGGTGAGTGGCAGGTGAGTGAGCGAACTTCATCTGTATTTACAGCCGCTTCCCATTCACATTTGCCTGAACTCTGCCTCCCATCAGATCAGCAGCAGATTCTCATAGGAGCGTGAACCCTGTTGTGAAATGTGCATGCAGGGGATCTAGGTTGCCAGCTCCTTATGACAATCTAATGCCTGATGATCTGTCACTGTCTCCCATTGCCCTCGGGTGAGACCATCTGGTCGCAGGAAAACAAGCTCGGGCTCCCACTGATTCTACATTATGGTGAGGTGTATAATTATTTCATTACATATTACAATGTAATAATAATAGAAATAAAGTGCACAATAAATGTAATGCACTTGAATCATCCCAAAACATCCCTCACCCCCAGTCCGTGGAAAAACTGTCTTCCATGCAACTGGTTGCATGTACCAAAAAGGTTGTGGGCTGGTGCTCCAGACAGAGGTAACTGCATGTACAAAGGGCCTGGGGCAGGAATGACCTTGGAAGTTCTGAGGAACAAAGAGGGTAGGCAGCCTGAGTGCTGTCACCAAGGAAGGGACAGGTAGGAGATGTGGACACAGAGGTGAGCAGGCCCAGGCCAAGCAAGGTCTTGGCAGCCCTGACGAGGAGATGCCAGTTTACCCAAAGAGCAGTGGGCAGCCATGGGAGGTTTTCGGCCGGAAGCGATGGGTTAGGTTTACATTTTTAAAAAGTGTCCTCTGGCTGTGAGTGGGGATAAGGAATGGCCGGCTGCTGGGGACAAACAGGGACAAGCAGATCACCAGGGCGAGAGGCGAAAGTTGCTTCTGTCTTGCTGCTCCATGCATTCCTGTCTTCCACCTGCCTGTTTTTAGCAAGGCTGTAGCTATTGAAGACTGGGCTGCAGAGGACACCAAGGTCCTGCTGACTGGTTGTAGCAGGGCCAGGCGGAGCTCTGGGTGTCAGTGGCATGGAGGGCGGACTGCCTGTGCCTAATTAAATGCTGGCCCTAGCCATCCGCTCCCTAGAAGGGTCTTGCAGCTCCCGCAAATGAGGACGAGGCCCATTCATTCCCTGGAAACTCAATTAGCTGGGCATGGAGGGCTCCATCTCTAGTGACAGGTTTTATTGCCTGCTGAGTCACCACCAGGACAAGCTGTATCTTAAATATCTGTCTTGTGCCTTTTAAAGTGTGGTTTTGTTCAGAGAGATGGGCTACAGGGGGGCAGAAAATCCACAACAGACCTTCAGAACAAGGCCTGTCACTCAACGGATATTTAATTATCGCCTTGGAGGAATCTGACACTACCTGGATCCTTCAAAGAGCTGTTCTCAGCGCCATTAGACTGACCTCCCATTTCTATGACAAATATTTTGTAGAGCAACCTTGTTTTCTTGAAAGGAAATTTATAGGCAACAAAAGCTACCTACGCATGTCATTTCCAGAAAATCAATATAATGCTCTAACTGCAATCTACAAGAAAAATAAAAGGAAAGCAATTTATAATGAAGATAAATTTCAATATAAAATTTCCCCAGCACATCCATCAAGAAGATACAACAGAGTAGTCAGGCAGACGCCTGCACCTAGACACAGATTCACTGGGAATGTGACAGTTACAAGGGCAGCTGGGTGGGCGGGTGACATTTGCCATTCAAATCCTTTGGGGTAGCACTGCCGTCGGGGATGGGACTTTTGGAAATAAGGAATGACTCTTGGGAAAGTTTTGCACTCAAGTATAATATTGACTCCATTTTCTTGTTCCATACATTCCTGGGAATATGCAAAAACCCTGCAGTATTTACATATAAAATAGACGTAGGTTCAAGGCTCAGACGACAATAAACATAAAACAATCTACCCATATGAGTGATGTGGTAGGAAACTCAGAAGCTATGTGGAATACAATGCAATGTGGGGGCCACGTGGGCTCTGCTGTGCAGAGCAGGATATCAAAGTCGTTCCTAGTCCCCGCCCCCAGGAAGCCAGCAAAGTCAAATCCTTCACCATCACCGGCAATGCTGTCACAGAGTTTAGCCCCTAGGGGGCGGTGTGCTCCCTTGAGAACCACCAGCTTAGAAAGAAGTTTGCAAGCTGGTGGATTGCGGACCAATCCATCCCTCAGGTGTGTTTGCTGTGGGCCTGCCTGTTTTCAGTTGCTCATTCTTAAAAAGTAGAGTGAATAGTAGTCCACAGTTGAAATCTGGGCACCCCCTCTCCACCCAGCCTGCCTCTCTGCTTTGGGCTACCTGCCCAGCCCTCTATGCATTTGGAGCCCCCAGGCTAGAACAGGTTCACACAGGGATGGCAGAGGAAGCTCCACTCCCAGCCTCCGTGTAGGAGCTCAGTTTCCCTTCATTTGCTCAAATCCCCTGTGACACAGATGGGTTCCCAAAGGACTTGCTGTGTGGGCTGGCACGACCTGTGGGCCCAGGATGGATGGTACCTGCTGCTAGGAGAACAGGAACCTGTCCTGAGACCCTGATCCAAGATCCGGGAAGGTTTGGGAAGACAGATCAAGGTACTGGGAGCATGAGGGGAAATGAATGCAGGGATGACAAGGAAGACATTGGATTACTGATGAGGAATCATGGAAAGCACTCACCTAAAGTTTGATAGCCACCACCCCCTGCATTTTTATTGCCCCTTCTCAAAGCTTTGTGTCACTCCCTACTCCCAAAAGATTTCGTTTGATTAGGCTCTATTCTTCTTTTTAAAAGACAAGGTCTCACTCTGTTGCCCAGGCTGGAGTACAGTGGTATGATTATGGCTTCCTGCAGCCTCAAACTCCTAGGCTCAAGTGATCTTCCTGCCTCAGCCTCCCAAGTAGCTGGGACTACAAGCATGGACCACCATGTCCAGCTAATTTTTTTTTTTTTTTCAAATTTTTTGTAAAGATAGGGGTCTTACTATGTTGCCCAGGTTGGTCTCAAACTCCTGGCCTCAAGAGATCCTCCTGCCTTGACCTTTCCAAGTGCTGGGATTACAGGCCCAGCCATAGACTCTATTCTCATGCTGTCCAAGAGTCCTTTCTGTGCCAATGGAAACATTCTGTATGTGCATTATCCAGTATAGCACCCACATGCGCCTACTGAAGACTCGAACCATGGCTAGTACACCCAAGAAACTGAAATGCTAATTGCAATTAACATAAAGTTAAATAGCTCCCTATGGCTAGTGGCAACAGTATTGGGTCACGTGGTTCCAGCCTAACTCATTCCAGAATGTTCAGGGAATCGCAGCTAGCACCCGAGAGAGGACTGCAAAAGGTCTCATGCACTCTGAAACCCCCTGGAAGCTTCTTGAGGCCCAAGAGACAGGGTGTACGTGTCTGTCACCACAGTCCCCCTTCCCTCACTTTTGACCCCGCAGCTGTTTCAATGCCCACTGCAGGTGGAGATTCCGAGAGAAAGCATGGTTGGGAAGGGAAGGCTACGCACAGAACTGATCTGCGGGGCGGCCACATTGCTCCCCACCCAGGACCACAGCCGGGACAGTGAAGAGGGGGAGAGCGGCAGGTTTGTTCAGTTTGACATCAGCTCTGCAGCCTTTACAGGGGGGGGTTAACATGTGAAAGAACTCAGCCTTTATGAGCTGAACTGTGTTCCCCAAAAGATATGCGCAAGCCCTTGCCCAGGTACCTGTGAGGGTGACCGTGTTTGTAACACGGTGTTGTAAGATGAAGTTACGCTGGATCAGAGCGGGCGTAATCATTGGTGTCTTGACAGAAGAGGGAACTTTGGACACTGATTCAGAGAGGAGCAGGCCACAGCAAGAGAGGGACCCACAGGGAGGCGGCCACATGAAGATGAAGGCAGAGGCTGGGGTGATGCGGCCACAAGCCAAGGGGTGCCAAGATTCCCAGCAACCCCCAGGAGCTCGAGGGGCAAAGGACCCTCCCCTGAAGCCTTCAGGGAAAGCGTGGCCCTGATGACGCTTGATTTTGGGGTTCTGGCTCCCGAAACTGTGAAAAACACCTTTTATTCTAAGCCACCCAGTCTGTGGTCCACTAGGAAAGTGGATACACCTGCTAAGGGGCTGGGTCAGAGAGGGTGTTGCTGGAAACAAATGGAAACCCTGCCCCATCGGCCTCACACCAGCTTCCTCTTTCCCTGTGGCCACTTCCTCTTACGACACAGGGAACCTCTCCTCCTGGGTTTGTGGGCACAGGTCATGTGTCGCTCAGGGTGGCGCCTTATCACAGGCACTGGGTGACGAGTGCTTATATGTCACAACACTGCTGCACAGATGGAGACTGAGGCCCCGAGGGGATGAGGTCTCGGCTCAAAGTCACAAGGGCGCTTAAGGCAGAGTCTAATTCTTTAGACTCTTGCTTAAAACAAGCGCTTCACTTATTTTGAAATCTGAGGTCTTGGAGAAAGGAAGGGACTATCAAATTAGAGGAAGAAATTTCTCTTGAAGATGTGCACGGAGGTGGCAAATCCGTGCCTGTCGAGGACATGCTGGGTCAGCCTGGGTCCCAAGAGGGGCTGTGCAATCCCGTGGATACTCGGATCCCCACGGTGGGGATGGCTGGGTCCTCGGTGCAGAGAGACAGACAGGAAGGCTCCCTGCTGTGAGCAGCGGATACACTCCACGGGATGAATGGAGAGGCTCTGCTGTCCCCCCACAGGCCGGAGAGGGGGAGGGAAGATGGGCAGATGAGAGGCAGCTGGACCGAGGGAAGAAGGGAGCTGTGTGTGTGTGTGCGTGCGTGCACACTTGTGTGCACTCGAGGGGAGAGGAAGACAGCAGGGAGCAAACCCAGGAGAAGAGCCAAGCAAAGAGAAGGCTGCCATTGTGAAGGCAGAGACAGCTGCACCAGGGGCCCAGGGACGGCATCCCGGGAAAAATTTCAGTCTTCTCTTCCCTGGGTGTGCAGAGAGGCTGAGAAGAAAAAGGAGGAAAAGCTGAGATAGTGGGAGTGGGGGGTGGAGAGAGAGAAACAGGAGAGGAGAAAGGAGTGTGGAAGAGATGGGGGTGGGCTGCTGGCTGGGACAGAATATGGAGTCTCAGTCACCACTCATCCTAGGAAGGTCTCCTGAGCACCTACGATGGGGTGGGCATTCTCTAGGCCTGGGGACCCACGAGGGCACAGAACAGAGGCCCCTGCCTCCAGGGAGCTGGCATTTTATTTTATTTTTGAGATGGAGTCTCACTCTGTCACCCAAGCCGGAGTGTCGTGGTGCGATCTTGGCTCACTGCAACCTCCACCTCCCTGGTTCCAGCCATTCTCCTGCCTCAGCCTCCCGAGTAGCTGCATTACAGGCGTGCACCACCACATCCAGCTAATTTTTGTATTTTTAGTAGAGATGGGGTTTCACCATGTCGGTCAGGCTAGTCTCAAACTCCTGACCTCAAGTGATCCACCTGCCTCAGCCTCCCAAAGTGTTGGGATTACTGGCATGAGCCACCATGCCCGGCCTGGGAGCTGGCATTTTAGAAACGAGACAATCAACAAGACAAATGGGCAGAATACACAGTCAGTGGTGTTCGGGGTGACGGGGGCACTGGTGGGAAAACCTGGGATGAAGAGGAGGCATGGAGTAGTCAAGGCAGGCTTCTCTGAGGAGGCAGCATTGGAACACAGACATGAGGAAAGTGCAGATGTGTAGAAGTTTCGAGAAAAGGAAAGAAGTGCAAAGTACTATGAGTGTGTGCGTGTCAGGCGTGGCTGACTGCTTGAGAAGCTGTGGCTGGAGCACAGTGACTGAGGGGAGACCAGGAGGCTGAGAGGGTTCGAAGGGAAGGGAAGGATCATTGGGACCCTGAGGTGGCTGTGGGGGCCTCTACCCTGAGTAGGTGGGAGCCAAGGAGAGCTCTGCCCAGAGGTTAAAGAACATCTGAACTAGGCTGTGTTGAAAACAGACCAAGGGGTCATAAAGGCGGAAGCTGGGGGATCCCAGGAGAAACCTGGAACAGGGCAGGCGGGGAAGACAGTGACGCAGATGGGCTGGTGGCAGCAGAGGGAACTCTGGGTGTATTTTGAAGGCAGAGCTGACAGGGTTTGCTGGACTGAATGTGGAGTGTGAAAGGAATAGGAAAAAAAAAAAAATCAAGAATGGCACTAAGGTTTTGGCCTGAGCAACTGGAAAACTGGACGTGCCGGGTAGAAGCCTGTGAAGAGGCGCCGGGGAGGAGGGAGCACGACCAGGAAGGGATGCTGGACTCAGGCTCGATGTGCCGGGGAGAGCTCCAGGGGCGATGGCCAGGACGCAGAGTGACCAGGGTGGATGGGGTTCAGGACGGGGCTAAGGGCAGATCCCAAGAGAGTGGCAGGGAAAGAGAGGCGTGGGGCCACTTTATAGCATTGCAGAGGAGGATGGCCCACGAAGCAGCCCTCCTGCCCCTGTGGTCCTGAATGAAACCACTTTAGGGAAAAGACAAGTCTCACTTACACACGGCAGCAGGTCTTTTGTTGGGGATGCCAAAATGCCCAGCAGGCGCCCTCCCATCCTCCCACGTGAGAGGGCGAGGGGGTGCCCCACGTGTCCCACCATGGTAGGGGTCAGCAGGGCACAGAGGCCCCCCAGCCCCTAGTGAGGGTTAGCTGCCCAAGGTTGATGGCCAGGTTCCAGTCCTCAGCCGACCTCTCTACCCAGCTTTGGGTGAGAAGAGTGAAAATAACTGGGGTGCGCAGGATGTACTCCCTGCTCCCGTGGTGCATTTTAGAACATGATGCAGAAGGGCAGAAGGCCCGCCACCATCTCTGCAAAAGCCTGGACCAGATGGCAGAAGCTGGGGTCGGGAAACAATCTCAGAACTGCCAGATTCAGGTGTGGACGGAGAAAGGCATTATCCTAATGGGGAGAAAATGGCACTTCAATCTAGTTCACCAGAAAGGGCTGGAAAAGGTTGGCTTTTTGTTGATGTTGTTATTATTATTATTATTATTTATTTATTTATTTTTTTTTTTTTCAGACGGAGTCTCATTCTGTCACCAAGCTGGAGCACAGTGGTGCGATCTCGGCTCAGTGCAACCTCTGCCTCCTGGGTTCGAGTGATTCTCCTACCTCAGCCTCCCGAGTAGCTGGGATTACAGGCACCCGCCACCACACCCAGCCAATTTTTGTATTTTTAGTAGAGATAGGGTTTCACCATGTTAGTCAGGCTGGTCTCAAACTCCTGACCTTAGGTGATCCTCCCACCTTGGCCTTCCAAAGTGCTGGGCTCACAGGCTTGAGTCACCTTGCCTGGCCTGTCTCTTTTGTTTAGGGAGCAAAAAATTCAATGTTTTTGAAGGCAGCTGCAGTCGGGGTTCCTGTTCGTTGGATCTAAAGGCAATCTATTGCCATGAGCATCACACATCTTCAAGAGCAAACAGGGCAGCCAGGAAGTGCATTCCCTTGCTCAAGCAGAGCTCACACATCAACATCACTCCCTCAGAATCGAGGGGGACAGAGCTACAGTAGAATTGCTGAGTGGAAGGAGATGCCCTTTATCAGTTTTGCCAGAAATTGGCAAACTGCTCTTCAAAGTGGAGGGAACAATTTGCCATCATACTGCTGAGTGCATGTGATTTCCTGTTTTCCTACATTCTCACCAACATGTGGTGCGATGGGGTCTCTTCGTATTTGCCGTGCTCATGGCTGGGATGTGATCATGCACTGTTGGCTGCATTTGCATTTTGCTGATTACCAGAGAGGCTGAACACGTGCTGCCACGTGTTGATCCGTGAGCGCAACTTACTGTGACATTAATCAGAACACTGGCCTGAGGTGGGCTGTGTGATTGCGCACATCGTCATCATCATTGCTAAATTTTTTTTTATTATTGTTTTTTAAAAATTGAGATGGGATCTCGCTGTTTTGCCCAAGCTGGTCTCGAACTCCTGGCCTCAGGTGATCCTTCCACCTTGGCTTCCCAAAGTGCTGGGATTACAGGTGCGAGCCACCGCACCCAACCATCATTGCTAAATTTCCCAAGTGCCTACCATGACCCTGCACCAGACACTGTTCTAATAGATTTCATCTTCACAAAACTCCATGAGTTAAGTGACATTATTAACTGTGGCTGAGGTGGCCAAGACACAGAGGCTAAATAACTTGTCCAAGTTCATGCAGCCAGAAAGCAGCAGAGACTGGATTCGAACCCAGGCAAAGCTCATGCCCTCAACCACTCCGCAGAGAGCTGGGAGGTGTCTCATTCTGGGAACACTGTACAACTTCGACTTGTGGGTATATAAGTGATCACAGGCAGGGCAACGGCACTTCAACTGCTGAACTGTGTTAAAGGATGACTATAAAACCTTTGTAAAAACTGAGGATGTGGCCGGGCATGGTGGCTCACACCTGTAATCCTAGCACTTTGGGAGGCTGAGGAGGGTGGACTGCTTGAGGTCAGGAGTTCGAGACCAGCCTGGCCAACATGGTGAAACTCCGTCTCTATTAAAAATACAAAAAATTAGCTGGGCGTGGTGGTGTGCACTTGTAATCCTAGTTACTGGGGGGGCTGAGGCAGAAGAATTGCTTGAACTCAGGAGGTGGAGGTTGCAGTGAGCTAAGATTGTGCCACTGCACTCCAGCCTGGGCAACAGAGTGAGACCCTGTCTCAAAAGCAAACAAACAAACAAACAAACAAACAAAAAAACCTGAGGATGAAATTGATCCTTCCAAGGGTATTCATTTCTGAGATCCAATCCCCCAAGTTGTAAGAAGCCATACAGAGAAATATTCATGAACAAATTGATATTTATCCTGCTTAAACTTAGCTTCTCTCATTTTGTCCTTTGTCAACCTCCATTGCAAACATGGGGCCATGCAAAGCAAGATCACTGCAAAATGAAATTGCAAATCTTTTAAAAGATGCAGGGTTTGTGAAATTAATTAAGATGATGCTGGAAGATAGCTCAAAAAACACATGCAAATCCACTGACGAATAATTACCTGGTCTATAAAGATACTACATGAAGGAGAAGAGACTATTGAGAAGGATGATGAAGTATGAAATGCACTTCACAGGGGAAGATTCAGATGTCAAAGAATTACGAGAGGCCCTTGGAAAAACTGATCAAATCTCAAATACTTTTGCAAAAATGTCCCTGGTGAAGTAAAGGATATCATCTTGTGCCATCCATTTAAATTTGTGAAACACATTATATTCCTCCCGAAAATTCATCAATTCACTTGCTTAAAGAATCAACTCATTAGTTACAGCTAGAGCCCAATCTTTGTTAAATATCATTAGATACAACCTAACAGAGGGCCGGGTGTGTTGGCTCACGCATGTAATCCCAGCACTTTGGGAGGCCAAGGCAAGTGGATCACTTGAGGCCAGGAGTTTGAGACCAGCTTGGCCAACATGGCAAAACCCCATTTCTATAAAAAATACAAAAATTAGTCAGGTGTGGTGGCAGGCGTCTGTAATCCCAGCTATTCAGGAGGCTGAGACAGGATAATCGCTTGAACCCAGGAGGCGGAAGCTGCAGTGAGCTGAGATTGTGCCACTGCACTCCAGCCTGGGTGACAGAGCAAGACTCTGTCTTAAAAAAAGAAAAAAAGAGACGTAACATAACAGAGTTATTCTTGAAATATCGTAGTTTCATTTCTAGATCAAATACCTTACTAAGTACATTAAAAGCACTATTTATTATGAAATGTGGGTCCACTTAAGTAGCATTTTTCTGGGGTCAGTCTTCCTTAGTTTGGGCTGATCTCCTCTATTCAAATGACTATCACAAACACAAATGTCCAATAACCGTTAGGGTGGCCTAGACTTTACTTGTCCTTCAGTATCCATTTGCTTCTTCTCCCACAGTAAAATAATTTTCATCTGGGTAAATGTCCACCTAGAATAAGACTACATTTCGCAGGCCCCCTTGCAGCCGTGCATGGCCATGTGACTTGTTTCTCACCAATGGGAAATAAGGAGAAAGGGAGTCTGAGTCTCTGACCACTTCATAGATCAGGGCCACCAGAACTTGGAATTTTATTTGACATTCCCGGTCTCTCTCACACACACGGCCAAACTTAAATCCAACTGAACCAACTTTGCCAGGTGGCCACATGAACACAGGGTTTAATATGGCTGAAGACTCAGCAGGAACAATTTATTTTTGGTCCCTGAGGGATTAAAAATTTACAATATATTCTAATATGTATGTACAGATCAATCTAAAAGGAAAAAATAATCTAGAAGGTTTTGAAGTCGTTATAGATTTTTGTCATTTTTCTTAGTCAACACTGATCAGTATGACATATCATACAGTTGGATCTTTAAAATATTTCCACTTTAAACAACAACCTAATATAAAACTCAAACCTGAGCTTCCTAGCTGCCAAGGCAAAGAGGGAAAGTATACAGGGTATGTGGCCCTTACCATTTAATAACCAGGAGTATACCAGTTCATCAGACTAAATGGTGCTTTCAGGGTCCTGAGTTCTGAAAGTAAGGCTGCAATGGGATTCCTTGTACAGAGTGGCATTCTAAATATAATGAATAAAATTCTCAGCGGCAGTTTTACAAACATGTAAATGGTCTCTGTGTCTGGCTCTTTACACTTGACATTATGCTCCCAGTCTTCGTGAGAGTATAATAATGAAGCATAGTTGAATAAAAGCACTTCTTTAGGGAGACAGCTTTTTGGTGACTTGCGTACACTCAAGCACAAGTTTGGGAAATCCACTTTAGAGAATGTTTATTCTTCAGATGGTTTGTTTTCTCATGTTGTCTGTAAGATTTTGGAACACTAGCCTTAAGCTCCCACCCTTGGCCCTCAGAATGTCACAGAACATGTGAGCTTCCTTTCAGTCTGATGAATACGATTTCCACGCCCCCTCTGAGTTCCCATGACCTTGCATTCCATTTTGATTATGCCACACACACCTCACCTCTGGGCGGGTCTCTTTTTTGGGCCGCAGTGGCCCTGGCTGTGAAATGAGGGGGATTGATGAGAACAGGTTTAGGGTCTTTACTGATCTTCCGGCATCCAGAACGAAAGGTTTCTTTATAGACCTTTCACCCAGAGGTTGTGGAAAGAGAGTCTGTGAGCCACATACTCACCCCTCAGACATACTGTTTTTGGCCCCCAGTATACATTAAACAGAAAGTAAGTTGTGCCGGCATATTTTAAAATAATATTTTCAGTGAAATATTCAGACTTTAAAACATTTCAAGGTTGTCACTCTTGAGTGTATGGCTGTACTTTCTGGACCCAAGTTGCAGGTGCATCTTCAATAGGGGCCCACTGCTCTGCTGCGGGCCTGCCTGCCCTGCTTCTGCTGGCAATATCCAGGCCCTCCAACCATCTAGGGTGGTGGTCATGGTAACCTCTGACACACGTGGCTTTCTGCAGACCCTCAGGGGAACCAACAGGTGGTTGATTCTGCACAATGGCACGCACGATATACAGGACCAAGGTATAGGAACGAGGCCTTCCTAGTTCTCAGCAGAACATACTTTCTAGGTGATTCTGGCTGTGGGATGAGGCTGTAAGAAGACACACCTTACTGGCTGGCTTGCTCCCCACCCCAAAGCATCCCTGCCAGCCCACAATGTGTATCTGAGAGGTAGCTGCCCCGCCTCGAGGGCTGCAGGTTCAGGGCTGTGAACAGGGCTGAAGGAGGCATCCATCCTTCCCTTGCGGCACTCCCACCCAAACAAACCCCTTGTCACTTGGATGCAACTTCCTGGGGTTGCAACATCTGAACCACAGTATCTGATTTCACAACTGCCGCAGCTTCTTACCCAAGGTGGGGAGTATTTATTTATTTTTAATTAAAGCAAGTTAAATTAATTGAGTCTGGAGGGTTTTGCAATAGGGCTGGAGGTAAGTGACTATACTGTAATTGCATCTCTACCTCAGACAACCAGCCTGGTAGGTGAGCCTTCAGAGCCCACCAAAGACCTCCTGCAGGATAAGCAAACAGGAACCAGGTCAACCCTCCACCGAGGATGACACTTACCGGGTGTGTGGACAGTCAACCGCCACGTCAGCTTCTGCACCACCTTGGTTACTGCCATGTAGAGAGTGACCACACAGCCCCATATCTGTTGCCCTCCACGAATTCCCATCCCCCACCCCCATATTTTGGAACCTTCTTCCAAGCTGATGGTTTGAAGTCAACACAACAGTCCCTGATGTGCTTAATAACAATTAACAGAGGATGCAAACTCATGCACGGGCACCTTGTGGCCTCTCTGCACTATAATTCCTATTTTGAAAAGACTCACTTTTTTGGGGGGGAACTCAAATTCCTTTGACAAGGTCACTTTGCATCACTACTGTAGGCAAATACATCTATATTTCTCTAATACACACAGAAATAAATGCACAACTCTGAAATTATAAGAGAGTTGCTCTAGGGGCTATCCACAATCATCTCGGGTACCGCAGTGGTGCACGGACCACACCCACGGACGCCCGCCTCGGCTGTCTCTCCCTTCCTGCACCCACCCCCGTCCCTGCTCACCTGTCCGGTAGCCAGTGCTATTGAGGTACACAGCGAAGGTGCGGCTCTCATGCTGCGCCTGCCAGGAGGGCGAGGAGCAGTTCTCGTTGTTGGTGTAGGTGTTGTGGTTATGGACGTACTTGCCAGTGAGGATGGAGGAGCGCGAGGGGCAGCACATAGGCGTGGTCACGAAAGCGTTGATGAAGTGCGCCCCGCCCTGCTCCATGATGCGCCGGGTCTTGTTCATCACCTGCATGGAACCTGCAAGGTGAAGGTGGAAGTGAGGCGCAGGGCAGGAGACCCGGGGGGCACCGGCACTGGGGGGACTCTCACCGTGGCATCCCTAGGTCTGGAGCGGGCACATTCTGCAGACTTACGGGGCAGGGGCCACTGGTGGCATTTGTGGACAGGGGCCACTGCTGCACGGTGGGACCGACCGGCACCATCAGGGAGGACCCTGGGTCCTGAGTCTGCCTGGACACTCCTGTGGTCCAGGTCTGGAGTCTGGAGGATTTTGCAATGGTGCTGGAGGTGCATGACTGTAAGCGCCTGTACTGTCACTGTCCTGTACTGTAATTGCATCTCTACCTGCCGGGCAGGTAAAAACCTGTTTATAAATGACCTGAGACTGGAATCAAACTGTTTTACAAATTTTAAACAGAACATTGTTTTTGTTTTGTTTTTTCTTTCGGAAACCAACCACCATGTAAATTGAGGGAAGATTATACTTTGTTTTCTTTGGAATCTTCCCAAGAATTGTTTGCTCTTATTGAAATCTGGTCATGCCAACCTGGTGGCAAACCTTCTCCCTGAGTATTCCCTGGCTGGGGTGCCCTGCCATCAGCCACAGACCCTGCTGGCCTCTTGTCCACATGTTTCTTCGAGCCTGGAACCCATCAACCCTCACCCCAAATCCAACCCATCAGCCTAGTACACCTCTCGTAAGGAGCCTCTGGCACCACCCTGGCCGCTGGGGATTGAGAGCTCTGAGCACTCTTGCAGCATGTGTCCTGAGCACTCTTGCAGCGTGTGTCCTGAGCACTCTTGCAGCATGTGTCCTGAGCACTCTTGCAGCGTGTGTCCTGAGTACTGATCATACCCCAGGCTTTGAGGTTTCAGTCATGCCTGCTCTTCTTTGTTTTCTTTTCTTTTTTTTTTTGAGACAGTGTCTTGCTCTGTTGCCCAGGCTGGAGTGAAGTGGTATGATCTCAGCTCACTGCAATCTCTGCTTCTCAGATTCAAGAGATTCTCTTTCCTCAGCCTCCCAAGTAGCCCCCATACCTGGCTAATTTCTGTATTTTTAGTAGAGACAAGGTTTCGCCATGTTGGCCAGGCTGGTCTTGAACTCCTCACCTCAAGTGATCTGCCTGCCTCTGCCTCCCAAAGTGCTGGGATTACAGTCATGAACCACGTTGTCTGGCCATGCCTGCTCTTGTTTCTCAACCAAGCTGTAAGCAGAGCAAGACACTCAGGAAGAAAGGAAAGAAGGAAGGAAGGAAGCAAATGAACGTGTGTGGGAGCCCTACTGTGTGCAGGCCACAGTCACAGGAGGGCAAAGGCCGTGTGCTCCACTCAGTGCTGAATCCTCAGCACTGCTGCCGTGTGACACACAGTGGGTACTCAACATAGGTGTGACAAGTGCATGCTCAATTGTATGCTGTGGTTGGTGCCCAGACCTTTAGTGATTTGATGGAAACATTCCATGGAAATCCTCTCTCTTCCTTCTATGGCCATCCCTGGATTTTCCCCTTTTCCTTGCAGTTCTTAAGGTGTGCAACAGGTTGAATGGTGCCCCCGTCCCCTAAAGATAAGACCATGTCCTAATTTCTGGAGGCTGTGAACATGACCATATTTGGAAAGACGGTGATATGGTTTGGCTGTGTCCCCACCCAAATCTCATCTTGAATTGTGGCCCCCATAATTCCCACGTGTTGTGAGAGCGATCTGATGGGAGACAACTGAATCATGGGGGTGGTTTTTCCCATACTGTTCTCTTGGTAGTGAATAAGTCTCATGAGATCTGATGGTTTTATAAAGGTTTTCCCTTCTGCTTGGTTCTCATTCTCTCTTGCTTGCCACCACGTAAGATGTGCCTTTCACCTTCTGCCATGATCCTGAGGCCTCCCCAGTCACATGGAACTGAGTCCATTAAACCTCTTTTTCTTTCTAAATTACCCAGTCTCAGGTATGTCTTTATCAGCAGCATGAAGACAGACTAATACAGGGGGTCTTTGCAGATGTAATTAAATTGAGGATACTGAGGTGAGATTTGTTCTGGATTCCCCGGGTGGGCCCTAAATCCAGTGACAAGTGTCCACATAGGACACAAAGTGGAGAAGACGCACAGGCACAGAGGGGAAGGCCACATTCAAAGGGAGGCAGAGACTGGAGGGATGCACATACAAGCCAAGGAACAAGGAACTCCTAGGGTCCCAGGGCTGGAAGAGGCAACGAAGGACTCTCCCCTAGAGCCTTCTGAGGAAGCACAGCCATGCTAACACTTTGATTTCAGACTTCCGGCCTCCAGAACTGTTGAGAGAGTACATTTCTGTTGTTTTAAGCCACTCAGTTTGTGATTTGTTAGGACAGCAGTGGGAAACCAAAACAGGGTCTACCAGGCATGTGAAGGCTGTGATCCCACTCACCTAGCAACCCCCTAGAGACCTGAAAACACACATTAGACCCACTACAGCCTCCTGGGTTGATCTGGGGAGGGCCCTCTGCTCACCAATCAGCTGCTTCTACTTTCAATTTTTACCACCAATCAAGGCACCAAGGTCTTGCCCTTGAGGTCCCAGGATTGCCCACTGGCTGCCCTCCCACCTCCTGGTCTCTGCCTCAGCCGTACCCCCAGCCTAGGATGCTCCCACTCCTCCAGTCACAGGGCTACCTCTGTCTTCTTCAAAGTATTGATCAGACACCCTCTTCTTGGAGAGGCCCTTCCCTGGCCTGTATTGACACTGCCTCCCCCAACCCATAGCACTCGCCACTCTGCTTCCCCACTCCGTGTCTCTCCACAGCAGTTACTGTCCTCAAACATAAGTCATTTTGATTTCACTTATTTGTGTGTTGCTGCCTTCACCAGAGCACTCCACAAGGGCAGGGACTCAGCCTACTTTGTTCACTGCCTAGCACAGTGCCTGGCACATCATGTGCTCAACAGACACCAGCTACAATAACACATCAAATACTATCTTACACTCTTGGGTTTTCATATCTCAGGAGTCCAAACCAGTTGATGTCCACAGATCTGTGTGTTGGTGTCTTACAGAGTGAATTTTAAAAATTTGATATTAATAGCATCACACAGAATATCTGCTCTCCAGTTTGCCACACTCCCCGGCACTCCCTACAGTCTTACGCCACCTGCGCCCACTCTCATTACCTGCCTGACCCTTGAACGCTTGGGTGTTGCAACCTTCTGGTATACCTAGGGAACTGAGAGCGCTCCAACTTATTCCTGGGGAAGAGGGCAGTCTTCTATGCCAACAATAATCATTATAATTAATAGTGGCGACTATCACTGGCGGAATGCTTATGGCAGGGCTGAAGACACTCATCACTTAATTCTGCCAATGGCCCATTTTACAGAAGAGGGAACTGATCCTGGGAGCTGAATGACTGGCTAAGGCTGCACAGCTGGGCAGGCAGAGAAGACTCAAACCCAGTAGAGGTGGGGTGCTGAGTTTCACATTCACAAAACATTGCTGTCACACGGGAGGTGGTAACAGTGTCCTGAGGAAGTACAGCGAGGTCCCCATGCTCCTGGTCCCCTCTTGGCTTCAGTTAAGCTCAGAATAGTCCCTTGGTGACCCAGAAGGGGGCCACCTAGTGGTGACTTCATCAGGCACACCAGTGGTGGGGCGGCACAGAGTCACATCACCGAACACCAGGGACACTGGTGGTGTGAAAGGCCGCTTGGAGCTCCAGGCAGGGGGTGGCACTGACTTAGGTTAATTGCGTGGGTTGGTTTCCTTCTATTTAGGGCAAGTAACCTCAGCTTTTCCTTTAGGGTAGTAGAAATCCTTCTTTTAAAAACAACAACAAACAATTACAGCCAATTTTTAAAAAGTAAGTAATAGTACAAGTGGCATACAGATATATGATGAAAATTGTGAGGGAATGATTAGAATTTAGCAATCACTGGCTTGGTACAACCGGGACCTGACATCCCTTGATATGTGGCTTGGTACAACCCTGACATCCGCTGATGTCATCTGGCTGTCGATTAGACCTCGAGTGCCACACCCACAGCCCAGCCCTGATGTCACCGTCCCTCCAGCCCCTCCCAAAGCCACTCCCCTTTCCTCTGGGTACTCGGGCAATCATCTTGGCTACGGTTCCTCCCATCTTTCAGTTCCCACATCCAATCTATCAGCAAAGCCTGTTGCTCTCTCTTCAATGTAAGCATCCACGGTCGGACCCTTGCCACCTCCCCCGTGGGCCAGGTGATCATCCTCTCTCCCTGAAATCAGGCCAATTGCTTCCTGATTGGACTCCAGTCACTTACTCCCCATGATGCAGCCAGAGTCTCTTCTCCTGACACTCTCCGGGGCTCCTGCTCACTCAGAGGAGCCCAAGTCCTTCAGGCCATCCACAGAGAGTGGTGGGACCCAATTCCCTCCCTCCCTAACCCCATCCCCCTGTCCGCCCACTCTCTGCAGCCGCAGGGGCCTCCCCTCTGTCTGCAGACTGACCAGTCGTGCTCCCATCCCAGAGCCTTCGCCCTGCTGTTCCTTCTGCCTGGAACACCTCTCCCCTAGAGCCCTGCAGTGGTGCCCTCACCCCCTCTTGTCTTTAGAGTTCCTTTCTCCGTGGAGCCTTCCCTGGCCCCCAATATTTTCTACTCCTTTCCTTGCCTGACATTTTCAACCCTGCACTCATCATCTAACACACGATATACTTTCATGGATTTATCTACTGATCCCGTCTGCTGTCCCCTGTGACTTCTGATGGCTCCACAGTTCTAGCCCCAAAACCTAGAACAGTGCCTGGCACGCAGCGGGTGCTCATAAATGTTTCTTAAATGCATGAGTCCAGGGCACCCCAAGTGGAATCGATCCTTTGCTCTCTGGTCCCAAACGCTAAGGAGAAAGGACGAAACAGCTGGTAGTGAAAGCTCGGCCTCTCTCGGTCTCCAGAGCCTGCAGAAAGGGCAAAAGCTGGCCACCCACCCGGCTGGTCAGACCCTTCTCCTGGAACGAAACGCAGGGCAGGCCATCACCTGATGAAATCACCTGCAGTCCACAGCCCCCAGTGCTGCCTTGGCAAACAGTGAACAGCCTCCAGAGACATTTCTTGTTTTTAATGGGCTCAGATCCAGGGTCTTCAAATGCTTAAATCTCCTTCCTCCTCATTCCAGAGGAAGCGAGCTGTGGGGTGCTCCTGGCCAGCACTCACCCTTCCCAAATCAGCTGGCGGAGGAGCGCTGTGTCAATCCCCGAGTAAAGGACAACAGTGCCCCGGAATGACAGCAGCATCTGTGCCTGGGCAGTGTTATGTGCTAAGCCTCCCCTCGGGGACAGTAACCTGCTTTATTAAAGCTGCTATAGCGACGAGGCTATGTAAACCCACATCTCTAACACAAAAAAACATATGATCTCATCCCCTTGCCCAGCCCCAGCCCTAATGCAGAAGGACAGCTCCGATGGGAGGGAAGGACCTGAACGACACGGCCACACAGAAATGAAAAGGCCAGTTTTCAAGCTTTTCAATGCAGCCGGGCCAGCCAACCTCAACTTCTTCCGTCCAACATAAACCTGGGGACATGCAGACAAAAACAGACCCAGTTTCTTTCCATGAGCAAACTTTCCCACTACACCAGGCAGAGGGTGAGCTCACTCTGACACCTCTGTGACTCCGATGGGCTGGAGAGGCCTCACCCCCACCCCCATCCCCATCGGTTGGGATTTAAATTTGGGGGCCCAAACCACCCAATTGCCAGAATGCGGTTTCTCCCATGACACTCCTGAACTGCCTCCCCATTCAGGGTGGCTTTTTGGGGGCCTCTCTGTGTACCACTGTGCTATCATTTGTTTGATATTTTTATTTAACGTGATTTAAGAAAAAACCCTTTAATCTCAATTCAAGTTAACTACGTTGAGTTAGAGAATTAAGGTGCGAGTTACACACATATATATATATATTTTTTTTTGATGCACCATCCAGTAAGTCCATCAGTGATAAAATCAATGTTTTGCTGACCTGCCACAGATGATGACGTTGCCAGTGTCATAGGAAATGCTGAATGAATTTGCTCTTCTAAAGGTCTAAGTCAGAGCAAACACTATCTATGGGGACTTAGCAAGGTGCCAGGGAGTTTCAGGAGTTAAAACATGACCTCGGCCGCCCCCCTCTCCTTTTTTTTTTTGGCCATTCCTGAGGCTTAGGTGGCTCATAGCTGCTAGAGGCCTGGTTCAGCTGGGAGCAGGGGCACCCCACACCCTTCCTAGACAAATCCCTGCAGCCCCCAACTTGGGTGATTTTGATGTAGAACTAATGAGATGATCCTCCCTATGACTAGTTTCTTAAAATTACAGACATATCATTAGAGTCTGTGATGGCACGGCCTCCCAGGGAAAGCAGCGGAAGGAAGAATGGGGCAGGGAGAAAAAGGCAGAGTCAGTAAACTCAGGACATTGACTTAAATTCATTCGAATCACTGGTTTCTCTGCCTGGACTATTACAGTAGGCTCCTAAGCTGTTCTTCTGTTCTCCGTTTGGTGCCCAGAGGCCTTTGTTTCTTTTGAGACAGGGTCTCACTCTGCTGCCCAGGCTGGAGTGCAGTAGTGTGATCACAGCTCACTGTAGCCTCGACCTCCCCAGGGTCAGGTGATCCTCCCACCTCCACCTCCCGAGTAGCTGGAACTATAGGTACACACTACCACACTCAGCTAATTTTTGTATTTTTTGTAGAGATGGGGCTTCACCACGTTGTGAGGGCTGGTCTTGAACTCCTGGGCTCAAGTGATCCTCCTGCCTTGGCCTCCCAAAGTGTTGGGATAACAGGAATGAGCCACCGTGCCTGCCTGGCCAGGACTCCTTTTAAAACAGTCAGTGAGATCATCATATTCATTTGCCCTTTGTCTTCCAGTGACCGCCTGCCTCACTCAGGGTAAAAACCAAAGTCCTCCCTCTGTTCTACAAGGTCCTCAGTGATCTGGACACTCACTCGCCCCAAGTACAACTCCTACCACTCTCTCTCTCTCAAGCTTCCTCTGCTCTAGTCATGTTGACCTCCTTGCTGTTCCTCGAACACACCGAGCATGCTCCTCCCTCAGGACCTTTGCACCTGCCACTCCTCAGCCCAGACTAAGTCCCTCATTGCCTTCAGGTCTCTGCAAATATCGCCTTCTCAGCAAGGCTTTCTCTGGACTGTGCTGATTAGAATCACGCCATCCCCTTCCTTCTTGCCTTTTGCTGCTCTTCCCCGTACTTGTGTGTGAGTAAATGAAGAGTAAACATTCTTAGGGGACACGCGGGCTACAGATGGTGCCTTTGGGGTGAGTGGTCCAAATCTTGATTTTTGCTACTTCCTATTAATCAGGCACCTTGTGCAAATGATTTAGCCACCCTGCACCTCAGTTTCCCCACCTGCAAAGCAGGGAGAATAACAGTGCCTCCTTCTCAGGGTTGTTCTGAGTTTTGAGAAAAAAAAATTATATATATATATATATATATGGCTTTCAGTTCAATGCTTGACATACAGAAAGCACTTAATGCATGTCAGCTTTATCTATTTATTTGAGACAGAGTTTCTCTCTTGTCACCTAGGCTGGAGTGCAATGGCATGATTTCAGTTCACTGCAACCTCTGCGTCCTGGGTTCAAGTGATTCTCCTGCCTCAGCCTCCCAAGTAGCTGGGATTACAGGCTCCCACCACCATGCCTGTCTAATTTTTTGTATCTTTAATAGAGACAGTGTTTCACCATGTTAACCAGGCTGTTCTTGAACTCCTGGCCTTAAGTGATCCACCTGCCTTGGCCTCCCAAAGTGCTGGGATTACAGGAGTAAGCCACCGCGCCTGGCCGCATGTCAGCTTTTCAACAAGTATCGTCTCACACGGAGTTAAAAAACAGAGTCCCTCTAGACTAAATCTTGTCTGCATGTGTGTTTGATTTAGGTCTGCCCAAAAGGAAAGGATTTTAAAAATTGAATGGCCTTTTTCTTAAATTGTGAGATTTCACATCAATTCAGCTTTCTGGCTTTGCTTGAAAAATGTAAAGATCTGGCTTTGATGGGCCCACAGTGGGCTGGACCCGAGTAGCGAAGGCCCACTTGAGAAGGTCCTCCTCCGGTCTTCCACAGCCCCTATCATGTGTACTTCCCCCTTGCCAGCACCTCCCTGGCCCGGTGGGCATGGAGTTTGCAACCCTTAGCTGATTGAATTCCAAGTGAAGGGAGCAGCTAAATAAGTCTGCAAAGGTAATAGTCTACTGGGGTCCAGAGACCTGCAGAGAACAGGCATTCAGTGGGGAGGCTTCCCGAGAGGCTGCGGGGTCAGGTACAGGTTGGAACAGAGCCTTGACCTGGACAGGCAGGGGATGAAGAGGGCTATAAGGTCGAGCCGCAGATGGGGAAGAACCTGTGTCCTGCACTGTCCTCTGGCTACTGGTGTCCACCTAACAGGCTGGAATTCATTCAGCAGCCCTCTCCTGGCCCTCAAGTGTCCCTGGAATGTCTGCAATGCTGTAGGATCAGCTTGTGAGCTCCCTACCATGCCCAAGGCAACATGTGCGAAAGGGCTGCAGCAGGCTGGGTCCCTCAGACCTCACCAACTGCCCCAGAATAGCTCTGTCTCTAGCAAAGGGGAGAGAAAGGCCTGGGGCACAAACAGCAGAAATCGGCAGCCACACTTGGGCAAGGGAATCTCTTATTTTTCACCTAGTAATGTGTTCACTGCTGCCGGTGGCAACTCTTGCTGTGCCTGTAACTCAATCCAGAATAATGACACTGGATTCTGGGGACCTGTTGCTCAGAGGAGGCTGTTTTTCTTTTGATGGTGCAAAGGTGAGCCATTCCTGACTCTTGGACGTTATAAAATAAAGTCAAATGTTATTGCTGGTTTCAGCTACGAAAAGCCAAGCCTCCAAATCGGTTCCTAAACCCAAAATCAATTAAGCAGATGTTGAAGACGCAGGACTGAGATTCTATTAATAAGCATCGAGTTGTCAGAGAGACTATGCAGTTAATTTTTTCTCCATTGCTTTCTGCTGCCTCTGGTTGTAGAAGTTTCTGGGAGAAAATTCTGCTACGGTAATTGTCAACCACAGCAGAGAGGTGGCAGAGCACACATGGGAAAGGGCAGGGCACACACGGGAAAGGGCAGGGCTTGGGTGTAATTGATGGGGCTCTGCAACGATTGGTCATTTCCTCTCGGAGAAGCTCCACCCAGAAATATTCCTCTAACTCGAAAGGCTACAATCACCATCCCTGGGAGGGGATATTTATTCAGTGGGGCAGGGCTTCCAGGGTATTTTCCCCACTTTTCAGAAGAGGCTACGCAGAGCTGCCCCCCAGCCACAGGCCTGGTGGGTGATGTTTGCAAAGCAGCTTAATGTCCACCCTTCCCCACCTCTCCCAATCTGTTCCTCCTGCCCCCGCCTTCCCATCTCTGTAAATGGCACCACCATCTGCCCAACGGCTCAGCCAAAAACCTAGGAGTCATCCCCAATTCCTATTCCCTCACCCGCCCACTCACGATCCATCAAGCAAACCCTGCCGACCTTCCAAGCAGCGCCGGAATCCACCCACCCCTCTCGCTCTGCAGCGCCCCGTCCTGCTCCGTGCCACCAGCATCTCCCACCTGGACCGCTGCAACCACCACCTGATCTCCCTGCTTCCGCTCTTGTCCCTGGGCCACCCTCTGCACCCACAGCTGGGGTGTACCTCTGAGAACACGCACACATAGCTGATCAGCTCAGAACATTCTGGGGTCCTTCCACCAGGCTTGCAATCAAATCCAGACCCTGCTGCACAGTCTGCTGGGGACCACCGGGTCTCCCCTGTCTGCTCTCTGCCCCCTTCCCCATCCTCCTCCCCTTCATTCCCAGGTCCTGCTGCCCTCCTCCAAGGTCCTGGCAAACCTGTTGCTGCCACAGGGCTCTTGCAT
>NW_012102643.1:173961-183223 GCF_000951045.1 Mandrillus leucophaeus | reverse complement strand
CCAGAGACCTGCAGAGAACAGGCATTCAGTGGGGAGGCTTCCCGAGAGGCTGCGGGGTCAGGTACAGGTTGGAACAGAGCCTTGACCTGGACAGGCAGGGGATGAAGAGGGCTATAAGGTCGAGCCGCAGATGGGGAAGAACCTGTGTCCTGCACTGTCCTCTGGCTACTGGTGTCCACCTAACAGGCTGGAATTCATTCAGCAGCCCTCTCCTGGCCCTCAAGTGTCCCTGGAATGTCTGCAATGCTGTAGGATCAGCTTGTGAGCTCCCTACCATGCCCAAGGCAACATGTGCGAAAGGGCTGCAGCAGGCTGGGTCCCTCAGACCTCACCAACTGCCCCAGAATAGCTCTGTCTCTAGCAAAGGGGAGAGAAAGGCCTGGGGCACAAACAGCAGAAATCGGCAGCCACACTTGGGCAAGGGAATCTCTTATTTTTCACCTAGTAATGTGTTCACTGCTGCCGGTGGCAACTCTTGCTGTGCCTGTAACTCAATCCAGAATAATGACACTGGATTCTGGGGACCTGTTGCTCAGAGGAGGCTGTTTTTCTTTTGATGGTGCAAAGGTGAGCCATTCCTGACTCTTGGACGTTATAAAATAAAGTCAAATGTTATTGCTGGTTTCAGCTACGAAAAGCCAAGCCTCCAAATCGGTTCCTAAACCCAAAATCAATTAAGCAGATGTTGAAGACGCAGGACTGAGATTCTATTAATAAGCATCGAGTTGTCAGAGAGACTATGCAGTTAATTTTTTCTCCATTGCTTTCTGCTGCCTCTGGTTGTAGAAGTTTCTGGGAGAAAATTCTGCTACGGTAATTGTCAACCACAGCAGAGAGGTGGCAGAGCACACATGGGAAAGGGCAGGGCACACACGGGAAAGGGCAGGGCTTGGGTGTAATTGATGGGGCTCTGCAACGATTGGTCATTTCCTCTCGGAGAAGCTCCACCCAGAAATATTCCTCTAACTCGAAAGGCTACAATCACCATCCCTGGGAGGGGATATTTATTCAGTGGGGCAGGGCTTCCAGGGTATTTTCCCCACTTTTCAGAAGAGGCTACGCAGAGCTGCCCCCCAGCCACAGGCCTGGTGGGTGATGTTTGCAAAGCAGCTTAATGTCCACCCTTCCCCACCTCTCCCAATCTGTTCCTCCTGCCCCCGCCTTCCCATCTCTGTAAATGGCACCACCATCTGCCCAACGGCTCAGCCAAAAACCTAGGAGTCATCCCCAATTCCTATTCCCTCACCCGCCCACTCACGATCCATCAAGCAAACCCTGCCGACCTTCCAAGCAGCGCCGGAATCCACCCACCCCTCTCGCTCTGCAGCGCCCCGTCCTGCTCCGTGCCACCAGCATCTCCCACCTGGACCGCTGCAACCACCACCTGATCTCCCTGCTTCCGCTCTTGTCCCTGGGCCACCCTCTGCACCCACAGCTGGGGTGTACCTCTGAGAACACGCACGCATAGCTGATCAGCTCAGAACATTCTGGGGTCCTTCCACCAGGCTTGCAATCAAATCCAGACCCTGCTGCACAGTCTGCTGGGGACCACCGGGTCTCCCGTCTGCTCTCTGCCCCCTTCCCCATCCTCCTCCCCTTCATTCCCAGGTCCTGCTGCCCTCCTCCAAGGTCCTGGCAAACCTGTTGCTGCCACAGGGCTCTTGCATGTGCCGTGCTTCTGCCTCGGGTTTCCATGTGAACATGTAAACATCTCCTCACGACGCAGGTCTCCCCGGTGTTCGGCCGCACAGCCACACCTCCCACTGCTGGAGGAGCTGTCCTCGCTGGGACACTTGCTCCTGATCTCCGGTGTGGCTGAGACCCTCAGCTGCCCACCAGTATCTCTTTCCCCTTCTTCCTCTGATCAGGCCCTGACTTTATTTTCAATGCACCCATCGAGGAAACATTTCCCAGATTCCCTTATGGCGAAAGATGTGCCAGGAGCCTGCCTGTGGCCTTCCAGCCCTGCCCTCTGTCCAGTTCTCCACCCCAGGGCACTGGCCTGGAGGTGCTGGTTCAACAAGCCCCTTCACTCTCCGGGCTCTGGGTTGGATTTGACTGACAGGGCCCCTGGCAGGAGAATAGAGAAAGAAGACAGTGAGGTTGGCAGACAGATTCCTCCACATTCCTCCCTGTGGTGCCAACAGAGGGTGACAGCTCTTGTGAGGTGACCCTCTGTGTCTCTGGGTTCCAGTAACCTCTTGTCCCACTGATGCTAATTAGCCTGGGGCACTGCATTAGCCCTAGTGGTTTCCTCGCACTTGCTCACACTTTAGCAAAAAACACTTAAACCGCCTTTGAATGATTCAAATTTGCATGTGCTTTATAATTCTTGCTGAGATCAAGTGGCTAAGTAAATAAGATCTATTCGTGTTGCATCTGACTTCTGAAGTGGGTTCTTTTTTCTTTATCCTGCCCTTCTGCCTCTGCTTCCTTTTTCTTGCTGCCTAGGATGTGGCTGTGACAGCTGGAGCTCCAGCAGCTGTTCTAACCACAAGGTGACTTTGCAGATGGAAGCCATGCACTAAGTATGATGGAACAGAAAGGCAGAGGAGGAGCTTGGGTCCCTGATAACCTTGAAGCCACCAAGCCAGTCCTAGACTGCCTACCTCCAGACATCTGCATCATTCTGTCTTGTTTAAGCCGTGTTATTTTATGTTTGCTTTTACATGCAGCCAAATCTAATCCTGATACACTTAACTTCCAGAACTCAAGTGATCTCCCAAATGTTGCTGAACTGAAAAAAAAATCATCTTACAGGAATGTGCTTGGCAAGCTGAACACCAGTGTGGGTCCAAATGAGCCTCTCTTCTTTCTGAGATAACCTGCATCCACATGATTTTCCTCCTCTAGTGATCGGTGGCAGGAAGGCCAGGAGTGGGATCTCAGAGAAGCTGAGCTGGAAGTTAGCACCGATCTGGCGTCTGGAATCTGGGCATGTTGTCCTGGGCTTCCAGCCATTTGGCCCCTACAGAGAGTGCTTGAGCCTGCGATTTGGAATTGATCTCCTGGATATCAGTCAGTGGCACAGGGTGTGGTTTCCTTGTGTTTACAGATGGAAAGTGGAGAATAGGAGGCCGGCCAGACCTCTGCTACGCCTTTCTTTCAAAAGCCTGCCTCTCCCACAGGACAGCTCTCCAGGCTGGATCCCTGCAACTTTCAGGATCTGGGAAGAGTCTCAGATTCAGCGAAGCACAAATAAGCACACAGTTTGTATACGATCCCCACCCTCCCCCTACTCTAAGCCCACCCAGGCCTGGGCCTCTCTCGTCAACGTCTGACTGATGTGGCTGCCTACTGGATAGTTCCTGTTGGCTTTTCACAGGCACCTGCAACTTCCCAGGTCCAGAACGGAGCCTTCTTTACTTACTGATTGGTTTATTGATTTATCGATTGAAACGGAGTCTCATTCTGCTGCCAGGCTGGAGTGCAGTGGTGCGATCTCAGCTCACTGCAACCTCCGCCTCCCGGGTTCAAGCAAATCTCCTGCCTCAGCCTCCCGAGTAGCTGGGACTACAGGCGCCTGCCACCAGGCCCCACTAATTTTTGTATTTTTAGTAGAGATGGGGTTTCACTATGTTGGCCAGGATGGTCTCGATCTCCTGACCTTGCAATCCGCACATCTCGGCCTCCCAAAGTGCTGGGATCACAGGCTTGAGCCACCGCACCCGGCCCAGAGCTTCTAACCATGGCTTTCCCCATCTGTAAACACAGAAAATCCATTCTCGTGGTTTTTCAGGCCACAACCTTGGAGTCATTCTCAACTCTTCTTTCCCATCCCACATCAGTTCCATCAGCAGCACTTGTATCAGCTCTACCTTTGAACTATGATCAGCACTTACTACTTTCCTCACTCTGGTCTGAGCCGCCATCATCTCATGCCTGGACCATTGCAACAGACTCCTCACTGGGCTCATCTCACACGTGGACTGTTGCAGTAGACTCCTTACTGGACACCCTGCTCTCATTACACCTATTCAGTCCACTCTTCTAGAGGCGTCCTTGGAAGACACAAATCAGGTGGTGTTCCTCCTCTGCTCAATGTCCTCTGTTGGTGTCCATCTCACTCAGAAAGCCAAAATCCTCCTCCCATTCAAAGGCTCATGCCCTGCACTGTCCATCCAACCACCACCTCCCCATTACCGCTCACTCTTCCTGTTGTCCTTGTGCACACTGCTCTGGCCTCTTTGCTGCTCTGAGCCTGCTGGCACAGTATCTGCCTCAGGGCCTTTGCACACACTGTTCCCTATGCCTGGAGTGCTCTTCCCCAGGGAACCCCCTTGATTGGTTTCCTTACCTCCTTTGCTCAGATTTCCCCTTCCCAATGAGACTACCCTATAGAAAATCCCAGCGATTCTTTTCTTCACCTTTCTCCTGGTTGATCGTCCCTCCTAGCTTCCCCTCCTGGCTTTACTCTCCTCCTCACTTTCTGCTCTCTTGTGTACTATAGATTCGATGTGTCTTGTTAACTCTTACATTAGAATGTAAACTCTGTTTAGTTTGTTTGCTGTTGGATCTCCTTTGGCACACAGTAGGTGCTCAGGAAACATCTGCTAAATGAATGAGTCTGGTCCACAGTTTGAGCAGCTGCTTCAGAGAGTGCCACGTGAGGGTGTCACAAGCATCTCTAAATGGACTGCACACCAGCTACCTGCCTTCTTCTGGCGCCAGCTTCTGAATTTTCCTTTAGGGAACTTGCTCTATCCCAATCCCAGTCCTCCTGGTTCAAGTGGGGTTGGCTCCAGTCCTGGCTCCAGGAATGCGCACATGACTCCATCCGGCCAACCATTGTGTTCCATTCCCCTGAATCTGGTTGACCAGAAGTCCCAGACAGTGTCAGACCAAAAAGACTCAATTTGGGGACCGTCTTCTAGGTGAGAGAAGCTCTCTTTCCACAGGGATGGTTTGCACCTGTATGGTGTTCATGTGGGTCTAGCAATGCCAGGAACGCTGCCTGGAGAGCTGGCCCGAGAGTGAAGCCAACTTGGAGGAAAGCTGAGATCAGGGAGAGATGGAGGAACAGAGGCCATCCAGAGACAAAGCTTCTGGATTCAACCGCACCTGAAGCTCAGTGTACACTTGGACTTACTTATATGAGTCCAATAAAGTCCCCTTTTTGTTTCCTCAATCCTGCTTGAGTTGAGTTTACATCACTCGTAACTGAGAGAATCTAGGCTGACAGAGAGTGGTTGTGACACACGCGTTTTTAACATCCAGTGGAATGCTGGTTCCCCTGGTACTTTTGCAGGCCCCAAAACCACCACTCAGTTGCTTTTTGCAAGCCATGATGGTGCAACTCTGTTCGTCGGCAGAGGCAGTAACAGCAGAAGAACCCATGGCAAACTTGATGGACAACTGCCCCTCAAATTATGGGGTATGTCGCCATGCCAGGCTCACATACCTGGCAGAGTGGGCGCCGGCTCACCTGCATGAGTGTGGGCGGCACTCACCCCACTGTCAGCCGGAGGAGACTCTAACATAATGTTGCTGTTCAGTGCCATGAGACGCTTAGATTTTAATGTCATTTTGATATGTAAAGCTTGCTATAGACAAACAGCACGTGGCATTGGCCCAGGGTGCTCTAACAGACGATGGCTTTAACAACCCAAGTGAGAGCAAACTGTCACACATGACAGGTGCCAGGTATTCAGTCCTCACAAGAATGCCAGGGAGACAGATCATCATCTCCACTTTATAGATGAGTAAACTGAGGCACAGAGAGGGCAAGTCTTTCCCAAGGGCACACAGTCAATGGTAGAGTGAGGATTTGAACCCAGTGGCTAATGAGACAGCCTCTTTCCCTTGCAACTTTGCTCAGAGTATTTTCCTTTAAAGATGTTCTGAAAGGTTGGGGGCAGCAGCTCACACCTGTAATTCCAGCACTTTGGGAGGCCGATGGGGGCGGATTGCTTGAGCTCACGAGTTTGCAACCAGCCTGAGCAACATGGCAAAAGCCCATCTCTAAAAAAAAGAGAAAAAAAAAAAAAACAAACCCAAAAAAACTCCCAAAATTAGCTGGGTGCGATGTGATGGTGTGCACCTGTAGTCCCAGCTACTTTGGGGGCTGAGGTAAGAGGATTGCTTAAGCTCGGGAGGTTGAGGCTGCAGTAAACAGTGATCACGCCACTGCATTCCAGCCTGGGTGACAGAGCGAAACCTTGTCTCAAAAAATATAAACAAATAAAGATGTTCTGAAAGGCAAAGAATTCTCTTGAAATGCAAACATCAGGCCAGGCGTGGTAGCTCACACCTGTGATCCCAGCATTTTGGGAGGCCAAGACGGCAGATTGCCTGATGTCAGGAGTTCGAGGCCAACATGGCGAAACCCTGTCTCTACTAAAAATACAAAAATTAGCTGGGCATGGTAGCAGGCACCTGTAATTCTAGCTACTTGGGAGGCTGAGGCAAGAGAATCACGTGAACCCAGGAGGCGGAGGTTGCAGTGAGCCGAGATCGCGCCACTGTACTCCAGCCTGGGTGACAGAGTGAGACTCTGTCTCAAAAAGAAAAAAAAAAAAAAAAAGAAATGCAAACACTGCATGTAGTCTCGCGGGGCACACTTCAAATCTGACCATCTGAGGGGCCCCTAAAAGGCAACCATCTCTGCCTGGTGTGAACACTCAGGAAAATGAGCACTAGGGAATCCACCCCGATATTCTGGGGTTTGGAGTCTGGCTGTATCCTTAACCCTCTGACACAAGGGCCACCACCAAGTGGTGCCCATGTAAGTGGGGCTCTCACATCAAAAGCTTGAGAAAGTTCTTCTCTTTTCTAGTCTCTATCCTGCTGATCAGGTCAAGAAGAAAGTCTGGCAGGTGCTACTTCACCTTTAACGCTGCTTCTGAAACTGCCCATTGCCCTCATTACAGCAGAGCCACACCGGCTTCGTGGGAGGCAGCATCTTGCTGACATTTAAAAACACTACTTGGTTTTCACTGTGTTTGGTTTTGCAGTGATCCTTTACCGAACGCAATGTGTATTGTGTTTTTCCTTTACAGTCAGAATTTGGAGGTTTCTTTTAAAATAATATTTAAGCATCAAAAATAAGTCCAGTTAAAGAAATTCTCAAGTCATACATCAGAACTGGGATGCTGCAAAAATTCTCTTGCTCCAGGCCAGAATCATGTCTTAATCCTCTTGGTGTCTCAGAGCCTGTCAGAGCCCCACAGGCTCCCCAGAGGTTTAGATCAAATTAAACCAGTAAACCCTGGCAGAGCCCACAGATTCTACAGCCTCCCTGAACAAAGGACATCTGCAAACGAGACCTTCACCTCCACGTGCTTCCCTCTTATTCTTTTGGAGTGGAAGGCCAGCAGAAGTCCGCTGGTCTCTGAGGGTCACCGAGACACAGGGATGTCCCCAACTACTCTAAACATGTAATGATAATTTAGGCCACTTACAAACTAGTATGGCCCTGGAAGCAGTTCCCCTGGGCATCTGACAATTTCAAAAGACAGCTCAGGGAATCAAATGCGTGCAGGGAAAGGAAAATCGAATATACGTGGTACAGTTCCAATCCCCGAGCCTTGCAATTAGGAAACAGAACAAGTCCCTCATCTTGTGTATCTGGCACCAGTCCTCCCAACCGGACCCTAATGAGGATGGACGTCTGTTCTCTGTCCTGGGACTGGAAAGAATCCTGGGATTATCTCAGTTGAGAAGTCTCCAGTCCAGAGGGCTGTCAGAACTGCTGCACGGATGAGCAGAAAATAGCAAATGATAAATTTTTTAGGACCACCCGCTGCATGCCAGTTGTAGCAGACTGTGAGATAATGTATTGGGCTTTTTTGGGACATGCATTATTGATCTGGGTCTGTCTAGTGGTTTATAAAAAGCCCATCATGCTCCTCCCACAACCACCTTCCCATCCCTCACCTCCTGAAGGAGGCTCAGTCTCCTTCGAAACCCAGTGCTGCTGGTAGAAGAGGTCTGGCTTGTTTGCAGAGGGCAAGACTTGTAGGCCCTGATCTATGCTATGTAATGCTATTGGGCAAGAGCTGACACAGGCCACTGAACACCAGGGGCTCTAAACCCATGGCATCCACCTCCTGGAATTTATCCTTCAGAAGCGCTCCCTTGCCTGCGCAAAGATGCCTGTTAAAATTTCCAGCAACAATATCTGTAACAGTGAAAAACTAACAAACGCACACACTACCAATCTGAAAACAACTCAATATCCACCCCAGGAATCTGACTAAGCAGAGCAGTGGCTAAGATCACGTGTTCTGGGTTCAAATCTTGTTTTTCTCTTTTTTCTGAGATGGGGTTTTGTTCTATTGCCCAAGCTAGAGAAGTGGTGTGAGCTAGGCTCACTGCAGCCTCGACCTCTTGAGCTCAAGTGATCCCTTCACCTCAGCCTCCCACTAGCTGCTACTACAGGTGTGTGCCACCATCCTTGGCTGATTTTTATATTTTTTGTTAAGATGGGGTCTTACTATGTTGCCCAGGCTGGTCTCGAACTCCTGGCCTTAAGTGATCCTACCTCCTCAGGCTCGCAAAGTGCTGGGATGTGAGCCACTGCACCCAGCTCAAATCATGTTTAATCACATTCCAGCTGTGCAAACTTGGACAAGTGGCTTCTCTCTGCCTCAGTTTTTCCATCTGTCAAATGGAGAGAAGAAATCTCTGTATTTTAAGTCAGCCACGGCTTTCTTTGTTCTCCTCGCTCCTGTGTCTACTTCATATCCATGGCTCCTTTCCTTGTATGTGCATACACTGTTGGTTTCCTTACATCTGCATATGCAGTTGGTTTCTTTTTATCTGGATACACTGCTGGTTTTATTCACAAGTCACAGGCAAAATTCAGTGAGATTCAGACATGAGACTTAGCTGGATCATGTTGCAAAAATGTGTTGTTCCTAAGAGTGGGTATTCAGTCACTCATCTGTTGATTCGGGCCCCAAACTAGGAGTTGCCCTTGAAATGTCTCTTTTCCTTAACCCGCATACCTAACCCATTGATTTGTTTATTTCCCAAACATACATCAGGTGGGACCGGGTCTCCGCGCCCAGGTCTGAGCTTCCATCATCACTGCCCTATCACGACACTGGCCTCTGAATGGGTGTCCTGTTTCTGCCCTTACCCCTGCAATTTAATTTCATCAAAAGAGCTGGGGGGGATCCTGTTGGAACCTAACTGAGGTCACGGCCTTCCTCTTCTTTTTTTTTGAGACGGAGTCTCACTCTGTCGCCCAGGCTGGAGTGCAGTGGCCGGATCTCAGCTCACTGCAAGCTCCGCCTCCTGGGTTTACGCCATTCTCCTG
>NW_012102643.1:145010-173861 GCF_000951045.1 Mandrillus leucophaeus | reverse complement strand
ATCCTCCCGTCTCGGCCTCCCAAAGTGCTGGGATTACAGGCTTGAGCCACCGCGCCCGGCCTTGCCTTCCTCTTCTTAAGGCCCCCTCATCCATGTCTATTTTACCAAGAATCAAACTCAAAGCCTCCACCATGGCCACAAGGCTTGGTGCGACCCGGGCCAAGTTGGCTCCTCAGCCTCATCTCTCTCCATCATGGCCCTACTCCCTCCACTCCGGCTCCCTGGCACTTTTTGTTTTTGGCTCCAAACCACCGAGCTCATTTCTATCTCAGTATCTTTGAATTTCCTGTTCTCCCCACCTGGAATGAGCCTCCCCCAGTTCTCTGGCTCCTGACACAGTGCACTGAATGGAACAAATGCGTAATAAACATCTGCTGGATGAATGAACGAACGTGCAGGGCATCGGAAATTCTAGGCATGACTACAACCGAAACAGTGTGGGGGCTACACAATGTCAGATCAAGAAGCTCTGAGGTCCAGGTGCTGCCTGCCAGACCTCTCTGCAAAATTCTGCAAGAAACAAAATACACCTTTCTGGCCACAGTCTGCAGACTCCCCATAGTTATCAAATCTACCTCATTCTAAATGTTGCCAGGAGATAGGTATCCTATGTGTCATATGGTCAATAAAAGCTCTGGGCTCTGACTGCTTCCTGGCTACAAATTCTTCTTGCACTGAGAAGCTCCCGGAGCAAAAAAATCTATACTTGTGATCATTAATACAAAGCATTGCAAGGAACAACTTGGTTTTATGTAAATTACCTTTTGCTGGTAGCTAAAAGACAAATTCAGGTTGTCAAGGCTAACCTAGTCAACCTTTACATTTGTTCCACCAACAACGTGCTGTTATCCTTTGAGAGTGGATGGAGGCCGAGGGACCACCTTTCATGGGATCAATGATTGGCAGTCTTTGCCACAACCCACAAGAGCCTCCAAAATCTGGTTCCAGGCTCATGTCTCATCATTTTTTTTTTTTTTTTTTTTGAGACAGAGTCTCACACTGTCACCCAGGCTGGAGTGTAGTGGCGTGATCTCCACTCACCACAACCTCTTTCTCCCGGATTCTAGAGATTCTTGTGCCTCAGTCTCCTCAGTAGCTGGGGTTACAGGCGTGTGCCACCATGCCCGGCTCATTTCTGTAGTTTTAGTAAAGACAGGGTTTCACCACGTTGGCCAAGCTGGTCTCAAACTCCTGACTTCCGGTGATCCACCCGCCTTGGCCTCCCAAAGTGCTGGGATTACAGACGTGAGCCACCGCACCCAGCCTGTTCTCTTTAACTCTTTGGAGAAATCCAGGAATGGTTCTGCAACTGGAGGAGGGTAGAGACCCCTAAACTTGAGGACCCAGTTGTGACCCCAAACACGTGTGGGTGCCATGTCTTGGTTTCAACGAACTCAAAAATGACCACTACGAATCAACACCACCGCCTCGCCTCAGGAGCCTCAGCCTAACCCAGGGACCCTGCGCCAAGAGGCCGAGGTGCCACCCTGGGGCCCTGAGGCTTACCCAGCTCCACGTCCTGGTCGTCCGTCAGCACCAGGATGATGTTGGGGCGGATGTTCCTGCGGTCCCTCTGAAACCTGCCTTTCAGGCGGTGGTGCGACAGGAAGGCCGAGCTTCCACCCAGCAGGGAGAACACCGTTGCGGACAGCAAGCACAGCACGAGGCTCGGGGGACCCATCTTCTGTTTTGGCTGATCTGGTGCTTCTTTTGGGATGCAGGAGTCTGAAGTTGCGTCTGTGGCTTTGTTTCTTTTCCCTCGTCCCTCTTTACTCGCAGATCTAGAGGAGGAGGAAGAATCAGGTCAATATTTACGTCAAGGCTGCCGGCTGCTCATTCTTGCATAATGATTTGTACGGTGGCTGGCATGAACAATGGGAGTTTCTTTGAACAGGGGTGGCTATGGCAGAGTGAAAACTCAACTCCGCTGAAGTTAGCAAAGTCTTTACAATTTGCTTGGTCAACAAACGGGCAGAAAAGCCTTCTGTGGCCACTTCTGCAGAAACCATTTCTTCCCTGGACCCAGTGAGCCTCTGATGTGTTGGTGGCAGCCCAAGACCCGAGTCAGATAGTAGCTGTCTCTGAATAATCCACCCAGTTCCACCACCAAATCATCCCCAGGGAGAGGAGCAGCAGCGGGCTGGTCTCAGGGAGTGACTATTTGCGTCCTCTTGTATCTGCCCACACCGTGGCGTACGGAGGTGAGGGAGATGAAGTTGCAGTTCCCCGTCAGTGGGGGATTCAATCAGGGCTTTAAACGAGAGCCTGGAGCTGGACGTTTTGGGCTGGACAACTGGCATGTTTGAGTGCCAGATCTTCCACTCACTGGCTTTTTCCGTGAGCAAGTCCGTTTGGAACCTTGGTTTCCCCATGAATAAAATGGGTAGACAGGGCCATTGTAAGATTTCAGTCTGCTGGGGATGTGCCTGAAAGCCCCTTGTTAAGGGATCTTGTAATTGGGCAAAAAGGTATTCCTATTAGTTTTTTGTTTTGTTTTTTCCCCAGTTTTGCTCGTCGCTCAGGCTGGAGTGCAATGGCGCAATCTCGGCTCACTGCGACCTCTGCCTCCCGGGTTCAAGCGAGTCTCCTCCTCAGCCTCTGCAGAAGCTGAGATTACAGGCGCCTGCCACCACGCCTGGCTAATTTTTTGTATTTTTAGTAGAGATGGAATTTCACCATGTTGGCCAGGCTGGTCTTGAACTCCTGAACTCAGGTGATCCCCGTCTTGGCTTCTCAAAGTGCTGGGGTTATAGGTGGGAGCCACTGTGCCCAGCCTAAGTTGCAGAATAAACGAAATGACAATAGAGAAAATTGAGCGCTAACACGTGGAGGGGGACGACCTGCCACGGGCCACTGTGCCTTCAGTCACCCCCCTAGCCCCAGGTCAGACTAGGTCACCAGCAAAGGTGGGTGCAGGGAGGTGGGGACGCGACTCTGGCTCGAGCAGGTCTCTAATCTCGCCCTGCTCTTTGCTCTCTGCGGTCATTTTTTCACTTCTTGAGGAAATGAGCCTTCAAGTCCTATCCAGATATAGACTTCTGGTATCATTTATCTAAAACGAGAGTGCAAGTGAGACAGCCACAGCCTGCAGATGCGCCGGGAGGAAGCCAAACGCCATGGGGGCAGCTGTGTCGCTGTGACCTTGAAAGGGTCTGTTTGTCCTTGCCCTCCGTGGAGGAATCCCGGCCATCAGCTCAAAGTCATGACTCAGAGGCTCAGAAAGGGCTCCGGTTTCGGCAGGGGGATGTGCTGCCTGCTTCACCTCTCCTGGGGACTGCAAGGCGGCCTGAGGGGTCTCCTGCCTCCCTCTTCCCTGCCCCCATCCTCCATTCTTCCCAGGGCAGCCGGAGGCATCTTCCTAAAACACAGATCAGATCCCAGCACTGGGCAGGGGAGGGCACCGTGCCTCGTGCAGGTGGAGACTGAAGGGGGTGCTCACTCCCAGGCTGTGCAAGTGCCAGGCACTCACCTCGCCTTAGTGCCAGTCCTGTGCTCACCTGTTGCACCTTCCTCGGCTGCTCATGGCTCACAGGATAAAATGCAAACTTCTCGCCAGGGCTGCCTGGGCCCGTGAGCTCTGGCCCCTGCCCACTTCTCCCCGACCTCTCCTTTCTAGCCCCACTGGCTTCTTTCTGCTGAATGGACAAATCAAGCTGCTCTCTGCCCCAGGGTCTTTGCACCTACTCTTTTAAAAATAACTCCTGCGGCTGGGCGCGGCGGCTCACGCCTGTAATTCCAGCACTTTAGGAGGCCGACGTGGGTGGATCACCTGAGGTCAGGAGTTCAAGACCAGCCTGACCAATGTGGTGAAACCCCATCTCTACTAAAAATACACAAATTAGCTGGGCATGGTGGCACACGCCTGTAATCCCAGCTACTTAGGAGGCTGAGGCAGGAGAATCGTTTGAACCTGGGAGATGGAGGTTGCAGTGAGCTGAGATCATGTCACTGCACTCCAGCCTGGGTGACGGAGTGAGACTCTGTCTTGAAAACAACAACAACAACAACAAAAGCTCCTGCTTTGTACTCCTGGCTCTTTCCGTCAAAAGAGCAAACGTCATCACCTCAGAGAGGCCTGCCCTGACCACCCCATTTAAAGTGGGGCCCCCAACCCAGGTACTCTGCATTTTATAACCGGTTTTATTTCTCTTGTAATCACTATTATGGCCTGCAATTTCTTATTCATTGTCCAATTCTTCCCCACTAAGGGGTCAGCTCCCTGAGGACAGAGACAGGCTTATGTTATTCATGGCTGTCTCCAGGCCTTGGCACAAACGAATACTTAGATAAATAAAGGAATGGAGGTTCTGTTAAGGTCCTTTGAGTTCTGCAGAGTGAGGGACGCTGGACTTGGCAGGCCCATGCCATACCTTGGGTCTACATGGCTCAGAGGTGTCCATCAGTGATGCCTTGCCCCAGCCACCCTCTATGAACACCAACAAGGAGCTGGCCACTGTGTTCTCTGGGCAGTGCTATGGTTGAAAAATCCCAGCAAGGGTCCCTCCTGCTCCATTTCTCCCTCAACTCTGCTTGGGACCCTGCGAGGCTGAGCTCTATCAATGGTGCGGTTGGCACATCCCTGCTCTCTGGCTTCCGGCTGGGAGGCTGCAGCATGGGAGGTGTAGGAAGTCAGTGTATTTATTCTCCCTCCCGCACGCAGTAGCTCCCCAGGCAGTAGTCTTTGTGTCTCTGCATGTGGATGCAGCTCCTGCTGGGGACACCTCCCGGCTCTAGTGTCTCCCCAGTTCTGAGTTCACCTCTTCCTCCTCTTGCCCCATCAAGTCTAGGGAAAGTAAGGGCTCCTTTTGCTACCAGTTCCTGGGTGCAGCATCATTTCTTTGCTCCCTTTGCCCACCTGCCTCTGAAAATAGTGCTTTCAATCAACTGTCTCAGCTGCCCCGATGCGCATCCTAATTTACTTCATTCAGGGACCTGTATCCTGTGTCAGGCTGGCCAGGACAGCATGTCTCCCTTCCAGCACCTCCCCTGGAAGCAGGGAGCAGGCTCCGCTCAATGCCTCCTTCCCAATGGCTCTGAGAGAGTCACAATTTCAGGGGAGCTGGGGACACACTCAGTGCAGTTGTCTGACATGAGAACTGTGAGTTTCATGGGACCAGAGGGTGAACAACAGCTTCCTTCTCAATCTCTCATCTGCAGAAACATACACCTCATGACAGCCAGAGCCACTGCGGCGACTGTTTGCTGGGCACCTGCTTTGCGCCACGTGGTGTGAGAGTTAAGGACATGGACTTCGGAGTTACTTGCTGAAAGACCCGGAGCTAGTAACTTAGCACCTTTGTGCCTCAGTTTTCTCCTCTATGAAATGGGTGTGCAGGATTAAATGTGTTGATATAGTGTGCTGGAACTAAAGCCTGGCCATGGTACTGACTGGAATACATAATCCACAGTGTAAACCATTATTAGATTGATCCTACCACTGCAGTTGTCCTGCTTTGGGCACTCTGTGGCATCTCCTTCAACCTCCACCAAGGCTCCCTCCTGCAAGTACTATTATTAGCTCCAGAGAAAACTGAGGCTTCATGACTGTCCTAAGGCCACCCAGAGAGAAGACGGCAGGGATGGGATGAGAATTCTGCCCTCCCTCACTGTTCAGTGTGGGCTTCTCATCATGAAACTTGGATTTCCCAACTCTTTCCATTCAAAGACCACGGCCCTGATTTCTGCTGAATCTGCAGAGCCCTTCAGTGATTATTTGCTTAATGTGCTTCTTTAAATGGCCTCATTTCAAAATAAAAATACAAACACATGTTTTGGGAAAAGAAAACTTCCTATCCAAAGATACATGGAAAGTGGACATCGCTTCCCTGTAGAGCTAATTGTACAAATGAAAGTCAAAGAAAGCTGAACCAGTGGAACTTGATTCAAATAGCGTCCCAGGCTTCGCGTGCCCCCGCGCTCACTCTCTCTTTTGAAGTGAGATTAGCAGGTGTTGAAAGGAGTCAAAGCACATTAGCACCATCTGAGACTTTCTGCTGGAGGTAACTGGAGGCTGAGACAGCTGAAAAGGAGACAAGCTCTAGCCGTTGAATCAGTCCCTGAACCACCCCAAATCAGAGTAATCCTCCAACTATGTTGTTTATCCGATAGGGTTTGGCTGTGTCCCCACCCAAATCTCATCTTGAATTGTAGCTCCCGCAATTCCCACATGTTGTGGGAGGGACCTGGTGGGAGATCACTGAATCATGGGGGTGGTGTCCCCCATACTGTTCTCCTGGTAGTGAATAAGTCTCATGAGACCTGATGGTTTTACAAAGGGTTTCCCCTTTCGCTTGATTCTCATCTCCTCGTCTGCCATCATGTAAGACATGCCTTTCGCCTTCCACCATGATTGTGAGCCACGTGGAACTATGAGTTCCCCAGCCGCGTGGAACTATGAGTCCATTAAATCTCTTTTTCTTTATGAATTACCCAGTCTCGGGTATGTCTTTATCAGCAGCGTGAAAACAGCCTAATACATTATCAGTGGCCCATGTCCCTCTGTCGGGAAACACTATGGGATGCTTTGCACTTGAAACTATGGGTGCACCAGCCAGCGTGCACATTCACGTTCCTTCAGAGACACAGAAGTGCAGTGCTAATATTGGGAGAATTCCGATGGGATACCCTACAAGTAGTAACTCTCTGAACCCAAAAACCAATCCTCGTAAAAGCTTTGTGAAAGCTTGCAGCACACTCCAGTCTCTGCTCTGAGCTGTTTGCAGGTGTCAACCCAATTACTAGGCACACCCAGCCGTCAGTATTCCACCCATTTTATGGATGAAGCAGCAGAGGCACAGAGTTAAAATCACTTTCCCACAATCATATGGGTATGTAAGTGGCAGAGCAGGGGTTCAAACCTAGTCTGGCCCGATTTGGGCAGCTCAACCACGACCCCCTGGAAGCAGATCTTTGAGCAAGTTCCTAAGAGTCTTCCAGCCTGTCTCCTCATTTGCCAGGGGCCAGGTGCCCTCCGAGGGCCTTTTCGGCCCTGGGCCTGTGATGCCAGGGTACAGGGGGGCTGGGAAGGGCCAAGGCCTGGAGACAGCCATGAATAACATAAGCCTGTCTCTCATTAGGAGCCCTGGGCTGGGTCAAGATGGAGCCCGGGGCACAGTCAGCTGGACTTTGTTCCTGGCTCCCATGTTGGTTTCAGAGCATCCCCCACTCCTGGGCAGCTCTCACCCGCTATCCTCTGGATGGAAGTCAAAGCTCTGGCACCAGAAGCCAGAGAATAACAGGAGCTAATTATTTCATCAGATCAAGTCATCAGTGGGTCGATTTTTGATGAATTCCCCTGGCTCGGACTTCTCCTGGCCTCGTGCCAGTCTCTCTCCGGATGCTGAAGAAATCAATTAAAGATGACACAAGGGATTCTGCCTTGTTTTTTTCCTTCTTCTTGGTAAAATATTCAAAGTGGCTGAACCAAGAGAGCACCCAGTGAACCCATGCAGCACCAGCCGCCTGCCACTCCATCCCTGCCGTGAACAACACCTCTCCTTCCCACCAGTTCCTTTCCAGGTCCCTCTGGCTCCTCCTCTCCATCCTGAATCTTCTCCGGGACCTTGGCAAAGGCTCCCCAGCCCAGGAGACATCTCTGGAAACACCTAACATCCTGAGCATCTTGAAACATCATTTTTACTTCTCAACTTCTCTGCCGATCTGCAGAAAGGAACTGGTCTCAGAGTGACTGATGCCCCCGCCTTCCCAATGCCACACACCACAGCAGTGAACACACACCCGGGACCTCATCCAGACCGGTGTAGAGACCCAGATAGGCTGTTTTCCTCTGAGGATCCCCAAATCCAACAAGAGGGGGAGAGAGAAGTTTGGGAATGATCAAGCAGCTGAGGTGGTGGGAGAGGAAGAAGGGGCCAGAGGCAGGAGGAGGCACTGGTCAGACGGGAAACGTCTACGAGAGGTAGGAATAAAGCAAACTGTGGGTGTGCAGATATGTCCCATGCGCTGGGGCCAGAGCCCCATAACAGACTTAGCAGCCTCCCCAGGTGGTCCAGAGGGCCTGATAATTTCTCTCTTCCTTCTCTCACTTTACAAGCATGTATAAAGGGCCTCCCATGAGGCACAGTGTTCAGTGATAGGAGAATCCTGCCTGGATTCCAACAGCCTCCTAACTGGTTTCCCTGCTTCTACCTCGTCCCTTCCATCAAGCAGCCAGACAGATCCTGTTAAAACAAAAGCAAGGGCCTGCCTTCCTCCACTGAACAGCCTTCAAGAACTCCCATCCCACGTAGAGTAAAACCCAAAAAACCTCCAAAGAGGCTACAAGAACCCACCCAACCTGCTCCATCACCTCTCCGACCTTATTGCCTTCCCCTCTCTCCCTTGCACACCTGGCTCCAGTCACACGGTCTCTGTACTGTTCCTTGCACATGCTAGCACACTCCACCCCAGGGCCCTTGAACTTGCTGCTTCCTCTGCCTGGAGCCTTCATCAGGTTATCTTCATCATCCCTTCTTCCCCCTCTTCAGGTCTTTGCTCAAATTTCACCTTGGCAGGTTAAAACCGAAATCTATGCCCTCCCCAGTAGCACTTATCCCCTCTCACAACTAGCTCCTTTATTTCTTTGTGGGTGTCCTCCAGCAGAGTATCAGCCCCATGAAGGTGCATGTTTTTGTCATTTTGTTCAGATCTATATCCTCAACAGTTAAAACAGTGCTTGGGGCATAGCAGGCATTCAAAATATTTACCGGCTTAACAAAGAATTATCTCCCGCTTCCTGCTAACAACCCCTATTAGTGCTTTGAGGCCACAGGTGTTCTTACTGTATATAAGACCAACACAGGAAACACCCTAGAACAACAACGATGAAGGATAGCTAACATGACAGGCCCTGCACAATTCTAAGCACTTTTAGTGTGTGAACTCAACTTACAACAACTTTGTGAGTTGGGATGCTCCATTTACAGACAAGGAAGATAAGGCACGGACAAGCTCCAGAACCTGCCCAGTGTCATGCAGCATGGGTGCTGAATACTGTCCCTTTGGTCCTCCCTTCCCATCTTCTCTCCACCCCCAAATCCAATAAGCGAAGGAGAGAGAAGAGTTTGGTAATAATTAGGTAGCTGAGGTGGTGGGAGAGGAAGAACGGGCTAGAGGCAGAAGGCGGCATTGGTCAGACGGGAAACACTTATGAGAGGTGGGAAGAAAGGAAATTGTGGGTGTGCAGATACATCCCATGGGCTGGGGCCAGAGCCCCGCAACAGAAATGGGGGCCTCCCCAGGTGGTCCAGAGAGCCTGATCATTTCTCTCTTCCTTCATTTACTTTACAAATATTTATGAAAGGCCTGCTATATGTGAGGCACAGTGTTCAGTGATAGGAGAATCCTGCCCAATTACAACAATAATCCACTCTTCCCTGTCCCCTGGGAGGTTCACTTAGATGTGCCACCTCCAAGTGACAGATAAAGCAAGCAAGCCAGTATTACTATTTGTACACAGACATTCTGACCCCAGAGCCTACTCTTTTGACACTTATGCTGACTTAGAAAGCAACAAATGACACAAGGGACTGAGGTTAAGTGTGTTGCATCAACAGGAAGAGGAAAGGGGAAACTGCTGACCTGGAGCAGTCAGGGAGGGCTTCCTGGAGGAGTACTTAGCATAAACTCTGAGCAGCCTAATAGGAGCAAAGTTCTGAAGAATCCACAGGATTTGGATAGCCCGTGAAGAGGAGGGTGGAAGACAGGATGCTTCAGGCAGGAGAAGCAGTTTGGGCAAAGAGCAGGCAGAGGAAACAGGGAGAGGCCCCTGGAGGGGTGGGGAAGTGTGGTCCCAAATCTCACAAACCCAGAAGCTGTCTAGACAGGGGATGACACACGCACATCTGTTAAACCGTACACTCCCCTGTGTCTCCCCTTCTTCCTGGCCCCAGGCTTTCTCCAGCCTTCTCCTCTTTGGGGCTGTCAAAGAAAGCACAGAAGCTCCTGTAACCTGCGGGCCACAGCTTCTCCCTGTCTCCCCTACCTAGGTCCAGGCCATCTGGTGGCTCTCCTTGCCTGTTCTTGGAATTCCAAATGGAGGCAGAGAACCAAGTCGGCTTTCAAGAACAGGGCAGGGGACAGTAGAAGGGTCATTCAGAGGCGGGACGGAAAGATCAGGTTTCAAGACAAAGGCTCAGGATCTGGAAAGGAAATTAGAGGCATAAAGATAGTAGACCAAAAATGCAGGGCTTAGGAACCCAGTTACCTGCCTAACTATTGATGTGACAAGAAATGCCTGAAGGCTCGGGTGTGCCAGGCACAGTTCTTGGCACTGTGGATAAAGCAGTGAAAAGAGAATTCCCTGCCCTCCTGGAAGTGATATTCTAAGTCAACACAGGAAAAGCTGGAGTTGAAAGACTCCAGCTACATGTGAGAATGATCAGAAAAGAGGACTGGAAACAATGGCAAACCACAGGCAAGCTGTGTGAACAGAGTGGCCATGGATTAAAGTCAGAGCACAAAGGAAATTTAGAAACAATACATTCAAGTCTTAGGAAGCTGAGCACCAAAATGTTTTGTATGTCAAGTGGGTAGATGTTTGACAGGCCATATAATTCACACCCTCAAATACCTGAGCATCTGCTACTTGCCTTATGCTATTTCATGATCCGTAAAAAAAAAAAAAAAAAAAAAAAAAAAAAAAAAAAGAACAGACAAAACTCTTGATTCTCATGGAGCTGACAGAGTGGACAGAGGCAAGAAAATAGCCTGATACTTACTTGGGGGAAAATGCAGCAGGGAACACACTGAGTAGGAAGAGGGGTATGATCTGGAGCTAGCCTGCCCGGGTTTGGATCTCGGCTCCACCACTTAACTAGACATTGGGCAAGGGTCTGAACCTCCTGTGTTCTCAGGGACTTCATCTGGGAAGTGGCGACGCTTACAGCACTTGCCTACAGAGTGGATGGTTTAACATGCACGGAGCCTTGCAACAGATCTGTATGCAGCAAGTGCCCAATAAATGCTGGCTTGTGTTCTCTGCTAGGTTTGGGCCACCCAGGATTATCTAACCTCCTTTCTATAACAGGTCCCAATTTTCTTGGGGATCTGAGGCTGGCTTGGTGGCTCACGCCTGTAATCCCAGCACTTCGGGAGGCCAAGGCGGGTGAATCACTTGAGATTCAGAGTTCGAGATCAGCTTAGCCAACATGGTGAAACCCCATCTCTACTAAAAATACAAAAATTAGGCCGGGCTCGGTGGCTCACGCCTGTAATCCCATCACTTTGGGAGGCCGAGGCGGGTGGATCACAAGATCAGGAGATCGAGACCATCCTGGCTAATGTGGTGAAACTCCGTCTCTACCAAAAATACAAAATTAGCCGGGCGTGGTGGCACATGCCTGTAGTCCTAGCTACTTGGGAGGCTGAGGCAGGAGAATGGCGTGAACCCGGGAGGCAGAGCTTGCAGTGACCCGAGACTGTGCTACTTGCACTCCAGCCTGGGCAACAGAGCGAGACTCCATCTCAAAAAACAAAAACAAAACAAAAACAAAAAACAAAAAACCCAAAAATTAGCCAGGTGTGGTGATGTGTGCCTGTAATCTCAGTTACTTGGGAGGCTGAGGCAGGAGAACTGAGCCAAGATCATGCCACTGCACTCCAGCCTGAACAAGACTCCATGTCAGGAAAAAAAAAAAAAATCTTGGGGGATCCTTTTCTCCCCACCCTTGGTCCACAAAGTTCAAATTAGGCTCCAGTTCCGGAGCTACAAGGCTAGATCGTGGGATCCTAGACCTGGGCCAATCAGAGCCTCCCCACCCCCTGCCTCAGTGACGGGCCAGAGTAATCCAGGTGCTTTGGCCTGACTGGTCAGGAAGAGGCATCCAGTCTTTACAACTGGCTAACTCACTCCATGTGGTTCCAATGTGAGGCCCAGGGACGACAGCGACACCACCTTGTCTTAAGTGGGGTCGGGAATGAAGCCAACACACAGAACAGAGCAGTGCTGTGAAATGCAACATACTTGGGACTTAACAGCACTGGACACCTGGATCCAGCCAAGCCTGAAAGAGGAAGATTTGGGTTGGGTTCTTTGTTTCAGGCCCAATAAATTCCTCTTTAAGTAGTTTCTGTTTTCTTTGTAGGTCAGTTTCCCCATACTTTGACTCAGGATCAGGAGTGAAATTCCCTTTTTTCAATTAGGTCATTTCTAGTTGCTCTTTCTGTCACTTGCAACCAAATGAACCCAAACGGGGAAGCAGGCTGGAGGCAGACGGCTGACTCAAGTGGCTTCCTGGCCACCTTGTGCCTGTGTGAACAGAGGCCTCAGGGCACGGCCTGCCAGCCCACGCTAGGCCTCCTCGGCCTGTGCCCAACTCTCCGCCTTATTGAGGGCCAACTCGCCCATCCTTCTTTGACAACTGATAACAGAAGGTGGTGTGGAAAAGCGGAAGGAACCTGGGTGTGGGAATCACAAATTCTGGACCTGACTTGGCCACCCTGGCTGTGACTTGGGCCCTCCCTGGCCCTCCGTCCCTGAAGCAGGCCCTGCTCTGGTCATTCCCACCCCAGTCCCAGTGCTGCTCTCTTCAGAGCACTTATCATAACTTATCATATTTACTCTCTGGCCTGAGAATTTTTTTTTTTTTTTTTTTTTTTTTTTAATGGAGTCTCGTTCTGACATCCAGGCTGGAGTACAGTGGCGCGACCTTGGCTCACTGCAACATCCACCTCCCAGGTTCAAGTGATTCTCCCACTTCAGCCTCCTGAGTAGCTGGGATTATAGGCACCCGCCACTATACCTGTCTCTTTTTTTTTTTTCTGAGACAGTTTCACTCTGTCGCCCAGGCTGGAGTGCAGTAGAGTATGATCTCGACTCACTGCAACCTCCACCTCCTGGGTTCAAGTGATTCTCCTGCCTCAGCCTCCCGGGTAGCTAGAACTACAGGCAGGTGCCACCATGCCCGGCTAATTTTGCATTTTTAGTAAAGATGGGATTTCACCATGTTAGCCAGAATGGTCTCGATCTCCTGACCTCGTGATCCGCCCGCCTTGGCCTCCCAAAGTGCTGGGATTACAGGCATGAGCGCCCGGCCATGCCTCCCTAATTTTTGTATTTTTTTTTTTTAGTAGAAATACGGTTTCACCATGTTGGCCAGGCTGGTCTCGATCTCCCGACCTTAAGTGATCTGCCCACTTTGGCCTCCCAAAGTGCTGGGATTACAGGCATGAGCGCCCGGCCATGCCTCCCTAATTTTTGTATTTTTTTTTTTTAGTAGAAATACGGTTTCACCATGTTGGCCAGGCTGGTCTCGATCTCCCGACCTTAAGTGATCTGCCCACTTTGGCCTCCCAAAGTGCTGGGATTACAGGCGTGAGCCACTGCACCTGGCCAGAGTTTTACTTTATAGAGGATCATCCCTTCACCAGAAGCTTGCATAGGCAGGGACTGTCTCTTGGTTGTATGACGCCATGATCCCAGCTCCTGGCACAGCTGACGTGCTAATTCTTCCAGGTAGTTAACCGAGATTTCCTGAGCACCTTCTATGCTCCCAGCCCTATTCTCAGTGCTGGGAATCAGGAGAAACAATTCTTCATGGATCAGATACCAAAATAAATTACACAGCGTATGAGGCAATGTGTACCAAGGAGATCAAGTCCTAAGGAGGGAGGCTGGAGTGCTAGGGGGTGAGGGGGTGTAACTTTAAATAGGGTGGGCAGCAAAGGCCTCTCTGAGAGATGACAATTGGGTGGATCCCTGAAGGAGGGGAAGGAACATGCCTTGTGGATATTTAGGGGAAGAGCATCCTAGACACAGGGAACAGAAAGTGCAACTGTCCTGAAGTAGGAAGACGCCTGAGGGGGGACCGGAAAGGGGGCAAGCATGGCAGCACGGAGCTGAATGAGGGGGGGCTGGGGGTTCTAGCCTATGGGTGATGTGATCTGGTGTAGTTTTTCTTTTTTTTTTTTGAGACAGAGTCCTGCTCTGTCGCCCAGGCTGGAGTGCAGTGGCAAGAACATAGCTCACTGCAACCTCCATTTCCCAGGCTCAGGCAATCCTTCCACCTCAGCCTCCCAAGCAGCTGGGACTGCAAGTGACGGCAACCATGCCCGACTACTTTTTAAATTTTTGGTAGAGATGAGGGCTCACTATGTTGCCCACGCTGGTGCTGAACTCCTGGACTCAAACAATCCTCCCACCTCGGCCTCCCAAAGAGCTGGGATTACAAGTGTAAGCCAACATGCCCAGCCCTGATGTAGGTTTTAACAGGATCCTTCTGATTATGTGAGGGGCACAGACTTCAGGGCATGAGGCCAGGCACAGGGAGGCCACTGAGATGACCAGGTGGGAGCAGGTAAGGGGAGAGGTGGACAGTCTCTGGGTATTGTTCAGTGAATGAATGAATAACTGCACGGTGGGAACACTGGAATTGGCTGAATGCTCCAGTTACTAAAAATACTGTGTAACAATTTACCACAAAACTTAGTGAATTAAAATCCTGCTTTTATTCTCAGAGGCTCCTGATCAGGAACTTGTGCAGGACATGGCAGGAAGGGCTGGTCTCTGCTTTGTAACATCTGAGGCCACCACTGAGAAGGCTCAGCAAGGCCTTGGCTTGTCTGGCAGTTGTTGCTGGCAGTCGGTTGGGGGCTTAGGAGGGGCTGTGGAGTGGGCACCTCCATGTGGCCTCAGTGTGGCTTGGGCTTCCGCACAGCATGGCGGCCTTGCAGTAGGGTCTGATTTCTTACACAACAGCGAGGGTCCCAGTGATCTTCATCTTTTCTGCTGTCCCATGGTGTTCCTTCTACCAGGGCTACACACGTCTGGCCAGATTCAAGGGCAGGGGACACAGACCCACCTCTCAACAGAGGAGCATCAAGGTCCCACCATGGATGAGTCTGCAGGGTACTGTGTCGCCATCCTGGAAAACAGCTGGTCCTGCTGGGTCACAGAGGCTGGCCAGGCCTGGGGCCACGTGGGCCTCCCCTGTAGTACATCCTCCCTCTTAGGAAGTGAAACCCAATCTGAGTCAGCCTCTGTCCATCCCTGCTGTCAAGGCTGGGCATCTGTGCTCACGCCCATTTCAAAGAATCCCTGAGCCTGGGAAAGTCCTGGGGTGACCTGAAGATTGCCCCAACCCCACTCTTCCTTCTTACATGACCCAAGGGGGTTAAAGCCACGATGTAGGGTCCAGGGGGTTCTGAGCAGGGCAGAAGGGTGAACTGAAGGGCTCTTACTGGGAGCCAGAGTCACAGCAACAACCTCTCCTCCTTACTCTGGAGAACACATCTGCTCAGTTCTGTGTGCGCTGGAAACATTTCTTCCCATTTTTTAACTACCCCCAGCTTATTTTTAAGTAGAAGGGAAGCCACCTAACAAATCCAGAAAACCCCACAGAAGAATAAGATCTCATTTGGGGAAAAGGCCCCAACCTCCCCTAGCTCTTCCCTTTTGCAGAGGCGAGAAATTTTCCAACTCAGGCTCTGCCCTTGAGCCCTGTGCTCAAAGCCGCCGTCAGCATGGAGGTTGCCCTGGAGTCTAGGAGGGAAGGCTGCTGGCCCTGGGAGCCCCTCTCATCAGGCAGGTATTAGCTTGTCAGTGGCACGAGGGGGCAGGGGGGCGGGGGTGGCGCGGTGATGATGAGGTTCTGTAGGCTTCAAATGGGGGTGCTGGGCCAGGGCTCCGGGGCCAGGCTTGGAAGGATGCTAATCGTGCCTGGCTGGGCAGGAGACCTGGAAACATCTCCCAACCTGCCAGAACTCTGCCTGGGATAACACAGCTTCTCCTGGGCCAGAATCAACTGCTGCTAGAGTTGTTTTTTTACAGGCGGCTCCCAGGAAGTTTCTGGCAAGATAGAGGCTTCCAGGGCAGGGGCTCCTGATTTGAGGCAAACAGTACAGACCAGTCTGCTCCGAAAGGGACGACAGGGCTGATCGTTACCCTCTGTGCTCCATCCCATATGCCAGGGTCTCAGGACAAATAAATGAATTTTTTAAAGTCTGGTATAAGTAGAATACCCAAATCTGGGCCTAAATTCATTCATTCATTCATTCATTCATTCATTCATTCATTCCCTTTCTTATTTCAGTAAATTTATTTAGAAAGAAAAGTCTATCTTGGTGGAACCAGCATCCATTGCCATAAACCTGGGTCTCTCAAGCTTGGCACTACTGGCCTGTGGGCGGGGTCATTTGTCGATGGGGGGACTGTGCTGTTCATCGCAGAGTGTTCAGGAGCGTTCCTGACCTCTGTCCATGAGATGCAAGTAGCACCTACCCCAGCTGGGACAATCAAAATTATCTCCAGACACTGCCAAATGTCCCCCTAGGGGGCAACACTGCCCCTAGGTGAGAACCCCTGCCATATTTAGATGGCAACAGTAAAAGCAAAGGCAATGACACTGTGGTTACAGTCCTGCTTGCCAAGGCCTCTGAGCTTCCCTTTACAGTGGGAGTAGGTCTCCTTGAAGACCATGAAGGAGGAGTTCATGCGATTCCCCCCTTGATGACCCAGAGGCTAGGAGGAGACCAGAAAAGGAAAAGGGAAAAAGGAAAAGTTCAAAGTTTTTACTTTGGAAATGGCATTTCCAATGTAGTCCAGGCCCCACCCCGTCTCTTATCCTAAATCTAGGCCACTTCACTCACTCAGGTCTCCTGCCAGACCCTCCTCCCGCCACGACCTGCACATGATGAGATCAACACTATTTACGCCCTGCGTGTGGACTGCTAAGATGAAGACTACACCTCGATCCGGTCAGTGGGACCTGGTTGGTGGAGGCCAGCGGTCTGGCACAAGACTTGGCATTGCAAGAAGTCTGGATGTTGTCTGGTGACCTTTGGAGAGAGATATGTCTACAGTGGCCTTTGTCTAAAGCAGGGACAAAAATGCAAATGCCTACAAGGGTCGGGCAGGAGACCTGAGTGAGTGAAATGGCCTAGATTTAGGATAAGAGACGGGGTGGAGCCTGGTCTACATTGGAAATGCCATTTCCAAAGTAAAAACTTTCTATTTTAAACACTGAGTGGGCTCCATAAAGCCCTGCTGGAGCTTGGCCTGGGAGCTACGTGCAACTCTTCCAAGCTATCCAATCTTTCCTGAGCACCTACTACGTGCCACATGCTAAGAAACAGCAGTGGCCACAAGGCAGGCCAGGCCTCTGTCCTCATAGAGCTGTGACACCTTGGTGGAAGAGAACATGAATGAATGAAGACGAATTTCAGATTGTCTTAAGAGCTTTGGAGGAAGTTGTCAGGTGATAGGATGGACAGTAAATTGGGAAAGGCCTCTCTGGGATCAGGAGGTGGCATAAGAAGTGGCATCTGAGCTGAGAGCAGAGGTGGGCAAGAAGCCAGTTGTGGGCAAAATGCTTTCTACGCAACGGAGGAAGTAAGTGCAAAGGCCCTGGGGTGGAAATGTGCAGAATGAAAGCAACATGGTACAGCCCAGCACAGCAGTGTGGCCCACAGGAGGCTGGACACTCCTTTGCCCCAGCCCATGCCTTCTGGGTAGGCCACACCCGCTGTCCTTTCTGGCTGTTTAGAGGAAGTAGAAATCAGATACAGAAATTCCCACCTCTGTTCTTTGTTCCTTTGTCTCAGCTGTGGACAAAAGCTTCCCTGGCAGGGAGTTACAAAGTTATTTCTGCAAAAGGCCTTTGGCCAAAAGCAATAAAGTCGGACTTGAACAGAGTCATTATTCACGCCTAATTGTGGGCTGGTTCTCAGTGTAGACTGCCACAGTGAGGACTGACAATTCTACCTTTTTAACCCCCTCCCCCTTTTCAGCCCCACATTTTCTTAGCCTAGCCCTGCTTACCCCCACAGAACATGTATTTATGTTTCTAGAGATTGTCGTTTCCTTCGAGAAGAACATAAAAGGAATAAAAGGTATTTTGACGGCTCGGTATTAATAATCCAATTACTACTTTCCTTTTCACCCAATCCACAGGCGAGCGTGCCATCCTCAGCCAGCTTGCCCCTGCTATTAGCAGATGAGCTGCTCATTAGCTCACCTTGGAAACGGCCCGATGCTTACAATTATTTCAGAAGCCGGGAGAAGGAGTCAGAAGCAACTTTTACCAAATCACCCGCTACATTTGGAGATGCGAGTGGAGTGCCTTTGGAACGACAGGTCGGCTTCCCAACGTGGCATGCTGTGCAATCTAATTAGCGGCCGGAAATAGACCGGCAAGTGGGAGGAAAGCCCGGGTCAGAGGCTCTGCGAGCTGGGATGAGTCTGGATCAGTTTTGCCGACTAGCAGCCTCCCCTGCCGGGGGGACTCACTGGGTGTCACCAGGTGTGGGGGTGGAAGGCAGTCTCACTGGCGAGGCGGGGTCTGGGAGGAGGGAGTGCAGTCCTTGAGCTCAGGTCCCTCATTACTGCGCATGCTCTCCTCTCAGGAGCCAGAAGCAAACTGCCCCCATCTTCTGGAGGGGGATATCGAGGCATGGCAGGGGTTCTAGGAGTTGACTTTGCCCCATAAAGTGGAGAACAGCTTCCAGACCCCCAACAGCACCTGAGCTATGGGGCCCTGGAGCTGGAGAAGCTGCCACACAGATTTGCGCATTCCACTTATACCGGACTTTCAAAGTCCATTCATTCGTTTTGAAATGTTCATTGCTCTGCCAGGGGTGAAGTCACCTATGCAGGGGCGGTGCAGAGATTTCTAACTATTTTTGTCCATCTGGTCCCCTTCTTTTGACAAAACCCCAGCTTCCTTTTGAGGCCTACCTCCCCTCTGCCAAGATGCCCCCATCCTCTCTGCCAAGGGATGATCATGTGACCAAGGTCAGTCAGTCAGACTTTCTCACCATGTCCCCAACTGTCAAATAAAGTGTCAAGGGCAGAAAGAAAAAGTAGGGGTGCATTTGTCGCATTGGGATGGAAACCCTCCTTCGGGCGGCTGCTAGTAACTCCTGCACCAGGGTCCCCAGAATTTCCTTAGTTCCTGCCCTGTCCTTTCCTGAGCCCCCCAGTAAATCCTGTTTCAGCTTGAGATAGTAAGTGCTGGGCTCTGCTACTTGCAGTCTGTGATGAATGGGTACTTTGGTGGACTCCAAAAAGCCACACTGCCTGGTATTCAAACCCTTGTGTGGGCCCCACCCCATGAAACCGGGCTGGCTTTGTGACCTGTTTTGACCAAGAGAAGGTGGCAGAAGTGATGCTGTGCCAGTTTTGCGGATACGCCTTAAGAGGGCCTCGCAGCTTTCATTTTTGCACTCTTAGAAATCAGGCTACCCTGAGCCTGCCATACTGTGAGGAAGCCCAAGCAGCCACAGGGCAGAGCCCACATGGAGAATAACTGAGCTCCCATCTGGTGACCAGCAAGAGCTGCTAGCCATTTGAATGAGGTTGTTTTAGACCTGCCAGCTGATATCATAGCTGAAGAACCACCTGGTCAACACACAGAATCGTCCAAAATAAAATGTTGCCACCTTAAGTCACTGAGTTTGGAGTGGTTTGTTACACAGCAGAAACACAACCCTAGAATCCTCAGTGACACTGATCAGAGACTATTCCCCCAACAGAAATGTCACAAATGACTATGAGGTTAAGACTTTCAACCTCCTGGGCCAATGAACATTTGGAGGAGAACATCATTCATTCATTCATTCCTTTAATCATTCAATTCAAACAGCCAGTAAGCCTAGCACAAATGGTACAAAGATGAACAAGCTTCAAGACCTCCTGTTCTAGTGAGGGCATCACACACAGTGCCTCAGTTTCCTTACTTATAAAGTGAAGATGATATTAGGCCCTGCTTCAAAGGCTTGCTGTGATGATGAAATGCTGGGCAAAAGTAATCAGTAGATATCAGACATTATTATTACTACACACTTGCAATGCACAATGTTAGTGTCTAGGGACACTTAAAACAATGTCCCTGGAAGTGTAGCCATTTGGTACAAAGTATCACAATGGAAGACGAACCCAAATGCCTACATGGGCCGGGCAGGTAACGTAATTGGGTGAAGCGGACCCATAAGAACACCGCACACCCCGCTTCCTCTTCAGCTCTCATCTGGCCACTTTCGGTAGAGACAGAACAGAGAAATATTGCTCCACCATGAGAAAAACAGAAGGGAAAGTGCCATGAAAAAAGTCAAATGAACTGGTTCACAATCTCAGGCTATAGGGAATGGTGGGGACCCCATCTCCCCATTTTTCAGGAGAAGCTGAAAATCCAGATTTTTAAAATGTGAAATCTCGTAGTTGTTAAAAATCTGACAACTTTCTAAAAGGTTCAAACAAAACATGTCCGTGAGCTGCACAGAGCCCCTGGTTAGCCGGCCTGTGATGTCCTATTCTACCAGCATGGCAGAGCAAAGAGAGACTTCGTTGTGTCTCTTTCCTCCTTTACAAAACGGGGCTGTAACTACCCCGCATCGCTGAGTAGTTACACATTCAAAGGATGGAGCACCTAAACCACCACTAGCCTGTAGGAAGTGCTCAGTAAATGTGAGCTTTCAGGAGGGTAGGCTGGGGAGCGGAGATTAAAGAGGCTGGTCTCCTGGGCTGTGACAGCTGTTCTTTCAGGAAGGGACAATTTAGGGACGGGAGCTGTCTTTTCAAGGGCAAATGCAGAAATATTCAACTCAAGAGCCCTCATTAGAATGTCACACCACTGACCTGGAAGACTAGCTTGGCCCAAGAGTCATCAGAAGTGGGGGGTTCCACCAGCCCTTCTGCAAGGCCGTGAGGTCTCTGCTGTGGCATAAAGGGGACGATCCCTCCTCTGCAAGCAATGCTAGCACAAAACCCCAGCTCTGGCACCGGGGAGCAAGTGAGTGTGTGTGAAACCAATCCTCCCAGCCACCCGCTTAGCTTTTTGCAAATGACTAACAGTTTTTGACATCCTTGCCCTGAGCAGTCACCTTCCAGCAGACACGCGAGCCAGATCTGCCTGTAGCTCTCCAAGCCTCTTTCTCTTCTTGCTTCCTTCATTCAAAAAATATTTACTTAGTATCCAGATTGCCACCCTGGTTCTTAGTACTGCGGATACAGGGATGAACAAGACAGACGATGTCCCTACAAGCACAGAGCTTACTTTTTAGTGAGGGGAGAGAGGACAAAGGACAAATAGGCAAACCAGGCTAATTCCAGAGAGTGGTAAGTGTTATCAACATAAAACGGGTTGTCCTTCCAGCATTCTAGGGAGGTGACATTTGAGCTGAGATCCAAAGGATCGGAAGGAGCCAGGCCCTTTCCCAGTGTTTGATTTAGAGGTAAGAGCAAAACCCAACCCAGAACCAATGAAACAGAAAGCAAAGTCTGCTAGGGTGGGAGTGTTCTGGCAAGGATTTTACTCTCCGATTAAAAGAGAGACAGCAAGAAGTCCTGCCCTGTAGTCCCACTCTGTAGGGAGATGCGACGTCTGGAGCTGTGGCAGCAATATTGAGACTATGAGGCAACAAGGCCAAAGACATGATGAAGACAGAAGAACAGAGGCTTGAAAGATCCTGGGACCTTAGATGACACTGTTGTACTGAAAAACTAACCCCTGGACTCCCCTGCTTTGGACTTGGTGTTATGTGAGAATTAAATGTTTCTATGGCATAAGCCACTGTCAGTCAGAAATGTGATTCCTTACAATGAAACCATTTCAGTTCACATTCAAATGATCAGGACTCTAAGCTACTAAGAATTATAGTAGGCTTTCCTGGTCTTTGAAATATCCAGATAAGTGGACTGCAATCAGAAGTCTGTGGATAGTATCTGTCTCGAGGGCAGACCAGAACTGTGGCTTTCAGATGGTCTGATTTTCACCAGACACGAACTTCTCCAGGCTTCTGTGAGCTGACAGTGTTTTCAATCTCTTTTCAAAGAGTTCCAGACCAGGCAGGGTGGCTCACGCCTGCAATCCCAGCACTTTTGGACAATCGCTTGAGCCCAGGAGTTTGAGACCAGCTTGGGCAACATAGCAAGATCTCATCTCTACCAAAAAAAAAAAAAAAAAAAAAAATAGCTGGGTGTGGTGGCCTGTGCCTGTAGTCCCGTCCTACTTGGGAGGCTGAGGTGGGAGAATCACTTGAGCTTGGGAGGTTGAGGCTGCAGTGAACTGAGATTGTGCCACTGCACTCCAGCCTGGGTGATAGTGTAAGGCCCTGTCTCAAAAACAAAAAAGCTCCTCTTCTCTGGCTACTGGGGAGGGTCAAGTCACCCACTGGGGTCCTGACCACGAGCCAATAAGAAAAGCTATTGGCCACATTCTTCCCCTAACACATCTGGCTTCCACCTGGCCAAACACATCTTTGGTACTATTCCTGGTCCCTGGGGATTGCCCTGTCCACCAACTTACACAAGACATGGCCATAACAACTCTGAGTTTGGGATAGAATTCATCTAAGATGCAAGCTGGGCCCAGGTATGCAGAGCAATGGGCCAGGTCTTTTATAAGATGATGCTCCATGGCAGAGGCCAGGGCCACTGGGCAATGTGTGCTTTGGAATCATATTAAGAGAACGTGGGGAATTCAAAATATTCTGGTTAGAGAATTCCACGAAGTCCTGGTCTGGGCTGGAGGAGAAGCTCTGAAGGCCTCGCCAACAGCTGTTCTACCCAGAAGGCATCGTGCTGCCTATGAGGCCCGAGATCCCACATGACCTTAAGCAATTTCCCAAGGGCATCTGTGGCAGAGCAATGAATATTTAGCTCTGTTAATCACTGAGAAACCAGGCAATAGAAAAGGGGAGGCTTAGCCCGAGCCTTCAGGAACTTCTTGGAAACGTCAGAGAGGTGAGCATGTGGGATGTGCTAAAAATATTCATCAAATAGATTCATGACGGGCACTGGGGAGAGGTTGGGGGGAGAAAACCATACTAGAAAACAAAACACATTCTCTCTGGATGATTGTGTCCACTCCCACAGCTTAAAATAACATCGACGTGCTGATAACTCCCAAACTTAGGTTACCAGCCCCGACCGGCTGCAGACATCCACATTCACCACCCACTGAGCTTCCAGACGCCCAGGTGGGGTTCAACTCAAACCCAACATTTCCACGTCGGAATTCCAGATCACTCCTCCCCCCAAAACCTTCTCTCCTATCTTCCCTATTTAGCAATCACCATGCACCAGGCTGCCTAGTCACCTTTGATTCCTTGGCAGGATACACCACGAATATTTGGGCTGAATCATTTTTCATTGTGGGGTCATCCTGTACGTTGCAAGTTTAGCAGCATCCCTGGCCTCTATCCTCTAGATGTCCCAGTTGGGACAACCTGTACTGTCTCCGGATAGTGCTAAATGTTTCCTGGGTGTCAAAATCACCCTCAGATGAGAATCAAAGCCTTTTCCCTCACTCTGTAATCCAATCCACTAGGAAGTCCTGTGGGCCCTACCTCCAAAATACATCTCCAATCCCCATTTCACTCCATCTCCATTGATATCACCACCGTCCAAGCCACTCTCGGGCCCTCCCAGATGCCTAACAGTCCTGGTGACCCCACTTACATCTGCATAGCATGCCTCTCACAGGAGCCAGCAGGATCTTTTCGAAACACAAATCATATCATTCTCTGACTTAAAACCCTCCAATGATTCTCCATGTTATTTTTTATTTCTTTTTGAGATGGGAGTCTTGCTCTGTCGCTCAGGCTAGAGTGCAATGGCGCAATCTCAGCTCACTGCAACCTCCACCTCCTGGGTTCAAACGATTCTCCTGCTGCAGCCTCCCGAGTAACTGGGATTACAGGTGCGTGCCACCATGCCTGGCTAATTTTTGCATTTTTAGTAGAGATGGGGTTTCACCATGTTGGCCAGGCTAGTCTTGAACTCCTGACCTCAGGTGATCCACCCGCCTTGACCTCCCAAAGTGTTGGGATTACGGGTGTGAGCCACTACATCCAGACGGTTATCCATTTTATTTAAAATGAAGTCTAAAATTTCTTAGCAAGGCCTGTATTTCTCATCTCCGATGTGCCCTCCCCCACTTACTCCTGACCCTCTACCCTACTTTTTTTTTTTTTTTTTTTGAGACAGAGTCTCACTCTGTTGCCCAGGCTGGAGTGCAGAAGTATGATCCTGGCTCACTGCAACCTCTGCCTCCCAGGTTCAAGTGATTCTCATGTCTCAGCCTCCCAAGTAGCTGAGACTACAGGCACATGCCACCATGCCTAGCTAATTTTTGTATTTTTAGCCAAGATGCAGTTTTACCATGTTGGTCAGGCTGGTCTTGAACTCCTGACCTCCAGTGATCCATCCGCCTTGGCCTCCCAAAGTGCTGAGATTACAGGTGTGAGCCACTGCGCCCGGACTACCCCACTTGATTTCTATTTGTGTTTGCAGCAGGTGTCTGGGACAGGCCTCTCCCACTGCCCCTGGGCCTTTGCACTGGCTGTTCCTTCTACCTGGCATGTTCTTCCCCCAGATCTTTCCAATGTGGACTCCTTCCTAAAATCTAGGTCACAGCTCAAAGGTCACATCCTCACAGAGGCCTCCCCTGACAGCCTGCCTAAAGTTGCCTCCCACCCCATCACATCATGCAGTCATTTTTCTTTTAAATTTTTTTTTTTTGAGACTGAGTCTCACTGTGTTGCCCAGGCTGGAGTTCAGTAGTGCAATCTCAGCTCACTGCAACCTCCTGGGTTCAAGCGATTCTGGTGCCTCAGCCTCCTGTGTAGCTGGAATTACAGGCCTAGAGACAGGGTTTTGCCATGTTGGCCAGGCTGGTCTCAAACTCCTGACCTCAAGGGATCCTCCCACTTCGGCCTCTCAAAGTGCTCGGATTATAGGCATGAGCCACCATGCCAGGACTAGAGCATCCTCCCTGCCTTCTGACAGCCCCTGCGTTAGACAGGAAGACAGAGGCCCACGCTCCAGAGCCCTCTTCCCCAAACTCTCCTGCCGGTATAGAATATACACGTGACACACTGGTCATGCCCCCCAGCATCCAGGACCCTCCCTGGAAGTTAGATTCAACAGGGTCTGGTCTTTGCCTTTTCAAACAAACACTGCCAGATGATTCTCATGGTGGGAGGTTGGACAAACACTGCCCCTGGCCCCCAGGAAGCACAGGATCAAGGCCAGGCCCTATCCTTCAGACAGTAAGGCAGAAAAGTCAGGCTTTTGATGTCTGCTGGCCCTGGTGGAGGGAGAGGCACTGCCCAGGCAGCGTGTTTCCCTGGTCTCCACCATGGCCAAAATGGAGATGGGTCCATCTGGCCAGCATTGCTCACATGAGTGGCCCACCATCGTAGGCATTGGCCATTTGCCTCTCCAGCATCCAGGCTTCCCTTTCACTGGGGACTCCCCCTGCTGTTTCCTTCCAGGGTTTGGGGTCTCAGCAATCAGCATCTATCCAGCTCTAGGGAGAGGCCTGTGAGCCTGGCTTAAGCTGATTGTTGGCAACTCATTTCCTCAGCCAGTGACTGGTTTGGACAAAAAACAGTCCAATCAGAGGGAACCATGGGGCCTGGGTGCACGTTGCCAGATCGGAGGCTTGTTATTTCCTTTTGGGCTTACTCTAGAGGGGATGAGACCCCTCTGCTCCATGACATCTGTCCTGACACCTAAGTTACGATAACAGTCAATGCTTACTGAGGGCTCACCTGGGTCACATGCCCTGCTAAGCACTTGACATTGATCATCTCATTTCATGCTTACCACAAGCAGGAGACAGGTGCTATGATCATCATCATTTGTTGGATGAGAACATCAAGGCACAGAAAGGTTAAGTAGCATGCCCCAGATCCCACTGCTGGGCAGGGAGCCAGGCAGTCTGGCTCTCCTCGCCATGGTGCCCACAGCTGCCAGGGACTACCCGCCCCAGAGCTGGAGAGAGACACCAGCCCCATGGAAGGCAGAGGAGCGGTGGAGAGGAATGGATTCTCACGACAAAACCTGAGCTGCGGGTCCAGCTGTGTCTGAAGCTAGCATTAGTCACCTAAGGACTTTTGGTTATGAAAACCAGTAAGTCCCCTTCTTTTCTCCTTAATCTGGCTTGAGTTTTTTTCTTCTCTTTTTCGGTTGCTTGTAAGGGAAAGAAATCTGATTACTTTACAGTCCTTCTAGGCAAGTACCCCTAACTGATATTCCATTTACAACTTGCACACAGCAGCTGCTCAGTAAACGCGGATGGACTGCTCTCCCTTCCGGTCCATTCACCGCTGGCTCTGTACCCTGACACCCAACTGTGGCCAGCCCAGCGCCTCTTCCCCTTTAGGCTCCAAGTGAGGCCTCGTTCCCTAGCAACCACCCCAATTAGGCAACCATGCCATTTATCAGGATGCCAATTAATTATAATGATCTTAATGCTCTCCCAATTAGACAGTGCCTTCAATCCGGCTGGGCCAGGGGTGTCTGTAGAATCTCCACCAAGGCCCATTCCAAGGAGGCCCAGGGAAAGCAGATCTCAGGGAGGGCCCCCCTCACCTGCAGGTCAGCATTGAGACGCCCCCATTTTCCACATCCACCCAGGCCTGACACAGAGCACCCTGGCACCACCCCCAGGGCCAGGCCAGTGAGACTCCATCACCAACCACAGGAAGGTCTCACCTCTAGGAGAGCTTTCGCCCTCTGGCCCCTGTGCTCTGAGTGGGCTGAAATCTTCACCTCGGTTCCCCTGGCTTTTCCATCAGCTGCATTTAATGTTCCCTTTGCATTCTGACTGGGGGAGGGGAGAGTGTGTCTGCTCACAAGCAGAAGAAAAAGCACCAGGCAGGCACATGTTTTCCTTGGGGCAAAAAACCCCAAATACAAACCCGTGACTGTCTGTGTGACCGGTGGGGGTTTATGGAAAGTTGAAGGGCTTCGACTTTGCAAAGTTTGACTTCTGAAGGTGTTTTCCTCCCCTGCATATGTGTTTCTTCTACATCTGGGACAAAGGCCAAGGTCATGGAGGAGAGCCCAGTGGTTCCAAGTGGATCCTGGAGCTTGAGGGCCTTTTGAATCCCAGCTCTACCTGTGACCAGCTGTAGGCAAGTCACAATCACCTCTGTGCCTCAGTTTCCTCATCTTTAATATGGTAACAATTGCAGTACTTACCTCATAGGGTAGATTTAATGAGTGAGATATCAGGGCTTAGATCAATGCCTCAGATCAGGCCCATACAAAACTACTTAAGTGTTATCAATTATCTTAAGTCTGGACTAAACCTTTTAACTACAAGCTGGTCAGAAATGCTGATATTTTTCTCTAGGACAAGGATTCTGGACTCCTTCTGCAGGACTGAAGTCTTAAGATCAGATAATGGCCAAAGCTTGACAGAGTTGGGTGATATTCTGCCTGGTTAACCCAGCTGCCCTCTTGAGGCAGGTCCAAGCAGATAAACTAACCAGTGCCAGAAAAAGTGAGAAGGAAATGTTATGTCCCAAATCAGGTGTGAAACTGTGTATCAACTGGGTTCTCTGGACAGCAGCTGAACTTGAGGACATGCGCGTGCACGCACGCACACACACTGCTATGCTGTCCTCCTCCAAGACCAGACTTTTACAATCAACCCATCGTTCTACTCTCAAGTTTGAAATTTTAACATGTTATTAGGGTTTCAGAAAAAGCCATAAATTCAAATAAAAAACCCAAGAAGTACACACAAAGCTCAAACCCCAAACCCACACTGACTCTCGGCTGCAGCAGTGATGCCAACATCACGGCTTTTATGTACATAAACTTGGCCAGGGAAGGAAGAGGCCTTCATGTACAAAGGTCCAAGATGCCATCCGCCAAGCCCACCACCTTCGCCTTTCAAGCTGCTTATTAGAACGCTAAATTACACACCTGACAGGCTGTCTGGACGAGTTTTCTCTTCTCTATGATGTGGGACAGGCGAAGCTGGGAGAACATCTCTTATAGGGAAGGGGCCTTCATTCTTCCTCCCCACCCCCTTCCTATACTTAACGATTGGCTCTAATTTAATTAGAACCCTCTGGTGGTTCTGTAATGGGAGGCGGAGGTTCAGTCAAGAAATCCCCTTCACTATTCACTACAAGCTGAAATCCGGAGAGCGCGCAGATCCGGGGTGTCCTCCAGAGAAAGCCCTTCTCACCTGCTCCCTGTCTCCCCCTGAGAACCTGCTCCAGCGCAGCCTCCCCGTCTCCGCACCAAAAGTGGGGGTGGACCCTGTGGGAAACAGGCAGGGGACAGATGGAGGAGCGAGAGGGCGGGAGTCCCAACATGCACAGATGAGCAAATACCCAGATTGAAACGTAAGCTGAATGTAATTACTTGGTTAATTAAATATTGACTTTTAACTCAAAAAGTGATTAAAACAAGCTGCAGGAAGACTGTCCAGAAAGGGGGGCAGGGAATGAATCAAAGCTTTCAAGGAGGGGGAGGAGGAGGGGGTCGTCACAGGCAGGTCTGGCTTGCTCTTCCTACTGTGTGCTGGGCCTACAGCGTGCAGGTGGGAAGCTGCGGACCGAGGCCAGTGTGCAAACTAGGATTGCAGGCTTCCCCTTCCATCTTCCACCCCAAGACGGCATCTCTCTACCCTGCTGCCCTCCAAGTGAACCGGCAGCTTCTGGCGCGCAGGAGCCAGATCCTGTTCAGCCGCGTTTCCCTGGAACAGAACGCGGTGCCTGGCACGAGGGGGTGCTCCAGAAATGCTTGTAGAACGAATGAACGAACTACTATAAGGAATGTTTGTTTGGAAAAGTGCACTCCTAGAATTCACCGCTAGACTTCTGAAACCCCGAGGAGCCGAAGAGGGGAGCATCTCTCCGCCAGGCGATGGAAACTGGTTCTGCCCTGGCCTGGGAGGAAGTCTGCCTTTTCGATCCTGTTTGTCCTTTCGATGTCTGCGAGTTTCCAATTACTCTGAAGATCCGGCCCACTGCTTCCCCGAGTCCTGCCCGGACAAGCCCCACGTGGGCTGGCTTCTAGCCGGTCCCTTGGGTCTAAACCCCAAGGGTCAACAAGGCCATGCCCCTGCGGACGGTGGGCCCAGGCGCGCTTCCCCCGGGGCCGCCTGGGCT
>NW_012102643.1:137661-144050 GCF_000951045.1 Mandrillus leucophaeus | reverse complement strand
GCGCTCCCGGCGCCGAGCGCGCACCCTCGCCGGGAAACACAGACGCACACTCACCCGACACACTCTCGCTCCCGCTTGCCCTCGGCGGAGAGTTGAAACAGATGTGGGATTCGCCCAGGAGCTGGAAACGAGGGAGGGAAGCGAGCCAGAGCCGTGTGTGCGTGTGTGTGTGTAACACACAAACCAGGGGGCATCGCTAATAAATCAAATATCGTGATAAATTCAGGAGGGCCATCGATCAGGTCCACTTGGCTGGAAACGACGTGAATCTGCCTCTTTTCTGCTTTCTTCTCCTCTCTCGGAGCTGGAGGGAGCCAAGTGTTTCGCGGGGCGTGCGACAGCCCCGACCGGGCGCTCCCCTCGTAATGACACGTTAATAAATGTTTTCTTTTATCTGCTTTCACAGAACTCGCCCCGGTCTGCAAACACTCGACTGCCTTTGCTGAAAGCCTCGCGCTCGCCTCCAACCACACACATTTGCCATTGGAGAGGCCGGCGCCGGCCGCGACCCCGCGGCTCAATCGCAGGGCAAACCGAGCTGCCCGTGCGCGCCCCAGAGCTCCCCGAGAAGCTAACTTGGGCTCAAGTGAAAATAGCAGCTGTTGCCCAGAAATGGCCCGGGAGTAGCAAAGAAAAGAGAAACCGGCTTCTTCCGAAAGGGGAGGAATTCGACTCAAGGGGGTGCTGTCTACCGCGGTTTCCGCTGTCCCTCGCGCCACAGAAGAGGCCGGAGGGGGACCGGCCTGACGCGGGTGGGCAAAGAGCGAGCAGAGAACCCACCAGCAGCTGCAGAACACACAGCCGAGTTGCTTGCTAAGGGGAAACAGACGCCGCTGTAGGAAAGCACTTGTAAGCAGCAGTAACTTATTAAACCTTGTGACAATCTCACACAGTAAGTTACTATGCCCGTTTTACCATGGAAACCAAGAGAGGTTTAGTAACTGTCCGAAGATTGCACAATTATAAGTGGTGGATCCTGTGAAGCCAAGAAGCCTTAGCTCCAGGCTCATGCTCTTAAATCCTAGGATGTTTTTACTTTTCAACCTAGCATCTCCTTTCTGTGGTGTGATCCTCCATGCTAGACTTGTCAGAGACTTAACAAATACAGACCTCTATGGGGAGGAACTTAGTACTAAAAAATTATTCATTTTTTAATCTGAAATTCAAATCGGATCTCCTGACTGGGTTTGGGGCTCTAGGCTCCTCCCCATAACCTCTGTTAGCCACCCCAATCAAGTTAGAGCCTAAATAAATCAGAAAAACCTTGAACTTGCTTTTCCAAATCAGGTGCTGGCCCTACCATTGGCATCACTGATAAGGCTGATCAGCTCCCACCTTCTTTGCCTTGGGACAGAATGTCAGGCTTCACCATCATAGACCAAAAAATAATGGAGACCCCTCTCCCTCCGCCTCATCTCTGTAGAAGGACATATATATCATTTAGAATTTTCTAGTAGTGCATTAGAAAGTGAAAAGAAACAGGTGAGGGCGGGGCACAGTGGCTCACGCCTGTAATCCCAGTATTTTGGAAGGCCAAGGTGGGCAGATCACTTGAGCTCAGGAGTTCAAGACCAGCATGGGCAACATGGTGAAACCCCATCTTTACAAGAAATACAAAAATTAAGCTGGGCATATTGGCATATGCCTGTGGTCCCAGCTACTCGGGAGGCTCAGGTGGGAGGATCACTTTGAGCCTGGGAGGTCAAGGCTGCAGTGAGCCATGATTGTTCCACTGTGCTCCAGCCTAGGTGACAAAGTGAGACCCTGTCTGAAAAAAGCAGGTAAAATTAGTTTTAATGTTAATAATATAGTTAACCTAGTATATCCAAAATTGATCTCTTCATGTAATCAATATAAAATTATTAATGAGATATTTTTACATTATTTTTTCCTACTAAGTTTTGTAAGCCGGTGTACAATCTAAACTTCACAGCGCATCTCAATTGGGACCAGCCACGTGTGGCTCGGGGTTCCCATGCTGGGCAGTGCAACTCCGGCAGGTTCTGCGGTCAATGACTGTTTCCACCAGGTCGTCTCATGTAATCCTCCTGACAATCTTTTCAAGAAAACTGATGCTCAGAGAGATAAAGGGTCTTGCCTATAGTCAAAAACTTGGCCAGTGGGATTTCAGCTCATTTGCTGTGCTTGGTTTTGGGACGTGTACCCCACTGCAGAAGCAGTTTTCTTACTGGGTCCTCAGAGACCCCTGGGGGTGCATCTGGGGCCTGGGGTGGAGGAGGGAGGCCCAGGAATGGGATCTGCCTCCCTCCTACTTTTTATGTTGGGTTCTGGAGAATATTTCAGGGGTGGGGAAATTTCCACAGCAAAAAAAAGTTTAAAAAAACCCCACTGCATTACCACACTATGCCCTTTGGGCCTCGAGTTCCTGAACGTGGCTCTCTCATACCCATATGGATCCTGCCCACAATGTTTCACTCCATCCTCCTCTGCTCATCAGGTAACCCCAGTCAGAGAGGGGAAGCTTACAGTCCTTTCTGGGGCTGTGGGCCTGGCGGACATGTGGCATTTGCTTATCTTTTTGGATATGTTGTTTCCATTGTTGCTGGACATTACCAAACATGGTAATGTCTATGTTGGCCCCTTATCCTTCCTTAAGTAGATGGGGACAGATGTTGCGTGTGCATGCATGTGTACCTGTGTGTCCGAGCATGTATGTGTGTGTGTTCATTGTAGGCAGGTGCTATGGGTCACGTGTTTTAGTCTGGACTTAACTTACTGGCTCAGACACCCATGAGGTCAGAGGGTCTGCAAAGCTCCTCTGGCCATGTTTCTTCCCCATAATTCCCAGCAAACTCTCTTGTGCTCTGGGTTCAAGGCCTTAGCCTGTTTTCCAGGTCCTTCCAGGCAGGTGGGGACCGGAGGCCCGTTCCGGAGCTCGGAGCTGGGTGTCTGGGATACGTGAGGGGCCCTGTGGGCTCACATGTCCCCCAGCCTGGCAGCCTGGTCTGGGTGGGGCTCAGCAGAATCCTGGGCACCTCCACGGCCTCCTGATACTCCAGCCCCTGCCACCTCCACCCACACCGAGACAGCCTTTCTCCTCCCATGTCCTTCATCCCCCATGACATCTCTTGGTATGATCCTGACCATCCTAGCTGGACGATCAAGCTTTTCAAGCTCCTCATGCCGCCCCATTCTCCCCAGCATTGTTGATTTAACCTCAGGGGGACCTTTCTCTTGACGCCTCCATGCCTCGTTTCTTCCCTCTGCAGATTCCTTGGCAGCTCTTTTGTGCAGAACGCCCGTCTGGTTCTATCTCCCTTGCAAGGCCGGAGTTGCTGTTTTATTCCCTTGACTCATATGTAACAATTAAAAAAAAAAATCATTCTTGCTATGTGTTTCTTTATTTCTGTCAAGAGGTTGAAACTCAATCTGATTGTCTGAGCACTTCTGGCTGGATTTGGGTTGGAGTCGATGGGATTTTATGAGGGTTGTAAAAGTCAAGCTTTTAACATGTCTCAAGCAAATTGGCGTGTAAAGGAGAAACGTTAGAAGAAGGAACATGGCTGCAGACGGGAGGCTTGGGAATGTGAGCCGTAGAACTGGGACACAGGTGGCTTTAATAATGCACACAAGTTTGGCTGTAAGTTGCTTCTACAAGAGCAGAAGAGGCTGCAGAACCACTCTCAGGAGGTTGAGATCAAACTTCTCAGCTCCTGAGTGCAGACAGTTTTGCATGGGTTTTAAAATACAGATTCCAGGATCATCCATAACAATATAAATCTGTGGTTAATTCTGCTGAATTTTCACTTCGACCCAAGCTGTGTTGTCAGTAGAAATGCAGTTGCGTTAGAGAAAAACTGTTTATATTTCTTGAGATACTGTGATAATGAAAAACAGTACCATAAACCCCCATTAAGTAAGAAGAACATTAATTGTATTTCATGCTGCCTCCCTGGGCCAGCACGCTGACACAGACATGCTTTACTTCAGCAAAACACGGCTAATCTTTGCAGCACGGTACCCATTTTCCCCTTTAATTACACATAATTGTATAGTCTAATTTATTCTAACGCCTGACGCCGAAAAGTGCACATTTATGAATCAAGGGTTAGTTCGGGAGGGAGGAGAATTATAAACGGGTATAATTGCAGTCTCCTGGGGGCTGCTTATGAGTGATTTCAAAGAATGATGATGTTTATTCTCATTTCTTACCAGTGAAAGACAGTAGGGCTGCCTCCAGTTAAGATACTGTTCTAAGAACACAGATAACAGGACAATTTGTCTAGTTGCTTACCACACTAGTGGTTTTCCTTTGGATAAGCAGGCAAGAAAGATTAAAGATGTGGGTTCCACCTATTTTGCGATGTGATGAAATCCAGGCACACAGACAGCATCAGTAAATGTGCAATTGAGTATTAAAATGAGTAATGTGGCCCCAGGCAGCACAGCTGCAGATCTCGGTGGACAAGGGAGAGTGTGTGGAACTCTGTCGGACGGTAGTTGTCTCAGGGGGAAAAGCAGGATCCATTTGACCATTAGTGCAATTCACTTTAGGGCTCTCTCTGGAACAGTGCGTCTAGTTTTGCAATCGTATTTCAGAAAAATCACCTTTAAGCTTTGATCATAATTAATTAATCAATTATGATGAATGTTGATGGTGATTTAGTAAAAGTGGAATGATGACTTAGGGCTCCCCCAGGGCTGAGGTTTCTAACGAACCTAGGCTATGCCTCCACTGTCTGGCCCCTCCTTGGCTGATCTTCCCAGGCCTCAGTTTCCTCATCTTACGAATGAGGATAATATGGAGGACATTGCTGGCTGTCATGTGGATTAAGTGAGATTGATAAAGGTAAAAGGCACACACGATGCCTGGCTGGAGGGTACACAATGAGTGTTCACTAAATCAGAATTGGAAACATGCTGTCTTGTGCTCCTGAGAGAGACACTTCTTCGTGGTCTGCAAAGCCAGACTTTGAAATCCAGGGCAGTGGAGGCAATGATGCCAAAGGAAACCAGATCATGTCACTCCTAGGCCTAAAATCTCCTCCTCTTAGATGGAAACACGATCCTGCTCCTGCCTGGCACTCCAACATCTTTCTCTGCTGTCTTGCTTCCATTTTTATTATGAAACTTTCACATGGAAAAGTTGAAAGAATGGTACGGTGGACACACTTATACTCTCCGCCTAGAATCAACAGTTGCTAATATTTTGCCATATGTGCTTTATACATTGCAGAAACATTTGAGAGGTGGTTGCAGACATGATGACACATTACCCCTCAGGAGTTGGGCAGGCATCTCCTAAGAATCGGTTGTTTTCCCAGGTGACCTCCCTATTATTATCACACCAAAGGAAATGAACAGTAATTCCATGATCACTCCTTTGCTCACAGAAACACAAAGGTATCTTTCACTTCGTTCCTCAAGCCTTTTCCTGCCTCAGGACCTTTGCACTTTCTGTGGCCTCTCCCTGGCATTTTTCTCTCCAGACTGTGCTCCAAAAACTCTCACTACTCAGGTTTCAGCATGATGTCACCTCCTGGGAGAGTTTGTCCCTGTCTGTTTCACCTAAAAATGCTTCCCAATCACTCCTCCCTTCCCCATTTTAGCATCTTCCTATGACATACCGCTATCTGAAATTCTGTTTTTATTTTCTGTCTGTGACTGCGGTCTATGTCCCCCTCCCCACTCCCCATCCCACACTACCTGCAGGAGAGCAGGGGCTGTGTCCATTTCTTCACTGTTGTAGCTGCAGTGACCAGAACATTGTCTTGCATAGAGTAGATATTCAATAGATACTTGTTAAACGAATGAATGAATATCCTACATGTGATGTTTTCAAACAGAAGAGGTAGTAAAATGGAGGGATTAAACCCTAGTTTTTAGAGATAACTCCACACAGCTTCAATCCCAGTGCTACCACACACCAGCTGTTACTGTGGGCCTCTGCCCCTTAAACTTACCTGCCAAAGAGGGACAATGACAATCATCTCTCCACCTTCTAGGACTGCTGTGAGTTATTAATGAGCTTATATACTAAGAGCTTAGAACAGTGTCTGGCATCTAACGCCAACCTTTCTTAAGCACTTACGATTAATGTTGATTAGGCTGGCCAGAGGCCCATGATTTTAAGCACCACTGGCTGTTCACAGGCTCGCACAGAAACTGTCTCCAAGCGTAACGCCCCTGGGAGAACTTCTTGGAAGCGCCGCTGCTGCCCTGTGTGAGACCAGCTAGGTCAACATTTGCCTGGAAAACACTCTGGTTGTTTACAGCAGGCATCTGGGCTAATGGGTCAGGGCCTGTGGTTAAACATCTTGATGCTCACCCCTGAGACCAGCCCTTGGAAGCTCACACAGGAGCCGAGGCAGGGAACCTGGAGAGAAGAGGACAAACAGAGGCTTCTCTCTGCTAAATGAGAGTGAACC
>NW_012102643.1:134710-135031 GCF_000951045.1 Mandrillus leucophaeus | reverse complement strand
TGAACGAAAGCCCATCTGGGCTGTAGGTAGTGTCTGGGGAGGGGTTAAGGAGGGAGGGGTTGGTCCCATTTCCACCTGGCTGGAGAGAGCCCTGTATCCACTCCTCCGTGCACACATCCTATCTACTCTGATTAGTTTGGGGGGCTGGGGGCTGGGAACTGGGGTTGCTGGAGGGGAGTCAGTTGGTGTCAGGGGACCCAGCCTGGCCACTGCATGGCCCAGAGTCAGGTACATGAGGCTCACTGTCCCCAGAGGTGTGAAGCACCACCCCCGAGAACACACAGCAAGGCTAACCAGGGGAGAAGAGGACCCAGGGCTTCG
>NW_012102643.1:133497-134660 GCF_000951045.1 Mandrillus leucophaeus | reverse complement strand
TGAGCCACTGCACCTGGCCTGTACTTTTTTTTTTTTTTTTTAAAGACAAGGTCTTGCTCTGTTGCCCGGGCTGGAGTGTAGCGGTGCAATCATGGCTCACTGCAGCCTCAACCTTCCGGGCTCAAATGTTCCTCTCACCTCAGCCCCCTGAATATCTGGGACCACAGGTGCAGGCCACCACACCTGGCTATTTTTTTGATTTTTTTGTAGGGACGAGATCTCACTACGTTGCCCAAGCTGGTCTTGAACTCCCGGGCTCAAGCAGTCCTTCTGCCTTGGCCCCAAAAAGTGCTGAGATTATAGGCATGAGCCACCATACCCAGCAGCCTGTACATTTTTTAAAAGAGAATATTTGGTACTGGATGTCCATATGCAGGGGCATGTAGGTAAAGATGCTTTTCAGCTAAAGCTGCGTTAAAAAAAAATGAGTTAGGGCTGGGCATAGTGGCTCACAATCCCACCTGGCTATAATCCCAGCACTTTGGGAAGCTGAGGTGGGCGGATTGTCTGGGGGTCAGGAGTTCAAGACCAGCTTAGCCAACGTGGCCAACATGATGAAACCCCGTCTCTACTAAAATTACAAAAATTAGCTGGGCGTGGTGGCACATGCCTGTGGTTCCAGCTACTCGGGAGGCTGAGGCACGAGAATTGCTTGAACCTGGGAGTCGGAGTTTGCAGTGAGCTGAGATCGCACCACTGCACTCCAGTTAGGAAAGTAAGAGAAGTGGACAATATTGGAAATTTGGACAATAAAAATTGCATTTAACTAGAAATAAATAAGGTAGTCTACCCAGGAAAGTGTGTATGTAATATAGGTAATGGGATGACTGGCTTGAACACAGTTGACTCGGCTAGCATTTCCACTGTACTGGGTGGAATAGTGTCCCCCCACCCCAATTCATGCCAATCCAGAACCTCAGAATGTGACCTTATGTGGAACTGGGGACCTTGCAGATACAGATGGTGAAGATGAGATTATACTTATTTAGAGGGGACCCTAATCCAATGGTCGGTATTCTTCTAAGAAGAGAAAGTTGGGGCCAGGCGTGGTCGTTCGTGCCTGTAAACCCAACACTTTGGGAGACCAAGATGGGTGAATCACTTGAGGTCAGGAGTTGGAGACCAGCCTGGCCAACATGGTGAAATCCCACCTCTATTAAAAA
>NW_012102643.1:129318-130437 GCF_000951045.1 Mandrillus leucophaeus | reverse complement strand
GCAGCTCCCTGAGCCCTGTGCAGACCCTGGAGAGAGGCTGGGGCCAGCTTGGTCCTGATCAGCAGCCAGGGCTGGTCTCTGCTGGGCTCCCGCTGGAGCATTTCCTTGCCTGCCTTCCAGCAGGACCTTGCCTTGCCACGTGAGTCTGACCTGAGAGGTGTCTCCTGTCCATCACAGCCTGGTCCTTTGCCACGCATCGGTGGAATCTCTGCCCACTTGGCACCCAGGTCTGTCCTCACCCTGCGATAGCTCTTGGTGACTCATCAATTTGCGCTTATATCCGGTTGTCTGTGGCTCTGGCAGGTCCTGGTACCCACAAGGGCTGGGCTGCCAACCAGGCTTGCAGCAGAGGCCTCTGGGGTGAACTTGGCTTATCCTAGTCTGTTCCCCTTCACCTCAGAGTGAGCGATTTATGAGTATCACAGCTCCTGCTGATTGAATATTCACTGCACATATACGGGACATCAGCTCTGAATAGTACATCCTTATCGGTAAACGGGCTCCCAGATCTCCCCCAACCTTGGAGCCTTTCAGGACCACTGTGTGGATCACATATGAGTGTGAATGCAGAACAGAAGGATAAGGTGTTTTCTTCTTCATTAATCATATTCCATGCTAGCAACTTTCCAGAAGGTTCCCCTGTGGATAAGGGATATGTAACAGGTGCTGCCTGTTTGCAGCTGCATTCACTCAGGGTCATAAGGCATCACACGCCGGGCTCTAGGAGTTCTCAGCTGGCGGTGTCTGTTTAGACGATTAGTGAATTAAGGGCTCGTTTCTTTGACTTCAACAAGGGACCACATCCCCGTGGGCAATTAACAGACACTATTTGGGATCGATGGTCACAGGCTCTCTGTGTCAGCAGTGAAGACCCCCAAACAGGCATTGTTCTTGGGTTATCCACGGGCTGAGTTCTGACCCTGCAGTGTCACTGCAGAGCAGGGAGCCAGCCTCTCCTGGAGGACGGGCTGACAGGGAAAACACCTGAGCTGCTTTGTAGGGGAGCTGCCGTCCTGGTAGGGAAGGGGCTGCTTTGTGTTTTTTTTTTTTGAGACGGAGTCTTGCTCTGTCACCCAGGCTGGAGTGCAGTGGTGCGATCTCGACTCACTGCAACCTCCT
>NW_012102643.1:120805-129268 GCF_000951045.1 Mandrillus leucophaeus | reverse complement strand
GAGACGGGATTTCACCCTGTTGGTCAGGCTGGTCTCAAACTCCTGACCTCATGATTCACCCACCTCGGCCTCCCAAAGTGCTGGGATTACAGGTATGAGCCGCCGTGCCCAGCCTGCTTTGTGTTTTGGAGGCTGCCTGCATGGGCTCCGGGAAGGTGTTTTGATCAAGGTGACCTGAGGGTGCAGCAGCCTTGGACATCTTTGGTGAGGTGTTCATTTATCAACTCATTTGAAAAGTTTGTTTAAAGTTGCCACCAAGTCACAGTAACTGTATCAAGACCCCAAGGCCCAAAAAGGTGACCTTCGTGACCCCCTGCTCCCAGGGGGCCTAGAGTCTAGTGGGCAAAAAAGATACAAGTAAGCTCCACAGAGTTTGTGGCAGAAAGTCTTGAATTTTACCACCACCTACCTCCTTTTTCCCTTCGATTGGTTTGGGTGGTCAGGTACCCAGCTCAAGATCACTGAAGCCAGTGGTCCTCGACGTGTCGTCCCTGGACTGGCAGCATCTGCATCACCGGGGAACTTGTTAGAAATGCCAAATCTTGGGCCCCCTCCCAGTCCCACTGAATCAGAAACTCTGTGGGTGGGGCCCAGCCATCTCTGCTTTAACTAGCACCTCTTACCCTGTACCAGTCATATGCGTGGGCACTTGACTGGTTCTTGCCAATGAGATGTCAGGAAGTATTTGCTGGGTTTTGGGGAAGTTGTTTTCTTCCTGTTAAAAAGGCCAGAATCTTGGAAGAAGGAGACCCTGCCTCATGCCCCCTTGCTGCTGCTCTATGTGTGGTCCTGGACGCACATATGCGTGGCATTGAAGAGTCAACCTATGGCCAGGAAGGCCAATGTCACTGTCACCAATCAGCTGAGCATGACTGAGCAGAAAAGAACCAGCCCAGGGAGTTCTTATTAATAAGACAGCAAATGCTTTCATAACATTGCTACTTGTAGCCAAGAGCATCCCCAACTGATCCAGGTTCACGAGGTTGATAATGATGTAGGTACGACCAGAACATCTCCCTGGCTCATTATGGTGTTACATAAGTCCTTTTCTTGCCGTGTACCTTTGTGACATCTGCAGTTCAAAAACCTTGGCCAGACCAACTTACACCCTTTACGGTGGCTACTATCAAAAACCAGAAAATCACTAGTGTTTGTGAGGATATGGAGAAATTAGAACTCTTGTACACGGTTAGTGGGAATGTAAAACGTTTGAGGGCAGCCACTGTGCAAAACAATACGGCAGTTCCTCAAAAACTTGAAAATAGAATCACCATATGATCCAGCCATCCAGTTTCTAGGTATATACCCCAAAGAACTGAAAACAGGGACTTGAAGAGAGGTTTGTCCCCCGTGCTCATAGCAGCATTATTCACAATAGCCAAAAGGTGAAAGCAACTCAAGTGTCTATAAATGAATGTTTAAGATGGTAAATTTTATGTTTGTGTATTTTATCATAACTCAACATTTTTTTCCATGTCCATACAAACGAAATAATAAACTATTTTTTAATTAAACTTTTTTTTTTTTTTTAAGAAACATGGCTGGGCCTGGTGGCTCACGCCTGTAATCCCAGCACTTTGGGAGGAGGCCAAGGCTGGTGGATCACTTGAGTTCAGGAGTTTGAAGCCTGGGCAACATGGCAAAACCCTGTCTTGACCAAAAGCAAATACAAAACCAACAGTTAGCTGGGTATGGTTGCACGTGCCTGTAGCTCCATCCACTTGGGAGGCTGAGGTGGGAGGATTGCTTGAGCCCAGGATGTCAAGGCTGCAGTGAGTCATGATTGCGCCACTGTGCTCCAGCCTGGGCGACCGAGCGAGACCCTGTCTCAATAAATAAATAAATAAATAAATAAATGAATGAAAAGAAAAAAGAAACATACATACGCACCTCTTAAAATCCACACCGTTTCCCTCATTTATGTCTGCAGGCTGATGGTCCCTGTTGTTCTTGTCTCTCCTTTGAGTTCTGGTCTCATTTATCCAACAGACTTCTTGACATCTCCACCTAGGTGTTTTGAAGGCAACTCAAGTCATTGTTCCTGGGTCTGAACTCCTGACCTTCCTTCCTAAACCTGCTTCTCCTGCTGTGTTTGTCTTTGGAGTAACTGCCACTTCTATCCATTATAAGTCAGAAATCACCTCCTCCTCGATCTCCTCCCCTGGCTTAATCCATTTCAAATTCCTTGTAATTGTCCTTCCTAAATACCTGCCAAGGGCGGCCACCCCTGCCAGTCTCCTCCAGTGTTACGTCTGACAACTGCAGTGGTACCTGACCCAGCTCCCTGTGCAGACCAGAGCACCGCCCACATCCACGTTCCACAGCAGGAGCCAGAGTGAGCTTTTCCAACTGCAGATCTGATTGATTTCGTTCGAGTTTCACGCTCAGTAATCAATGCCATATGAAAATATTTCACAGAAAAATCCAGCCCCTTCCATTATAAACTGCCATGCAGGCTACTTCTGGGTTGATTTCTCATCTAGTTATAAGAGCCAAGCTGCCTTCTCGGTCTCTTTGGACTGAATCTCTCAGATTTGGGGTCTGACTTTGAGGGTGGGTGGGACAAATGTCACTGATGGTTGATGCCTTAGTTTGGGTTGTCCCAGGTGCATACTCAGACAATAATTTGAGAGCAAGTAGTTTATTTGAGAGGTGACCTCAGGAAGCTCTGGCAGGGCTTTAGGAAGTGTGACAGGAAAGGGAGGAGGCCAATTCAGGGCGTGGTATTAAGCCAGCTAGTGCAGAGGACAGCTGGAGTTTAGTCCCATGGAGAAATCACACACAACAGAGGAATTCCAGGAGGGAGGGAGTGGGGGTATTTATACCCCAACTCCTATGAGTTATTATTTGAGGGTTGCTGGAGGTGAGTGTTAATCCCCTGGCACCTCCCACCTGCCACAGGGGTGGGTAGAGTGGCCTGCTGGGGTCATGGACAAAAGCCTGCAGGCAAATATAAGAAGATATTGGCAGTTAGAAGTGACTCTGAGCCTGCTGGAGTGTTCCAGGCTATGTGCAGGGCACAAACAGCACCCGCTCCCCTGGGGATGATAAGTGACACTATGTGACTCAGATCTTCCTGATGTAACATGGAGACACATGGTTAGAAAGCCAGCCCATTGTCTCAAGGAGAAGAGTCACAGTTTGGTGCTAATATGTCTTAACTCCTTTCCAACACTGTTCATCTCCATTTGGAACCAAGAAAGAGCCAGCCTTCGGCCTAGAGTCTTCGGTAGGCAATCGTATGTACCTAGCTGCAATTGATGATGTTGCTTTGGTTTCTACTTAATTTTTTCCAATAAACTTAAGCATATAAAATTTGCTGTTAAAATAAATTTATATACTTAAAAAATAAATTGATCTTTAAAGTGTTCAATGCCATCCCAGGCTGCCGTCCATGAGACAGGTAGCAGGCAATGCCTAAATCAAGGGGACACTGTGCACGCTCTGCCATGGGCATCTCAGGCCTCTGCCCGCTGGGTTCCAGCCCCTCTCTAACCTGGTTCTCACTTCTCCTTGTCCACTCCATCCACCAAAGTCCCCTTCTCACTCCCACTAAGTACATTCTTGGCTCTGGCTTTGTTCCCACCCCACCCCTCCTCCCTCCTTTGTTTTCAATGTCCTGCTCATGCTTGGAGGCCTGACTCCAACACCACCTCCCCACCCCACCGGAGTCCCCAACCCCACCCTGCCCCCACTCCCAGTGGGAGCTGGGGGCTTCCTGCTGGGGCTGCCCCCACTCCAGGATTATTTCATCCTGGTGCTGTGCTATTGACTGTTGACAGGGTGGTCCACCACCAGCCCCAGTGCTTTGTGGGAACAGCGTCCTGGCCCTCTCTGAGCCTGGCCTGGTGTTGTCTCAGAAGACCCCATGGTCTGCACTGAGCCAGAGAAAGAGCAGAGCGGACGGCAGCTTCCTCCTCCACGGCACTCCTGACATCCCTCGAGTGACTCTGGACAAGCAGGTGTTCCAGCAGAGAGAAGGATGATTACGGGTGTGACTGTGGCCCTTGTCCTTCCACGGCTCAGGCTGCACTGTGGGAGCTGCCCCCTTTTAGCTGCTGCACTCGTCCATCCATTTCTTTCCATTGCCCTGTGGAGTCTGTGGCGTTCGCCTTTTCTCTGGGTTCTGACTGAGACCAGAGTCCAGCCTGCCTGGGGGCAGTTCTACACTGCTTTGAGTGCCTGGTTACAGGGTGACAGCACTGCCAGGGTCTCTGGGTTGGGTTTGGGGAGGCACCAGAGGCCTGAGCAGACAGCTGGGGTTGGTTATGGCTGCTGGGAAGGGCACAAAGCCAGGAGTGGGTGGGGCAGGGAGACCATGAGGAGCCTGTGCAGCCCGTTTTGTCTTCTAGCAGAGGGGCGAGTCCCAGCAGCTTCCCTGGGCTGGGGCGTCAGCCGAGTCCTGGCAGTGCAGGCAGCCCCCAAGCTGAGCATCTGGGCAGTGAGTTGGGGGGGGCTTCAGAGAGGACACAGTGGGTAGCACGTGCCTCAGGGGGCGCGTGTGCATGTGAGAGGGTGACAGTGTGCGTATATGTGCACCTATGAATGTGTATGTGATTGTGTGCATGACAGTGAGGGTGTGTGTGAGTCTGTACATGTGTGAATGTGTGTATGTGAGTGTATGAGCCTGTGTGTATGTATGCACATGTGAATGTGTGTATGTGTGAGAGTAGGTGTGTTGGGGCCTGTATGTGTTTATGTGTGTATGTGTGTGTGAATGTGTGTGAGTGTAGGTGTGTTGGGGGCCTGTGTATATGTGTGTGTGAATGTGTATGAGTGTAGGTGTGTTGGGGGCCTGTGTGTATGTGTGTATGTGTGTGTGAGTGTAGGTGTTGGGGCCTGTGTGTATGTGTGTGTGAATGTGTGTGAGTGTAGGTGTATGTGAACCTGTGTATGTGTGTGAGCCTGTATATGTGAGTGTGAGCCTGTGTGTATATATGTGTGTATGAGCCTGTGTGTGTGTGTATGTGTGAGACTGAATGTGTGAGCCTGTGTGTGTGTGAGAATGTATGTGTGGGTGTGTGTGTGTGTGTGAGTGTGTATGTGTGGGCATGAGAGTGTGTGCGTGTGTGGGAGACACAGTGTCCGGAGGAGGCAGGCAGTGGGATATGGGAGCAGAGACAGCAAGGTGATCGTCAAAAAGAAACGGTGTCTGGGCGATCCTGAGAGCCTGAGATGTGGCCTGGGGGTTACCATGGATGGGAGGGAAGCAGGAGGGTCAGGACGACTCATGCTCTGGTCCTTGTCACTAAAAGTCAGAGCAGCTGAAACTCACCAAGCATCACTCACATCAGACACTGGTCTAAGCACCTTACATGTATTCTCTATATTTTTATTTAACAAATACTTACATTGTGCTTGCTGTGTGGAGGCACTGCTCTAGTTGATTTACAAAACAAAACAAAACAAGAAGCATCAAAAACACATCAAGTCAACAAAACACCATCATGAATTCTCACGATTGCCCTGTGTGGGAGGCACTGCCGCTACCTCCGTCTGCAGAGGGGTAGGGGAGCCTCAGAGCTGGCGTGCGGGCGGAGGGCCGGATGGGGTGGAACTGGCATCTGCCTCCAGGGCTGGGCTCCTCCCATTGGTGATGCCTGGGTTTCATTGTGCTCGTAAAAGCCACGGGTCAATTATGCTTATTACCTGTTCTGCAGATGGGAAAACAGAGGCACACGGGGTGAGCAATTTGCTCAGCTTGAAAGTGGTAGAGCCAGGACCCACCCCAGGCCATGGCTCAGGACCCACTCTGTAACCGCTCACTGAGGGCCCCACAGTAATGAACTCTGAAGAAAGGTGAGTCCCTGACCTTGGCTGTGCCTCAGTTTCTTCATTTGCCAAGTGGGGCACTGCTGCCCCTGCTTCTGCCCTGCTGACTTGCAAGAAGAGTGAGAGAATGGAATTGGATGAAGGCTTCCAGAAACTTCCATCAGGAAAGCACTCTGGCCTGGGAGAAAGCCGATCCTGGCCTGGATCTGCCTGCAACGCCCCTCAGTGGCCAGTCACGTCCCCTTCTTGGCCTGCAGGTTCCTCACTGGAGCGGGGGTGGCCCGAGATGAACCCTCAGAGGCACCAAGCTCCCCACCCTGATTGTCCAGCTCTGTTCTGATGGACAGGGGAGCTGCCTGTGGCGACTGTCCAGGAACTGGGTTGCTGGAGACGGGCCGACCCGACCATTTGAATCTTGTTCTAGGAAGTGTATTCAGTGCGGCCAAGCTTGGTGACTCTGGCTTCTGGAACGGTTCCCATGGCCAGGGAATTACAGAAAAATTCTTTGTGCTGAGAAGATAAAGTACAACTTATTCTCTTAGGGACTCTTCCTGGAGGGACACCAGACAAGAAGTCCAGCCCCTGGAATCAGATGCCCTGGGCCAGGCAGCTTCTGTCTGTCTCCCCGAGGTCTCCGCGGAGGCAGCACTCTCAGCTCTTTGCAGAGCAGCTCCTACATGCCAGGCACGCCCTAGGCACCAGCAATGCAACTGTGGATGAAACAGACCACGGCCCTGTTCTCGGGGAGCTGGCGGGGTGGAAGGGGCAGTGAACAACAAGTATAGCCTGCCCCGGCAAGTACAGTCACATAGACATATGTGCACCTATACGTGAAATATCAAGTGGCTGGAGGGTTTACTTTAGACTGGGGGGTGTGGAAGTCCTCTCTGAGATGTGCCCCCTTTGAGCAGAGGCCTGAAGGAATTAAAGGAGTCTTCCGTGTGCACATCTGGGGGAGGAAGTTTCCAGGCAGACAGACCCGCATGTGCAAAGGCCCTGTGGTGGAGTGTGCAGGGTGTGTTCTAGGATGATCAGTGTGGAGGGAACAAGGAGAAGAGCTCGAGCTGAGGTTATGGAGGACCTCGCGGGTCATGGCAAAGACATCTGGGTCATATTCTGAGATAGATGGGGGGTGGTTTGGAACAGAGGACTTGATGTATTTTGCCTTAATATTTTAAAAGGATCCCTCTGGCTGCCTGTAAGCATGGATAGTGCAGGATCAATGCAGGGAGTCGATGTAGGGAGACCAGCAAGGAGGCGACTGCCACAGTCAAGAAGGGATGATGGACGCCTGGGCCTCCGTATTCAGAGTGGTGTGGCCAGGCAATCACATGGTGGCCATCATCGGAAGCTAAAGCCAGCAGGTTTGGTAGATGGATGGGATGTGGAGAAATAAGAGAAAGGAGGGTTATGCTAACTCTAAGATTTGGCCTAATCACCAGAAGGATGTAGGCACCTTTTTTTTTTTTTTTTTTTAAATGGGAGTGAACGGCTTGGAGGGAAGACAAGGGGCATCAGAAACCTGCAGAAACCTGCAGGAGTGTGCACCATGTGACCCTGATGCCCAAGGGTGACCCTGAGGCCAAGCAGTGTCTCCACCCTTAGTCTCTGGGGTCCCTGCCCAGCTGCAGAAAGGACTCTAAACACTAATCTTTGATTTAAATCCAAGACATTCTTCCCTAACGTAAAGTTGCCCAGGGCAGTATTGGTTTCTCTTTTAAAGACTCCACCTGGATTCTATTCTAATGGTGGGGGTGCATATCTAGAAAGGCTGGGCAGCACCTGTGGGGAAAGAATGAATGGGGCCGGGTGCAGTGGCTCACACCTGTAATCCCCGCACTTTGGGAGGCTGAGGTGGGTGGATCACTTGAGGTCAAGAGTTCGAGACCAGCCTAGCCAACATGGCGAAACCCCGTCTCTACTAAAAAACAAAAAATACAAAAATTAGCTGGGTGTGGTGGCATGCGCCCATAGTCCCAGATACTTGGGAGGCTGAGGCATGAGATTTGGTTGAAACTGGGAGTCGGAGTTTGCAGTTGTGCTAGCAGTTATTAAGAAATTATTTTAGGCAGATAGAAAGGAAAAAGGGTCCTTGGGAAGTTTTCATTTTTTAAAGCATCTCCGGAAAAGTTTCTCATAAAGCCCGGGCTCTTAGAACCAGGCCAGCAACCTTTGATATGCAAATGTCAGCCATTAGAAAGTGGGTCCACCCAAACATGGAGATTTCTGAGCCTTCTTGCCTTTTCCTGACCTGTTCCTGGCAACATGGCCGCCCCCACACATCCCCATGTGTGTAGAACATCACGGCCCTGTATTGCAAGACTAGGGTGGGAGGGCCATCTTTTTCGTGGACTACCCTGTGAATGACATGCCTGGTCAAACCAATCCCCTGAACCCGATGCAAACCAGAAACCGCCTCCTCCAACCTCTGTATATATACCTAGCTGGTATCCATGCAGGTGGGGACCTCCTCTTTCGGCTTTGGAGCCCCCACCTTCCTCTGTCTCTACAGGGGAGCTTCTTCCTACTCCCTTCCTTCTTGCCCCTTCTTGCCTATTAAAGTCTCTGCTCCTTAAAACCACTCCATGTGTGTCTGTGTCATCTTATCTAATTCGACATGAGACAAGAGCCCTGGTGTTCCTCCCTCATTGGAACTGTATCACAGTGAGCCAGGATAGAGCCACTGCACTC
>NW_012102643.1:105637-120465 GCF_000951045.1 Mandrillus leucophaeus | reverse complement strand
CAGGAGATTTAACGTGGCTGCCACCTGTCCAGATGGGTTTGTGGGAGAGCACTACATCTGTTTAAGGGAGTTTGAAAGTTAAAGAGGGATATTAATCGCAGGAAGGAAATCACTGAGTCTTCACATACCATCAAGTGGGAGAAAGACGGATGGGACTTTTGTGGACATGCAGTTTGTCCCAGTGAAATAAAGCATCTTAAAACCTGTCTTTACTGGCATGGAAGTACTGCAGTATTGTCTAACAGAGCAGTTTACATCACATTGGTGAGTTTCTGAAAAAGAAAAAACAAAAGGGTGCTTTCCACCCATCTATCCAACTTTCTAAAGCAACTACAATAAAATATGTTTTTGTGCAGTGGGATTTACAAAGCACCTACTAAGCACAGAACCCAGGGCTAAGGAGAAGAGTGAAGAAACAGAGCTTGTTCTCAGTGGGCCCATGGCTGGTGGGAGAAACACACAGACATAAGTGGCAGGCAGGATGCAGTGGGTTGGTACAGTGAGAAAGGTCCCAGGGTCCAGAGAAGGGAGAGACTCAGAGAAGACTTTTTAGGAGGGATTCTATGTGAGTCAGCTTGCTATTGGCTGTAAGTGACTGAAACCCCTAATGAATCTGGCTTATACGGTGAGGGAGTATGTTATCTCCTATGAGAGAGGTGGACTTCAGGGTGGGTTGATTCAGTGGCTCTGCAACACCACCAGTCTCCCTCGCCTGTTGTGGGATGTCACAATGTGGCTGCCACCAGCAACTGGGACCACATGTCTTCTTGTCCAGGTGAAGCAGGAAATTTTCCCCGACCCCTTCACAGGTGGGACCTGGAGTGTCGGGGGCTGGCTGGAGCTACCCAGCCACTTCGGCGCCAGCAGGGCAAACTACTCACTGGAAGCTGTTGCGCTCAGCCCCTTGTGGGAGGGAGCATGTAGGTGAGCGGGTTCAGGAGCTGCGGCGAGTGCCTTTGGGCGCTGGCAGAAGCAAACTCTGTGCAGGCCCCATGGCAGCGTCTAAGGGGGGGTACCTGCAAATCCGGAAGCCCCAAGGAGCTGTCACAGTGCTCTTTCAGCTTTGCTGTCCGTCCGCAGATGGCTTAAGTGTCAAACAGCTCTGTGGGCCCTCTGCCTTTTTGCATGAGGTTCTTGCTCTCCACCAGGGAGAACAGAGGGTCCGTGTGACAGCCTTTAGTGTCCACACCTGTGGCACCTGAGCTCTTGTTTGGCATCCAAGAAAAATCAGGTCACATGAAAGAACTGGAGGGCGGTGAGTATGGAGGGTTTTATTACCGATGAAAGGGGAGATGGAAAAGGGATGGAGAGGGAAGATAATCTTTCCCCGCTGGGGACTCCTCTTCGAAGCAACACCGTCAAGCCACCCCTCTGAAGTCAAGCTGCTTCTCTCCAACATCCAGCTACTTCTCCTCTTCTCTGCTGGAGAAGCCTGGGGTTTTTGTGACACAGGGTGAGGGGTGGGCGTGTCGTGTGTGGTTTTGGAAAAGGCAACATTCAAGTCAGAAAACAGGAATCCATGTTCTCACTTTGGGCCACGGTTGGTTCCAGGTTTGAGGGTAGGACACTTGCTGGGGACCGCCCTCTTCTGCCCAGAATTTCTCTGCCTCCTGTCCCTATCACAGGTCCGCTGGCATTGAGACAGAGATCACTCCTTCAAGTGTGGGATGTACTCCTTGTCTTCAGTACAATTGGCCATCTTGGGCCATGTTTCCCTTCTGGGACCACTGATAATAACCAGGAGATTGCTCAATGTAATCACTGTAGACTAATTGGGATGACCCTGAAGCTGAGGAGCATGTCAACATCCCCTGAACCAAGGAGCTGCATGGGAAACAGGTAGACACCAGGACAAAGTCAGGCTTCTGTCAGGAGGTGGAATGTGAAGAAGGATATTGGTTAGGCAGCTGTCTGAGCAGGGCTTTGGTGGGTTGGTGTGGTTTTATACTAGCAGAGATGATAACAGTTATGTTTTGCATGCCACTCACTGAACTTGGAGCTTTAAATGCAGAGTAGAATCTTCTCTGTGCAGCTCCCTTAACTCACTCCCCTGATGCTTCCAAGTCCTCCGTTCCTCTGTAAGTAGATGGACAAGCCCACAACGTGGGGCTATCTGCTACTCTCTGAAATGCCCATCATGTTTTTTGCTTGCTGAAATTCAGGAGTTTTGTTCCCAAACTTGTTTACTCTGGATGTACCTGGCATTGCGATTGCAAAACTTAATAAATGTAGCAAATTGATAATTAGGAGAGGAAAAAGAAAGGGAGTCTCTGTTTTTATGAAAACCAAGTTGAATTGTCTGGAAAGATCTGTTAAGGGCAAAAAGCTGAAAAAGAGATCGGAAAAATATCTAGAACTGCCCCGTAACTGCCCAATATAATAGTTATTGTTGCAGGCTGGGCACAGTGACTCACACCTATAATCCCAGCACTTTGGGAGGCTGAGGCCAGAGGATCACTTGAGACCAGAGGCTCACTTGAGCCCAGAAATTCAAGACCAGCCTGGGCAACATAGGGAGATTCTGTCTCTACTTAAAAAAAAAAATTAGCTGGGTGTGGTATGCACACCTGTAGTCCCAACTACTTGGGAGGCTGAGATGGGAAGATTTCTTGAGCCTGGGGATTCGAGGCTGCAGTGAGCTATGATTGTGCCACTATACTCCAGCCTGGGCGGGAGAGCCTGTAATCCCAGCACTTTGGGAGGCCGAGGCGAGCAGATCACTTGAGAGGTCAGGAGTTTGAGACCAGCCTTGCCAACATGGTGAAACCCCATCTCTACTAAAAAAAAAAAAAAAAAAAAAAAAAAAATTAGCCAGATGTGGTGGCACCCACCTGTAGCTCCAGCTACTCGGGAGGCTGAGGCATGAGAATCGCTTGAACCCAGGAGGCAGAGGTTGCAGTGAGCCGTGATTGTGCCACTGCACTCCAGCCTGGGCAACAAAGAGACTCTGTCTCAAACAAAAACAAAAACAACAACAAAAAAGGGTTGAAAGAAATAGTCATTGCTGCGTGTGACTACTGAGCACATTAAATGTGGCTGATGTGACTGGACGCGGTGGCTCACGCCTGCAATTTCAGCACTTTGGGAGGCCGAGATGGGAGGATAGCTTGAGTCCAAGAGTTTGAGACCAGCCTGGTCAACATAGCGAGACCCCATCTCTAATTTTATTTTATTTTATTTATTTATTTATTTTGAGACTGAGTTTCTCTCTTGTTGCCTAGGCTAGAGTGCAATGGCACGATATCGGCTCCCCACAACCTCTGCCTCCCAAGTTCAAGTGATTCTCCTGCCTCAGCCTCCCGAGTAGCTGGGATTACAGGCGTGTGCCACCACGCCCAGCTAATTTTTTGTATTATTATTATTTTTTTTTAGTAGAGATGGGGTTTCTCCTTGTTGGTCAGGCTGGTCTCGAACTCCCGACCTCAGGTGATCAACCTGCCTCAGCCTCCCAAAGTGCTGGGATTACAGGCATAAACCACCACGCCGGCCTCCATCTCTAATTAAAAAAAAATTTTTTTTAAATGTGGCTGATGTGACTGAGAAACTGAATTTTTAATTTTGTTCAATTGTAATTAATTTAAATGATTAAAAACTGATATGTGATTCCATTATTGGAAAGCTTTTAAATATGTTTGGGGAAAGTGGTTTGTGTGAATCCACTTTTTCAGCTGTCAAATTTCCAAAATCGAAATAGAAGTCAAGTATATCTGATAAACATGGAGGTGCACTGGAAGGGTCAAATTCACACCAGAGTTTGAAGACTCAGAATGAAAAATGTAAAGGACCTTAATTTTTACATTTATTGTATGTTGAAATAATATTTTAGGTATATTGGGTTAAATAAAATATAACATTGAAATTAATTTATTCTGTTTCTTTTTAGTTTTTTTTCTTCCGAATGCTGTTACTAAAAAATTTTAAATTACGTTTGTGATTCACATTCTATTTCTATTGGACAATGCCGGTGTGGAAGGATCCTGCACTCGGATTGCGTGGCAAGTGTTTTTATGCCCTCATTCCACTTCAAAGAAGCCAAAACTGAACACTGTAGAATTATATAAAGAACAAAGACAACTGGAGAATCCAACAGCAGGCCCGCATTACGAAGAAAGTCATTAGCTCTGGCATGGAAATATTCGCCAGTTATAGGAGAGTTACGTGTTTTCTTTTAACTGCATGAAGCTGTGAGTGTAAACGGGTTGTTTTTGGATTTCCCACTTCAGCATATTTAGCTTTCTTAATGAGCCCACTGCTGGTCCCAGCTGTGCCCGGTTTTCTGGCCAGTTTCTCCTGGTTTTATGGCAGCCCTTGGAGGTCAGGGCAGTTATGACGATTCTCACTCTGGAGCTGGGGAAACTGAGGCTCAGGGAGGGCGCGTGACAGGCTGAGGGTCCCACAGGCAGTGAGCAGAGAAATAAGGAGCGGCCAGCGGGGGTGCCAGCCCCTGTGCCCTGGGATCCTCTTCTTCATTTTGTGTTCACCCCCTGGCCCTGGTGACTGTACCTTCCTTCCCCTCCATGGGCCGCACCTCTGGCTCTCATGAGAGGACAGCCCTGGGGCTCCTGGATCTGCCTTGCCTCAACAGAGAGCTCGTTGTGTCTGGAACTGCAGGTGTCCGGAAGCCCAGCTCCCTGCCCTGAGGCAGGACAAGGAGTGGCTGTGACTCACACCCTGGGCTGGATTCCCCTGCAGGGTGGGCTGAAGCCTGCCTCCCTCCCTAAGGGGCTTGGTTTAAGGCCACACCCTGACCCGGCTTCCTGCTCTTCCTGATCCCCTCTCCCCACCCCTTTCTCATCTTCCCTGGTGCAGATCCTAGATCCAGTCCTTGCATGAAGGTCCTCCTCTCGGGATCTGCTTCAACGGTACCTGACATAAAATAGGTATATGGGGCGGGGGGAGAGGAGCGTTCAGACACCCTGGGGCTCCATAGTGCATGCTTTTCAGACACTGGGATGCTGGGAATGCACCCCTTATTGCAAACCTCACCCTCAATTCCTGCCCCATGTAAAGCCTTAGGGAACCCCCACCCAGCAGACCCCTTCGCAGATGGGTCCAGTCCAGCATCGCTTCTGCCTGCGGAGGTTCCCAGCCCTCTTGGGGAAGAATAGTTTGAGAGATGCTGTCCTGCTTGGAGAGTAGCCCAGCCTCTGCCGGTGGTTTCTTGAAGCCTTGCTCCTTGTCTTGGGCCAAAGTGTCTCCTCCTGCTAATTCCCTCCTAGAAATCTCCTTTTGAATGTCCCTCTTTCATGTTAGGGTGGTTATAGATGGCTTTCATAGAGATTACCGTACTCTCTTTAGAACAAATTGGTTCCAACACTTCTAACTGTGGGAATGCAGCCAAAATTCTGAGAGCTCTGGAAAAGTCTGGTTCACTGGATTCACTGTCTCAGAAGAGGACTTTTTCCTGGAAAGAGGTATCTGGAGCAATATTGGTATCAGGGGCTGTCACCGAGGCCCCTTTTCTGTCAAGAGCACTGTCAGTGGTCAGTGGTCAGTGGTGTGGACCTGGTGCTGGCCAGGGGTCCTGGAAGTGGCTCCTCTGTCCTGCAGCCGTGGGCCCAGGGAGCATTGATTCTGCCCAGCCCGGCTCTGTTCATCTGTGAGCTGAATCCCAATAGTATCGTCGAGTTCAGTGAGGATTAAGCAAGTTCATGCACCCGGAGAGCTCAGAACTGCAGTCTCCGGTTGGCGGTAAGCGCTGTGTGTGTCAGCCCATCGTCGTCTGCTGGTGCCGGTCAGGGTCACAGATGAGCCTGGTCAAAACGCAGCCCGGGATCAGGGCTTTGGGCTTAGGAAGTGAGATTTCTGTAGGAGCGCTTTGAGATTTAGCCTGTAATGGGCAGCTTTGCTTCTAATCGTTCTTGAGAGACAAGCCATAAAACATTGGTTATCCCTAAATGGAGAGCAGAAAGGGCTGAGGGGAGGAACGATGGCCCTGGCTCCCCGTGCCTTGCACCCACTCTGCCAGCTGATGACAGACGCAGACGGATGGAGGACGTTCCAAAGTCGAGGCTCAGGGCTGCTGCCTTTTCTCCTTCTGCTTCTTAATTTAAAAACAATTTATCCCAGAGTCTCTGTGACTACAGATTCCCTGACACTCTGCTGTGGGCTAATCTTCAGGATAAAGCAGCACCTTTTTTGAGTGTTTTTCTCCTTCAGGTATCCTCTTTTATCTTGAAACCAGGAAGAAACCTATGCTCTCATTCAATGCTGGAAAATGCATCCCTTGCTCATTTTTAAACCTTTTCATCTTCCCTTCATTTTCTGCCTAAATGTCTCAATTTTTGTTTATCTTTCTCTTTCAGGGATGGCAGATGCTTAAGTACATGCAGGCTGTGAAGTGGGTTGTAAATACGATATTATTATTAGGACTATCTCTGATAAGAAAGGCATGTCCTCTGCACCTCCAATCCTGGGCCACTGCTATGCATCCCCACTCAGATGACCAACTGCCGTTGCTCAGAGCCATTGTAGAGGATGGCGAGGAATCAGCCTATTTGGATGAAGACCTTTTGTGGGCAGGCAGAGAAGAAACCTCTCGAGAGAAGGAAGCATTGCCAGGGGCGTGGGAGCCTACATCTGCTGGTGCCTCAGTCCCATTTTTGACCAACTCATTCGACAAACATTTATCAAGGAAAGTCTTTGTGCCAGACTCCATCCTCGGCATGGGGCATGCAAGAAGGATAGGTCCCTGTACCCATGGAGCCTCCGTGCAGGAGGCAAAATAGGAAATGAACAATTAAACAAATACACCGTGTAATTTCAGATCATACTAAGTGGTGTAAAATAAAGCGTGTTGATGTGATAGCAAGGGACTGGGGACTAGGAAGCATCAGGGATGGCTCTCTGTTAGGAGACCATGTTTGAGTTGAGACTCGAATGCAGAGAAGGAATCTACTGAGGGAAAACTAGTGGAAGAACCACTTCTGTTCAACATAGCAGTGGAACTCCTAGTCAGAGCAACCAGGAAAGAACAGTAAATAAAAGGCATCCAAATTGTAAAGGAAGAAGTAAAATTATCTCTGTATTCAGGTGACATGATCTTATATGCAGAAAACCCTAAAGATTCTACAAATCCCCCCTGTTGGAACGAATAAGTGGATTTGACAAGTTGCAGGATATAAAATCGGTATGCAAAAATCAGTGAACATGAACAATTCAGAAAGGAAATTAAGAAAACAATTCAATTTACTATAGCATCAAAAAGAATTAAAGACAGGAATAAATTTGAAGAGGCGAAAGATTTGTACACCAAAAACTATAAAAAACTAGAAAAATTGCTGAAAAATTAAAGCAGACAAAATTAATTGCAGACACCAGGTGGTGATGCTTATGAATCAGAGGACTTAATACTGTTAAGATGCCCTTACCTTCCAAAATGATCTACAGATTTCAATGCAACCCCGATCAAAATTCTAATTTTTTTTTGTAGAAATAGAAAAAATTATACTAAAACTCATATGGAATCTCAAGGCACCTCAAATAGCCAAAGTAATCTTGAAAAAGAAGAACAGTTAGAGATATCACACTTTCTGATTTCAAAACTTACTGCAAAGCTACAGTAATCAAAACAGTATTGTACTGACATAAAGATAGGCATGTAGACCAAGGGAACAGTATAGACAGCCCAGAATTAAACCCTCACATGTAGGGCAGATGATCTTTGACAAAGATGCTAAGACCGCTCAATGGAGAAAGGACAGTCTCTTCAACAAATGGTGTTGGGAAAACTGTATATCTACATGCACAAGAACCGTACATCGTATGTAAAAATTAACTCAGAATAGATCAAAGACCTAAACATAAACCTTAAACTATAAAACTCCTGGAATAAAACATAAGAGAGAAGCTTCATGACATTGAACTTGGCTATGATTTATTGAATATGAAACCAAAAGTGTAGAGAGCAAAAGAAAAAAATAGATACATTGAACTACAGCAATATTAAACACTTTGTATCCAAGGATATAGCAGAGTGAAAGGTAACCTATGAAATGGGAGAAAATGTTTGAAATATATGTAAGGGGCTAATATCCAGGATATTAAAAAAAAAAAAAAACTCCTACAACTCAACAACAACAACAAAAAACCCTATTATAAAATGAGCAAAGGACTTGACTAGACATTTCTCCAAAGAAGATACACAGATGGCCCATAAACACATGAAAAGATGCTCAACACCACTAATCATTAGAAAAATGCAAACCAAAACCACAATGAGATACCACCTCACGCTCATTAGGATGTCTACTATTAAGACAACAGAAACTAACTGGTGTTGGTGGGGGTGTGGAAAACTGGAACCCTTGTGCACTATTGATGGAAATGTCACTTGCATACCCCTATGGCTCTATCCTATGGAATTATACCATAGGGGTATACCATGGGGGTATAATTGTATACCCATATGGAAAACAGTATGGCTGTTCCTCAGAACATTAAACACGTAATTACCATGTGGTCCAGCAATTCATTTCTGGGTATATACCCCAAAAAATTGAAAGCAGGGACTTGAAGAGGTATCTGTACACTCATGCTCATAGTGGTATTATTTGCAATGTCCAAAAGATGGAAGTAATCCAAGGGTCCATTGACAGATGAATGGATAAAGAAAATGTGCATCCATGCAATGGAATATTACTCAGCCTTGGAAAGGAAGGAGATTCCGACACATGCTGCAACATGAATGAACCTTGAGGACTTTATGCTAAATGAAATAAGCCAGTCACAAAAGTACAAATACGGTATGATTCCACTTATAGGAGGTACCTAGAGTAGTCAGATTATAAAGACAAGGTGGAATGGTGGCTGTCAAGGGCTGAGGGGAAGGAGAATGGATTAGTATTTAATGGATACAGAGTTTCAGTTTTGCCAGACGAAAAGTTCTGTCGAGGGATGGTGGTGATAGCAGCACAGTGGTGTGAATGTACTCAATGTCACTGAACTGTACACTTAGAAATTGTTAAGATGGTTAATTTGTGTGTGTAATTTACCAGTTTGGAAAAATGATCAGAGAGTTCCTTGCTTAGGGAGCAGCAAACGCAGAGGCCCTGTGGTAGGGATGAGCTCGGCACATTTGAGACAAAGGAGTCCCATGCTCTAGGAGCAAAGTGAATCAGGTAGGGGAGTGGAAAGAGGTGTGACTGCAAGGAGATACAGGGGACAGAACAGGCTGGATCTTGTGAGTTTGCATTTTATATTACAGATGTGAAATCTGAGATTCACAACAAAGATCCCCAGTAACCTACCCAAGGTGAAATAGCCAGTAGGTGGCGGTGGCAGGGAGTCCAAGTGGTTTCCTAATAGCTCAGCTGTTCCTCCTTCTTCCTTAGTAATAGAACTACTGCTGACTATCAGCTGTGCCTATGGTCACCCAGAGTCATGACTACATTTCCCAGCCCCCTTGCAGCTAAGCATGGTGAGGCAACTTAGTTCTAGACAATGGGAAAGTAGGCAAAAGCATCATGTGCAACTTTAGGGATGTGTCCTTAAAGAGAGAAGCATTGTCTTCTTTATCTTGTGTGCTTTCCTGCTATCTGGAATGTCAGTGTGATGGGTGGAGTTTGGCAGCCATCCTAGACCCATGAAGGAAGGGAGAGTGACATGGCAGATGGGAGAGTGCAGCCGGCATTGGACTTGGGAGTTGGGAGGGCTCCTAAGGTGGTGTCACTTGACCTGCTTTGTCTGATAAGGAGGAGCCAGCGGAGGGCGGGCATATTTAAGTAAGGTCACTCCTGGTAGAATGATCTGAGATGGGACAAGCTGGGAGTAAGAGGAGGTGGTGGTTGGAGACAGCAGGGAGGCTGGAGGGACTGAGGGCAGGTGTGAGGGGAGCGTGGGCACAGACAGGAGCTGGTGGGGGGGGGCAGGACCTGATCAGTCTGTCCCGTGATGGGGGCACTGGAGGGTTGCGGTCAGAGAGGTGCCTGGGGCTGATTCAGCATGAGAAGGATTCCTCTAACTGCTGTGTGGGGAAGGGGCTGCTCGTGAGCAGGAGGGGAGGCCAGGGCAAGGGTCAGCAGATGCTGGAAGTTGGAATGAGAAGGACGTGTTCTGTAGAGCATAGAGTGCAACCACCTGTGGGACGATGGGCCAGCACCTGCCCTGGGCTCAGGGACATCTGTGGCTGCTGATTGTGATAAAGTTGGGGGATGACCTCAGAGCTCCCTTCCCAGCCTGCGTTTCTGCAGGGAAAGGTCGGATCCAGGGAATGGAATTGATCCCATTATAACAAACACATGACACTGTGGGGCCAGGAATGAAGGTCATGAGAATGTGATCAGATGCCATATGACACTCAATATAAAACCAGTCAGTAATAGTAAGAACTAGTCAATATAAAGGCAATAATCAATATAAAATTCAATGCAACCATAATGAGAGTGATGATGCCTAACATTTTAAACCCTTGCCTCCCACGGGCAGACGGCGCACTGGGCACTTCACTAGTATTTTCTGCCTTAACTTGTCTGATAATCCTATGTAACAGGAACTATCACTATCCTCAATTTACAGACGAGGCAGCTCAGGCACAGAGTGGTTTAAATAACTTGCCCAAGGTCACATGGCTAGTAAGTGGTAGGCAGTGGGCTGGGATTTGAACCCAGAGAACATGCTTCCCGTGCAGGTGTTGTGAGCAAATTTGGCTCAGTCAACTAATTCCTCTTGTCTAGATCCGGGAGGTCTTCACCTTTCTCGACATCTGGTTTACTTGCATCCTGTGATTGTGCTCCCACCAGAGTAAGGGGGCGCATCAGAGCTGAGGATGCTGGTTTGAGCCTTTAAGTAGCATGAGAGACAAACTGAGCAGCAGATGTGGCCAGGTGGGAAAGCTGACACCCCCTGGACCCTCGAAGGCTGAACTGGAGACCCAGGGATAGGGACGGGAGGGTCCCATGGGAGTCCCCAACTCGTCATCATTTCCGTGTTCATTTGTTCTCGGGAGAGGGGACATCAGACCCCCCTTCCCCCATTAGAATTTTAGCTCCAGGAAGGGGTTTTTGTTCAATGTGTGTCTCTAGTGCCTTGGGCAGTTTCTGGCTCAATATGTGTGGAAATATTATTGTAATAAAGATGAGGGCAGCGATCTATCTGTCCCTTTCAACCCAGCAACCTAGCAGAGTGCCTGGCATGTGGTAGGACTCCATAAATATTTGTAAAATGAATGAATGGATGAATGAATGAATGACATCTCTCAATCCTTCCCCATACCTGCCTCCTCTGTCTTCGGGACCCTCTCCTCTCCATCCCATTCCAACATCCCTGTTTTTGGGCTTTCTTGGATGGATTGGGGGCCCCATTGTGCTCCCCCAGTGCCTGTTTTATAGCCTCCCTCCTGCCAAGATGACACATGTCTGTCAGCCCTGGAAGCTGAGGCTGCCTCCACTGTGAGGCCGATACCACTGTTGGAAGATGCTTCCTCCCACCGTTAGCGCTGCCCTGCTGTGCCCCTGGGGTTGTGGCACCCCCTCTGACTGGCCCTTCACTTTGGTCACACTCCTAGAAACAAGTTCCCAGGCAGACACCGTCCCCAAAGTCTAGGATTCAGTTGTCTGCTTACACCAGTGCTAAAAACAGCATGATTTCCCCCAACTCAGCTGCACCTGTGCAGACAAGAATAAGACAGCATATTTTTAGCAGGTAACAGACTGCATACATGGAGGCTACAATTAGCATTTCATTCAAAGGGAGGAGTTTCCCAACCAATGCAAGAGTGACTGACCATGGGGTCTTCTCACCACAGCATCTGTCTCAGGTGCCTGATGCGGGAAGGAGCCTGCAGCACTGAGGGAGACCCGGGGATTCCCTGGGCACCCAGGAAAGGGGTGGGGCCTTTTTGGATATTGCTCCCATCACTGCTCATACCTTTCCCCTCTGGCCTGTCCAGAGCCTTGGTCCTGCCCAGACCTCAGTGCTGTCCTCCTCTGGGGATGACCTGGCCAGGCCGTGTGATGAAGGTGCCCTGTCAGGTTGGTGTGGGGCTTGCGGGTCCTCTGTCCTGCACTCAAGCCTGCCCCATGGGGGACAGGGACAGGGCTGGGGTTACCCAGCTGTGGCAGAGACTGCTGGATGACCTCAGTATCCCTCCTGGCAGCAGCGAGGCCGGCTACCTGGAATACAGACTACATTTCCCAGGCCTCCTTGTGACCAAAACATGGCCAGTGGGGTGTGAACATTGTCTCTTTTTCTCTTCTCTTTGGATGGGAGGAAACAGGGGTCAGATGTCTGGGATGAAGCGGAAGGCAACAGTCTCAAAAATCCAAGGATCAAGACAGAAGGAGGTGGGGCCTCAGTTTCCTCTTCTGTAAAATGGAAGAGTAATTGTACCTATGTTCTGTGGTTTCTGTAAGTTAAGATTATTTTGTCTGCTAAGTGATGAAAAATTAAACCCCAATGGTCTAAGGCGAAGGTGGATTTATTGGCTCAGGTAACTGGAAAAAAAAGTTCAAGAAAGAGGCTGACTCAGGCATGACTGTTTATCCATAGCCTGGGGGGACCTGACCTGCCTGAGTTATCGGTGGCTGTTATTTTCACTGCAAATTTGTTCACATGACCAACAATTCCGGCTTGAAAGGACCACAGAATCTTATTGTGACCCCAGTGTTTAAATCCTGGGCACATGGGATGTCCAAAATCATCATCGTCAAGATTTCTGCCATTCACGGAGCTGACATTTTTCCTGCTCCTCCCAGCTCTTTTTTCTGGCCTCTGCTGAGGTCGAATTCTCCACTCTGCATCTCACAGCTGCCCTTCTCGCTTCTGCAAGGGTCCCTCCATCCAACCACATTGTGGGCTGCTTCTTCTGCTTTTCACCTCTCCAAGTTCCACATCCCCAAGCAGCTGCTAGAGGCACATTCTACTGAACACTTTGGAGCAACCCAGGAGTGTGATTTCATCCATGCCCCGGTCCTCTGGCCATTTCTGCCAACTCTAACATCAGTGTATGTTGCTTAGCAACACCATTTTTGTTTTTACTAAGAAACTTTAATTCAAAAGGAAAACTCTATCACCAGAGTAAATAGAAAACTAGCATCTCTTGCTTGCAAAAGGATGATGCCTGTAGAACTAAAAGCAATAAACCTAAACAGAGGTGCTTCATTCTGCAGGAAGCCTGGGGCCTGTCCTTTCTTTGTTCAAAAGGACGAAATGCAAGGTCTGGAAAGGAGCTAAAGGCACATCAGCACCATATCGAGGTGTTTTCTTTGAGGTGATTGAAGAATTGGCAAAGAACCACCACAGGATTCAGCGATCTTACTGCTAGCCCCGTTTGCTCTGTCAAATCATCTCTTGTTTATCCTCCGGGAGTTCCTGAGCTAGGAGGGCTGATGCGGGGCTCGAAGAAAAGCCTTCCAGGCAGGGGGGCTAGCATCACACAGGCTTGACAGGAGAAGCAGGCCCCTGGTCCAAAGAAGTAGGAGAAGGCCGGGCGTGGTGGCTCACACCTATAATCCCAGCACTTTGGGAGGCTGAGGCAGGAGGATCATTTGAGACCAGGAGTTCCAGACCAGCTTGGCCCACATGGCAAAACCCTAACTATTTTTAGTCTCTACTAAAAATACAAAAATTAGCCGGGTGTGGTGGCACACGCCTGTAATCCCAGTTACCCGGGAGACTGAGGCACAAGAATTGCTTGAACCCAGGAGGCAGAGGTTGCACTGAGCCGAGATTGAGCCACTGCACTCCAGCTTGGGCAACAAAATGAGACTCTGTCTCCAAAAAAAAAAAAGAAAAAAAAAAAAAAAGGAGCAGAGAGAAGCCAGTGAGACAGGAAGGCAGAAGAAGTGAAAGAGGAGAGCAGGCAGGGGCCAGATGGCACAGAGCCTGGCAGCCACAGTCAAGGGTGCTGCCGGGCTGGAAAGCTGGGGCATGAGGGCGTCATGTGAGTGCCCTTAAAGTCCAGGTGGCCTAGGCAAAAGAAAAAGCATGGGAGACATTCAGCCGGGCAGGACCGGGTCCCACCCATGTGCCACCCCCAGTGTGGCCTCTGTCCCTTCCTCCCAGCAGGTCACCGCACAGCCCTCGGAGGCTGAGCTCTGGGGTAAGTGGAGACTTAGAGTCTTTATTTCCTGAGTCCACGTGTCTCTGCCTGTAGGCAGGGAGCCTCAGTCAGCTCAGGGGTAAGAACGCGGTGACGGTCAGCGGTGATGTCCCCTGTGAAGAGCCCTGATTGGATTTCCGAGGCATCTCCAGCCCCAAGGGCCCCAGCGAGGCCCTGGCTGGGGACCTTTATCCGCATGCTTCTCACTCCCCTGATTGAATCTATCGATTCCCTGTCTATCACCACCTTCCCTGAGACACAAGGATGGGATGGTTTAAATGATTTACTTATTTCAAGCCACTGGGGCTTGGCAGAGAAGGCAACAGGTGAATGTTAGAATGTTTTCCCTTAATTATTCAGGCTCTTTGAAGAAGAATCTGAAATATCTTGCTGCGAATGGAGCCAAGGTAGAGATGAGGCTGCAGCTAGAGGAAGGGTTCTCTGAACCACCTGCCTTCCTGCCTGGGTCCCCCAGGGCACAGGTGTATTTAATTCACCTGTACTCAGTGAATGTTGGTGGAGCGTCTCTGCCACATTGAGCACTGGTCTAGCTGCAGGGACACAGAGATGGAAACTATGTGGCCTCAGGACCTTTCAGCTACTTGCAATCTATTGAAAGAGGGGGAGTGTTTGGGGCATGATTACAGCTATAGTTTAAGGACGGATAGACCAGGTTAGGAGCGCAGTGAAGAGGAATTCATGGAAGGGATACAGAAACAGAGTTGGAAATGTACACAAGGGTGAGGATATTTGATGCTTAAGAATTTTTAGGCCGGGCGCGGTGGCCCAA
>NW_012102643.1:93268-105412 GCF_000951045.1 Mandrillus leucophaeus | reverse complement strand
AAAAAAAAAAAAAAAAAAAAAAAAAAGAATTTTTAATAAATCATTCCCTTCTTTTCTTTCTTTGAATACAAAAGAAACCTTTATGAAACTTTAAAAATAAAGATTGTTATAGGCCACACTCTGATCATTACAAATGACATTAAAATAAATGGTAAAGAGATAGCCCTGGCCAGATGTGGTGGCTCATGCCTGTAATCCCAGCACTTTGGGAGGCCGAGGCAGGCGGACCACTTGAGCTCAGGAGTTCGAGACGAGCCTGGCCAACATGGAGAAATCCCATTTCTACCAAAAATACAAATAATTAGCCAGATGTGGGGGCGTGTACCTGTGGCCCCAGCTACTCTGGAGGCTGAGGTGGGAGCTTTCATTTGAGCCCGGGAAACAAAGGTAGTAAGCTGAGATCGCATGCCACCGCACTCCAGCCTGGGTGACAGAGTGAGACTCTGTCTCAATAAATACATAAATAAATAAAATAGAAGATAGCCCTGCTAGGAATGCTGTGTGTCTTGATTGGGATGATGTTTCCTTGAGTAGACCCATTTGTCAAAGCGCATTGATGGGACACTGAGAACAGTACCTTTTACTGGGGAGGGAATTCTCTCCCAGATAACTCCCAGATCAAAGCAGAAACCCAAACGAGCATGGGGTTTCTAGAAAACAACAAGAATAGTTTACACCAGCCCCTGAGGGACTCGGCTGGCGCTGTACTCAGAAGAAAATTTATAGTCTTAAACGCCTCTATTGCTCCAGAGTTTCAAAAGGGCAATGGTAAAAGTACTGAGTTCTTAAAAAATAGGAAAAAACAAACAAGAAAAACAAAATAAGCCAAGATAAAATGGGGAGAGGAAATTAAAGATAAGAGCCAGCATCGAATATGCACAGGGTGTGGAAGGTGAGTTTTTGGGGAGTTAGTGATGGAAGCACGCTGCTTTGGAAGTGTAGTTTTCCATTTCAGGAGCTGGAGGGTTTTTACGCAGTAGAGTGACCATGCGTGGAGCTGGATGAAGAAAGACCGTGGAGGTCGCAGGGTGGAAAACTGACCGGGGAATGCCAATAGTCACTGTCTGCCTGGCCTGTTCTTGTTCTCTTCCTGGGCTCTAAAATCCATCCTTCCCTCCTTCCTTCCTTCCTTCCCTTCTTCCCTCCCTCCCTTCCTTCCTTCCCTCCCTCCCTCCCTCCTTTCCTTCCTTTCTTTCTTTCTTTTTTTTTTTTTGACAGAGCCTCTTTCTGTCACTCAGGCTAGAGTGCAATGGCGTGATCTCATCTCACTGCAACCTCCGCCTCCTGGGTTCAAGCGATTCTCCCATCTCAGCCTCCCATGTAGCTTGGACTACAGGCACGTGACACCACTTCCGGCTAATTTTTGTGTCTTTAGTAGAGACAGAGTTTTGCAATATTGGCCAGGCTGGTCTTGAACTCCTGACCTCATGTGATCCGCTTGCCTCAGCCTCCCAAAGTGCTAGGATTACAGGTGTGAGCCACCATGCCCGACCAAGATTTCTTTTCTTTCTCTAAATAATTTCAGGGGGTCTGGATGCTAGCTTTGCCCTGCCTCCGGGTTATGCAGCCCAGAAATGAAATTTCAAGAGATTGGGTTCATCTGTGCAAAGTCACATCTTCACCAAAGAAATCTGGGCTCTGATGGGGTCTGCGAAGAACTTGTATGTGTGCCATCTCCGGGAGGGAGCATGGGGTGGTGGCCAGGAGAGGCCTGTCTGGGAAAGAGGCTTCCCTGAGCCAAGACAGTGGGGGCCACAGGGGACTCTGGGATGGGAGGGCCAGCCCAGGCAGGGTCCTTGGGGGATCTGGAGGGGACATGACAAAGCAGGAGGGTAGGAGGGGAGCCAGGAGTGGGAAGCTGGGGAAGCCAGAGCAGCAGAGGCTGGAGGAAATCCCATGGGAAAGAACCAGGAATGGGTGGTTCCTGAGGGAGTGGCTCAAACACCCTCGCAGGGGGGTGGCTCACCTTTAAAAAATGCCTTGCTCAGGCCGGCCACGGTGTCTCACGACTGTAATGCCAGCACTTTGGGATGCCGAGTGCAAGGACGTTGGTTGCAGTGAGCCGAGATTGTGCCATTGCACTCCAACCTGGGCAACAGAGCGAGGTTCCAGCTCAAAAACAAAACAAAACAAAAAAAGCCTTGCTCTTCCTCAATCAAAATCCCAGTGGGAGTAAAAAATATTGAATTATAGCATACATAAGAAAAGTGCCCAGGCCAGGAGTGGTGGCTCACGCCTGTAACCCCAGCACTTTGGAGGGCCGAGGTGGGTCGATTACTTAAGGTCAGGAGTTTGAGACCAGCCTGGGCAACATAGTGAGACCTCATCTCTATTAAAAAAAAAAAAAAAGAAGAAGAAGAGGAGGAAGAGGAGAAGAAGAAGAAGAAGAGGAGGAGGAGGAGGAGGAGGAGGAGGAAGAGGAAGAGGAAGAGGAAGAGGAAGAAGAAGAAGAAGAAGAGGAGGAGGAGGAAGAGGAAGAGGAGGAGGAAGAGGAGGAGGAAGAGGAAGAGGAAGAGGAAGAGGAGGAAGACGAAGAAGAAGAAGAAGAAGAAGAAGAAGAAGAAGAAGAAGAAGAAGAAGAAGAAGAAGAAGAGGAGAAACGTGGCCAGATCATAAGAGTACATTTCAATTAATCCTCACCAGGTACACACACCTGTGCCCAGACCCTAGATAAAGAAACAGCAATCCCAGTACACACAGAGTCTAGCTGAATGCCTCTCGGAGGGCCACATTCTCCTCTTCAGTGTTGAGGAAATTGGATCCAAAAAGCCTTGGGTCTCTTTCATTTGTTTCATCTGAGTATTCTATGGGCAGATTTTTATGTATTGGACTTCTTGAAATGGGACTTACCTGTGTTTAATTTGTCTTAATTTCATCCCACTGGGTAACAAATACAATGGATCCTGGAACAACGCAGGTTAGAACTGCCAGAGACCACGTATATGTAGATTTTCTTTTGCCTCTGCCACCCCGAGACAGTTAGACCAACCCCTCCTCTTCCTCCTCCCACTCCTCAGCCTACTCAATGTGAAGAAGACAAGGATGAAGACTTTTATGATGACCCACTTCCACTCTTCCACTCAATGAAGAGTAAATGTATATTCCCTTCCTTATGATTTTCTTAATAGCATTTTCTTTGCTCTGGCCAACTTTATTGTGGTAATACAGTATGTGATACATTTAACATACGAAAACTGTTTATGTTATCAGTAAGGCTTCTGGTCAACAGTAGGCTATCAGTAGTTAAGTTTTGCAGAGTCAAAAGTTATATGGGGATTTTTGACTGCATGGGATTTGGTGCCCCTAACTCCCACATTGTTCAAGAATCAGCTGTACTCCAAATGACAGAATGTAATGCCAGAAATCTGGAAAAGATTGATATATGTTTCTGACCACCAGAAGAAAATCCACCCAGGGAATCGGTCAGTGGAGGCAGGCACTCAGATCTCACGGAGCCATGAGTTGGAGGGATTCTGCCAGCTTGGGCGAAGAGGGGCTCACAGGTCCCAGGAAGCTGACAGTAGCCTGGCAGCTGCCTTGAAAACTCTGAATGGGCTGGGACCTGTGGAGACGGACCAGCGAGGGCTCAAGGGATGGGTCTGAGCTGGTTTTTAAAGTTTATGTGTGTTAGAGAAACTGCCGCTCCAGCACCAAGAATAAATCAGCTCCATTTCCCATCACCCCGGTTTCTTCTTTTTCCCATGTCTTCCTCTCTGTAAATTTTGCCTCAGTAAGAAAAAATGTATTATGGTTTCTGAAGGCAACCGCTTCCTCCTCCTCCCTGGTGAACAGTCAGGCAAAGAATGAATTTAGATTTTTTTGCAGTGTCAAGGCCTCTCTCATTAAATTACTCCCACGGTCTCTTGTCTCTCCTGGTAAGTGAGTTTAATGATCTCTTGCTCCTTATTCTCTTGAAAATTGCCTCATGTGCTTCTGGTTTGGGCAATCTTAATACTTTGGGCAGCTTTCGGTTTCCTGACTGTAGCCTGCACTCCAGACCTAATCCCCAGCCCATCCCCATTCTCATCTCTGCCCAGTGCTTCCTATCTTCCCACATTCCTCTTCTCATCCCCTGTTCTCTCTGCACTTATTTGCTCACTGACATTCCCATATTTTCTGCTTCTGCTGAAATCCTGATTGTATCCAGTCATGCTTTTTTGATTTTTTAAAAAACTGAATTGTCTGTAATTCCAACACTTTGGGAAGCCAAGGTGGATGGATCGCTGGAGCCCAGGAGTTTGAGACCAGCCCTGGCAACGTGGCAAGTCCCTATCTCTACAAAAAATACAAAAATTAGCCGTGGGGGCATGCGCCTGTATTCACAGCTACTCAGGAGAATGAGGCAGGAGGATCGCTTGAACCTGGGAGGTTGAGGCTGTAGTGGGCCGTGATCACACCACTGCATTCAGCCCGGGCAACAGAGAGAGACCCTGTGTTTAACACAAACAACCAACCCTGAAATGTTGGTTGCATGTGGTGGCTTACACCTGCAATCCCAGCACTTTGAGAGGCCGAGGTGGGCAGATCACTTGAGGCCAGGAGTTGAAGACCAGCCTGGCCAACATAGCGAAACCCCATTGCTACTAAAATTACAAAAATTAGCTGGGTGTGGTGGCGGGTGCCTGTAATCCCAGATACTCGGGGAACCTGAGGCATGATAATTGCTTGAACCTGGGAGGCTGAGGTTGCAGTGAGCTGAGATGGTGCCACTGCCCTCCAGCCTGGGCAACAGAGTGAGACTTCGTCTCAAAACAAACAAACAAACAAACAAACAACACACACAAACAAAAACCCCTAAAATGTGATGATGACCGTTGTGTCCTTATCAACAGCCATTGCTTGCCGGCTTATGTTAGTTGCGGTGGGAGGGTGGGCAGCCGCGGGTACTGGGCATTCTCCTGGCCTATGCATTTTGAATGATGAATACAAAACTGCTAAATTCACCAAAAACAATCATGGAAGAAAGGAACCTTTCACTTCTTCATATGGGCCCCTGATTACACGTGATGCAGGTGACTATTACATATGTCCCCTTAGCGGTCTGGAAAATTCTAGTGAAGAGAGGAGTTTAAGTCCCTTGACACTGAACTGAAACAATTAATTCTCTGTAAAAAACTCCACATGATGGATCATGTTGTATTTCAAATCTCTACAGACTGTCTCATATAAATGTCTGTTTCTTTTTCTGAGATAGAGTCTCACTTTGTCACCCAGGCTGGAGTGCAATGGTGCAATCTTGGTTCACTGCAACTTCTGCCTCCCGGGACCTGCAGAGGTCGTGGTCTCAGGGTTCGTGCCCTGTGTGTCCAGCAGCTGGCAGGACAAGAGGGTTGTGCAGTGGGGGCGTCACTCCCACAGACACACTGCACCCAGCAGAACCCTGGCCTAAAGCCATGCAGCCCTGGGGTCTTCCGAGCCCACCTGGGAGCAGGCCCTGGGGGACAGCTGTGGGGACAGGGACTCCCAATGCACAAAACAGGCCATGAGCTGGGCAAGCTGCTCCTTCCCATAACCTCAGACCTTTCTTCTGACCCACTCAGGACCAGCTCCTGGGAGTTTGCAGACAATCCTAGGCCCAGAGAAGCAGGCAGATGAGGCTGCTGGTAGCACTAATATGGGTTGTTAATATCATCCTGTGGTTACTATTACTTTACTTATGTCACCCACCAGTACACTAGATCCTGCACATGTCCCCTCACTTCACGCTCACGGGGTTTGCATGATGGGACGAGCCCTCGCAGCAGGTGATGAGGGTGATAAATGGCACCGGACATTCCTGGAGCACCTGTTGGCGCCCATGGCGGGGCTTACTGCTCCATTTAAGTCTGGAGACTTTACTCTGCAATAGCAGCTGTGTGACCCCAGGTAAGTGGTTTAACCTTTCTGTGCCTCTTCTTTCTCAACTCTAAAGGAGGATAATAAAGTCTGCCCTTAAGGAATCAAAGATGTGTAAAAAGGGCCTGGCACATGGCAGGCAGGCAGTATAGATGGCTGGGATTAGCCCCACTATACAGATGAGGAAACTGAGGCTCAGAGGCACTGGGCTGGCAGGAAGTGGGACCTGCACCCAGTCTCGTCTGACGCTGAGCTCTTTGGCCTCCCTCCCTTATGGCTGACTTCAGAAGGGACAGAGCAGACAGCCACCACCTCGCACACACACAGGGGCTGAGCATCCAAGGACCCCAATCTCCTGGCTGAGAGCACCCCTGCTCCCATGGGGACACTGACGGCTCCGTGTGCCCGGCATTCAGGCCTCAAACCACCCACTCCACACAGCACGGGGCTTCCTCAGAACGCGTCCCTCCCCAAGGGACTGTTTCTCAGAGGGATGGCGCTGCTGCTGCGGGGAGGACCCCTCCTCCCTCCACGACGACCTGCCCTCACCTGGCTGGTCTCTTGGCAGACGCTGTCCCACGTGTCTCTGTCATTTGCACGCCACCGTGGTGACGGTCTTCCTGGCCGTGCCTGTGACAGGGCCTTTTAGTTTCTGACACAGTCATAGCCCGATTTCACCTGATTTCACTTACGAAGGCAGGTTTCCCTTCCCAGCCTCACATGGGGGTGGTCTCAGTGAAGTTCAAGAGGCTGTGGGCTGGGAGGGGGGGCAGCAGAGAACCCAGCCCACCCCAAGCAGGAGGCGGCAGGGTCCCTCCAGCTGTCTGGAGACAGCCGACGCCCTCGGCCACTGCAGTTCTCCCACCTGAGCCTGGGCCACCCCCACTCCACACTGGGACAGATGCTGGAGGGGCAAACCCCAAATACCCTCCCTAACCAGAAACCGAAATCTACCAGATCCCAGCCCGGCCTGGCCAGATAGGCTGACTTTCCAACGCAGTCAAAAATACAGATTGTTAGAATTAAAATGCAAATGTTGGCAACGAATTCATGTTCAATCATGTAGTTGTTGTTTTTGCATGGAGGGCTTTCTGGTGAAAACCTGACCCCACCTGGGGGCAGGCCCCGGGGAGACAGCTGTGGAGGAAGGGGACCCCTCCCCTGCAAGTGCAAAGAACAGGCCACCAGCTGGGCACAGATGCCTCTTCCCGAGCCCACCTGGGAGTGACAACCGGAAAACGTGCTGGACAAATTCTGAAAGAGCTGGAACAGCTTCCATTATTTTAAAAGTCCTCAGGTTGCATTTATCCCAGACCCTTTACAGCTTTTTCCTTCTGATTGGTGAAGCCTCAGCTCAAAAGTCACCTTCTCAGAGAGGCCCTCCCCCATGGCCCTATTTAAGTAGCCCCCACCAGAGTCACAGTCAGCGACACGCAGCCTTCATTTCCTTCTTGGCGGTGACCCCTACCTGCAAGTGCCTTGTCATTTGCGGTTGACATCTGCACTGTCTGTCTCCACCAGCACTGAGGCTCCAGAGGACAGAGGCACATCACCTTGTGCCCTGGCGAATCCCAAATCCCAGCCCTGAGCACAGCCTGGCACAGAACAGACACAGGCAATGAGTGCTGCTGAAATTTTCCCCATGGAGCCAGTGGTGATCTGTCCAGGCTCTACAGCCCTCCCCCGAAACATGTTCAGAGACGGGGATACTGAGGCTATCCTCCTTGCTCCACTCCTGGTGAAGAGCCCTCAGACCCATAGGAGGGGCTTGCCAATATCACCTTCTCAGGTGAGCCTCATACATAAGCAGGTGCAGTGGGTTAACCAAGCCTACGTCTTTAACCATGTGATAACCACAGTACCAGGGTTCTGCCATCAAATCTTTTCTATCCTCAGTCCTGCCTTGGGAATTCAGACTAAACCAGAATTCAGAGTTTCACAGACTCAGAAGAGAATGTGATGCCAGATTGTTCTGAAATGTTTGGTTTTAAAGCAAGAACAAATGATTACATTTGTGATCTGAAATCGTTTCTTTGCTTCATGTCAAGCCGTATCTCCTTCCAAATTATTTTCTTTAAATTATCCCCAGAATGGGGAGCAGTATTAATTGTTTCCAATGAAAAAAGTGCCCCTTTCATCAAAGCCGTGAGCTTTATCTGCTGCTTTTGAATCTAACGCTGGCTTGGGGAAAGGATTGTAAATAGTAGGTCTTCTTTGTGCACTTTATGCTTCCAAATGTGCTAGTTGGAATAAAGGAGTGAAAAGTTAAAAAAATCCTCTCTTGTAAATGTTTAGAAATTGCACGAGAGTTATTTCTTGCTCTTTGAGGGGAGAGGTCACCCTGCAAACGAAGTCACAGCTGTTCAGCTCCCCCGGGTTCTGAATGTCACTAGATCTTGGCTTCCTCCAACCTTGGCAGGTCAGACTCTGTGAAGGACGCTCACTGACTTGTGACCTCATGCCATATACAGGGACCAGGGGAAAGGGGTACATCTGGCTTGGGGATGGTCCTGCAAGCCCACTTTTCTGGCAGGGAGGTGACACCTGCAGAGGAATCTCTCATTTTCCCAGCTCCAGTCAGTTTCAACAAGAGGTGGGGATTTTTTCCCATCTCAATTATTATAGTATTTTTTTCTGATAACCAAAGTCACAATTCATTTCAAAGGTGTTTAAAAATAGAAGAAAACAAGCTTTTAAATCACAAGTGATTCAAACACCAAAGATAAGCAGCATTTACATTTTCCTATGTAGTGCTCCTATAAGACAATATACATGCATATTATCGCACTTACACACTTACGCATTTTTGCTTTATTAAAATAGAATAAAGCTTTATTGGGCCAGGCGCAGCGGCTCATGCCTGTAATTCCAGCACTTTGGGAGTTCGAGACAAGTGGATCACTGAAGGTCAGAAGTTTGAGATCAGCTTGGCCAACATGGCGAAACCCCATCTGAATTAAAAATACAAAAATTAGCTGGGTGTGTTGGCACGTGCCTGTAATCTCAGCTACTCAGGAGGCTGAGGCAGGAGAACTGTTTGAACCCAGGACGCGGAGGTTGCGGTAAGCCAAGATGGCACCATTGCCTCCAGCCTGGGCAACAGAGTGAGACACTTTCTCAAAAAAAAAAAAAAAAAAAAAGTTTTGTTTACACAAAACAACATTTTGTGTTCATATTTACAATCACTATCATTTTTGGTATGGGCATATGTAGATATAAGCATTAATGAATTTCCTACTTTTTATCCAGTTACGGTTGTAAAACCTATTAGTGATGAAACTTCAGCCAAGACCGAAGTTTATCTCGTAAAAACCAAGACCAGGCTGGGTGCAGTGGCTCACGTCTGTAAACCTAGCACTTTGGGAGGCTGAGGCGAGTGGATCACTTGAGGTCATGAGTTGGAGACCAGCCTGGTCAACATGGTGAAACCCTGTCTCTACTAAAAATAAAAAAATTAGCTGAACATGGTGGCATACACCTGTAATCCCAACTACTCGGGAGGCTGAGGCATGAGAATCACTTGAACCTGGGAGGCGGAGTTTGTAGTGAGATGAGATCACGCCATTGCACTCCACCCTGGGCAACACAGCAAGACTGTGTCTCAAAAAACAAAAAAAGTAAAAACAAAACTGGAGGTTGTCAGTCTAGGGTGGCATTAGGGACTTTCATTTCCTTCCAGAGGACATTCTGCTAACCACAGGGTAGAAGCCTAATCCTCAAGGTTCAAGGTGACAAGAATAGCTCCAACCATCATATGCTTATTACAGGAAACAGGTCAAAGGATGGAACGACTAAGAAATGACAGTAAAGATATGTGTCAGTCCATCTGCATTGCTATAAAGGAATACCTGAGGCTGGGCTCTTTATAGAAGAGAGGTTTAATTGGCTCACAGTTCTGCAGGCTGTACAAACAAGGCACCAGCATCTGCTCCTGGGGAGGCCTCAGGAAGCTTCCAATCATGGCAGAAGGTGAAAGGGAAGCAGGTATGTCACATGGTGAGAGAAAGAGCAAGAGAGGGAGGAGGATGTGCCAGGCCCTTTAAACAACCAGATCTCCCATAAACTCAGAGCAAGAACTCAGTCATTGCCATTGGGACGGCACCAAGCCATTGTGAGAGGGATCTGCCCTCATCACCAAAATGCCTCCCTCCAGGCCCCACCTCCAACATCAGGGATCACATTTCAACATGAGATTTGGAGGGGACCAACATCCAAACCATATCAAGACAGAGGTTATAGAAGGGGGTTTCCAAAAATACCACCCAACACTTTTATTACCTCCCATTGGCCAGAACCTGGTCACATGGCCACAGCTCACTGCAAGGAAGTGTGGGAAAATGTAGCCTGTGCCCACCCACTAGGAGAGGGGAGCACTGGTGCCAGGGTCCGGGACCACCAGTGGGCATTCATGCTTCCTACTTCTTTCTTTTCATAAAAATCCTTAGAGATCCATCTTTGCATATTCTTCTGACTATTTCCTAGGGATAAATGCCTATAAATGAAATTTGAGCCCAAAAGTTATGCACTTTCATTGGCCAGTTGCCAAATTGTCCTCTAGAAAGGTTGTACCAATGAACTCACCTAGAGGTGCGGTTCTGTTTCATGAAATGTTTCTCCACCCCACGTTTCCTTTTAATCCACATCCTTTGGCCTTTATTAGGCTTACACATCTCTTCAGAATCCCCGCTTCCTACATCATAATCTTGGGATTTAACACATGTTTTTCCTTCAGGTTATTATTAATATCAGATTTATCTGGCTATGCGTGAACTCAGCCACAGCTTTAGGGAAAGGGATGTACCTTTCAGCGGTGAAGAGAATAAAAATTAATAATCCTTAGAGACTTTGAAACTGAAGTGGGCAGGGAAGGGTGGAAAGAACCGATCTCATTCTATGAAGAGCACGGAGGGATTTTCACAGCGCATGTGGTGCTGAGTACAGCAGACCAGGCTCCCAGGGGCACCCAGAGAGCAGTGTTTCCTCAACAGAAGAGGAGTGAGCACTGCATAGAGTTGCAGAAAGGGAATCCCGGATGGGTTAACAGTACACGCAAAGGCCCCACGGCAGGCATTGGCTTAGCCTGCTGGAGGAGCAGAAAGGAAGCCAGTGTGTCTGGAGTAGAGGGGACCGACTTGTCCAGGTTTGCCCAAAACTTTCCTGGTTTTAACACTAGAAATCCCACATCCCAGGAAACTCTGAGTCTCAGCCAAGCTGGGATGCTTTGCCTGGAACTGCCCCTGTTATAAAACTGAATGATCTGTGCCTCACAACCCCCCTCAGTCCTGAGAAAGCTTAGGCAGTGGGTCGCCCTAGACTGGAGCAATGTGCATGACGGTGGGAAGAGTCAGTGACTCTCTTTCATGTCCTCTCTCCCCTCGACCTCAGGAGTCAGCCAGGTGGGCACTGGCATCCCAGATGAAAACTTCCCAGCATCCCTTGCAGCAAGCAGTGGCCACGTGACCAGGCAGTGGTCAATGCAAATGAGGCCAGTGCACAGCAACTGCCTTTAGAGGAAGGGAGGTTTGTGTCCTCTTGTTCTCTTCTCCCCTCCCTGCTGTCTGGTGGTAGATAGGATGGACACTGTGGGGAAGCTACACCCTAAGGAAGCCAGAGCAGCAAGATGGAAGTAGCCTAAGACTCTGAAAAATTCACAGAGAAGAATTACCCAACTGGCTTGGACTTTCACGTGAAAGGAATGAACCTCTGTCTTAGTAAAGCCACCGTGATTCAGGGTCCTTGTCACATTCACTGAGGCTGTAACATAATTGTTAGAAAGAACAGGAGCGGGAGGGGAGATGGAGTTGGAGAGGCAGGCAGAGGTCAGATTATATCGGAACTGTAGACCAAGGCGGAGGAAGAAACAGGCGACACAGGACTCAAGGACCACACCTGCTCCCAGGCGAAGGGAGTTTGCTGTGGGTGCCCCTCCCTGTCCGTGTGTCCAGTGTGTGGATATTCTTTATACCTTACCCATATTGTACAAATAATTTTTTCTATTCAATATTTAGAAGACATTGCAATAAATAGCAAGATGGCAGATGAACATCAGGAAGGAACATTAGCAACATCCACAGTGTTCCATCCAGGAACCTTCACCATGGAAACCCTTGTACTCATGGGCCTGGTCTCAAGACGTAGTCAGCTGTTGGGGATCAGAGGCCGCACTCATCGTAGCAGAGAGGCAGGACCAGCTGGGAGAGGGCCCTTCTGTGACACCGACGGCATCACCGGGCCGTGGGAAGTGACTCAGCTGCCAGAACTCACACAATATCATTCTGCACCAAAACCTCATGGGAAAAATGGTAAGTT
>NW_012102643.1:91237-92803 GCF_000951045.1 Mandrillus leucophaeus | reverse complement strand
AGGAAAAAGAACACTCATCACTAGCATTTAGAAGTTCCCAAGCTTAGCTTGCTTGGGGTACAGCTAAATCTAGTTTCCAGGGTCATCCTGTAACTCTCTCTCTCTACTTCCTCAACTTTGGCTCCATGTTTAGCTCCATGACCCTCAGACTTAAACAGCAGCACTGGCTCCTCCCCATATCTCCAGCTCCCTGACCCTCAAACTCCAACTCCAGCACCAGCTCCGCCCGGGTCTCCAGCTCCACCATCCTCAAACTCCAACAGCAGCACCAGCTCCCACGTGGATCTCCAGCTCAGTGACTCTCAGACTTGGAAGGCAGCACCGGCTCCCCACCAAGACTCCAGCTCTACAACACTCAAACTAGAACAGCAGCACCGGCTACTCCCTGGCTCTCCAGCTTCCTCAAACTTCAACGATAGCACTGGCTCTTCCCCGGGACCACCAGCTGCACAACCCTCAACTTACATGGCGGTAGCACCAGCTCCTCCCTAGGTCTCCAGCTCCACGACCATCAAACTTGAACCGCAACACCAGCTCCTCTTCGGCCTCCAGCTCCACAATCCGCAAACAACAACAGCAACACCTGCGCCTCCCTGAATCTCCAGCTCAACAACTCTCAGACGTGAGAGGCAGCACCAGCACCTCCCCAAGGCTCCAGTTCCACGACCCTCAGATTTGAACAGCGGTAGCACCACCTCCCGTGCAGGTCTCCAGTTTCACGAACCTTAAACTAGAACAGCAGCACCATCGCCTCCCTGGGTTTCCAGCTCCACGACCCTAAGACTTGAATGACAGAATCAGGTCACCCCCAGGGCACCAGCTCCCAGACCCACAGATTTGAACGGCAGCCCCGGCTCTTCCCGGGATCTCCAGCTCCACAGCCCTCAGACTAGATCAGCACCACCGGCTCCCCTCTGGGTCTCCCTTCAGCTCCACAATCCGTAGATATGAACAATAGCACCGGCTCCTCCCTAGGTCTCCAGCTTCACTCCCCTCAGACACGAACAACAGCAGCACCAGCTCCTTCCGCTGTCTCCAGTTCCACGAACCTCAAACTACAACAGCAGTACCAGCCTCTCCCCAGGTCTCCAGGTCCAAGACCCTCAAAATACAATGGCATCACCGGCTCCTCCCTGGTTCTCCAGCTCCCAAACCCTCAAACTTCAAGTGACACACCGGACCCTCCCCACAGTTAAACAGCAGCACAGGCTCTTCCCCAAATCTCCAGATCCACGACCCTCTGACTTAAGTGCTTAAAGCACCGGCTCCTCCCAAGGTCTCCAGTTCCACGACAATCAAACTATACAGCAGCACTAGCTCCTCCCCAGGCCTACAGCTCCACCACCCGCACACTAGACACCGAGACTACCTCCTCCCCGCGCTCCAGCTACACGACCCTCAGACTTGAAGAGCAGCAGCAGCTCCTCCCTGTACCTCAAGCCCCATGACCCTCAGACTTGAACAAGAGCAACACCAGCTCCCCCCCAGGGCTCCAGCTTCAGGACCCACAGATATAAACAGCAGCACCGGCTCTTCCTGAGACCTCCAGCTCCACTACCCTCAAAC
>NW_012102643.1:88279-89237 GCF_000951045.1 Mandrillus leucophaeus | reverse complement strand
CAATGGCATCACCGGCTCCTCCCTGGTTCTCCAGTTCCCAAACCCTCAAACTTCAACTGACACACCGGATCCTCCCCACAGTTAAACAGCAACACGGGCTGTTCCCCAAAGCTCCAGATCCACGACCCCCTGACTTAAATGGCGGTAACACCAGCTCCTCCCTAAGTCTCCAGTTCCACGACCCTCAAACTACACAGCAGCACCGGCTCCTCCCCAGGTCTACAGCTCCACCATCCTCACACTAGACACCGAGACTACCTCCTCCCTGCTCTTCAGCTACACGATCCTTAGACGTGAACAGCAGCAGCAGCTCCTCCCTGTACCTCAAGCCCCGTGACCCTCAGACCTGAACAACAGCAATAACAGCTCCCTCCGGTGTCTCCAGCTCCACAACCCTCAGCCTTAAACAACAGCGGCACTAGCTTCCCCTCCCCCGGTATCTCCAGCTCCACCACCCTCATACTAGAACAGCACCAGTCAGTCCTCCCTGTGTCTCTGGCTCCATAATCCTCAACCTACAACAGCAACAGCGGCTCCTCCCTGGATCTCCAGCTCAACAACTCTCAGACTTGAGAGGCGGCACCGGCAACTCCCCAAGGCTCCAGTTCCACGACCCTCAGATTTGAACAGCGGTAGCACCACCTCCTATCCACGTCTCCAGCTTCACGATCCTTAAACTAGAAAAGCAGCACCGCTGCCTCCCTGGGTTTTCAGCTCCAAGAACCTAAGACACGAATGGCAGAACCGGCTCCCCCCCAAGCTCCAGCTCCAGGACCCACAGATTTGAATGCGAGCACCAGCTCCTCCTGGGATCTCTACCTCCACTACTCTCAAACTAGAACAGCAGCACCAGCTCCTCCCCCTGTCTCCACTTCCACGACCCTCAAACTACAACAGCAGTACCAGACTCTCTCCAGGTCTCCAGATACACGACCCTCAAAATACAATGGCATCACCG
>NW_012102643.1:87807-88229 GCF_000951045.1 Mandrillus leucophaeus | reverse complement strand
GCTCCTGCCTGGGTCTGGAGCTCCATGACCCTCAAACTAGAAGAAGACCTCTCCTCCCTGGGTCGCCAGGTTCCAGACCCTCAAACTTCAAACACATTGCTCCTGCCTGGGTCTGGAGCTCCATGATCCTGAAACTAGAACATGACCTCTCCTCCCTGAGTCGCCAGGTTCCACACCCTCAAACTTCAAAAACATTGCTCCTGCCTGGATCTGGAGCTCCACGACCCTCAAACTGGAAGAAGACCTCTCCTCCCCGGGTCGCCAGCTCCCAGACCCTCTTACTACAACAACATTACTCCTCCCTGGGTCTGCAGCTCCACGACCCTTAAACTAGAACATGACCTCTCCTCCCTGGGTCGTCAGGTTCCAGACCCTCGAACTTCAACAACATTGCTCCTGCCTGGGTCTGGAGCTCCACGACC
>NW_012102643.1:87177-87587 GCF_000951045.1 Mandrillus leucophaeus | reverse complement strand
TCCACGACCCTCAAACTAGAAGAAGACCTCTCCTCCCTGGGTCGCCAGCTCCCGGACCCTCAAACTTCAACAACATGGCTCCTGCCTGGGTCTGCAGCTCCACGAACCTCAAACTAGAACATTACCTCTCCTCTCTGGGTCGCCAGGTTCCAGACCCTCGAACTTCAACAACATTGCTCCTGCCTGGGTCTGGAGCTCCACGACTCTCAAACTAAAACAAGATTTCTCCTCCCTGGGTCACCGGCTCCCAGACCCTCTTACTACAACAACATGGCTCCTGCCTGGGTCTGCTGCTCCACGACCCTCAAACTAGAGGAAGACCTCTCCTCCCTGAGTCACCAGGTTCCAGACCCTCAAACTTCAACAACATTGCTCCTGCCTGGGTCTGGAGCTCCACGACCCTCAAACTA
>NW_012102643.1:85945-87004 GCF_000951045.1 Mandrillus leucophaeus | reverse complement strand
TCCATGACCCTCAAAGTAGAAGAAGACCTCTCCTCCCTGGGTCGCCAGGTTCCAGACCCTCTAGTTTCAACAACATTGCTCCTGCCTGGGTGTGCACCTCCACGACCCTCAAACTACAACATTACCTCTCCTCCTTGGGTTGCCAGCTCCCAGACCCTGTTACTACAACAACATTGTTCCTCCCTGGGTCTGTAGCTCCACGACCCTCAAACTAGAACATGACCTCTCCTCCCTGAGTCGCCAGGTCCAGACCCTCAAACTTCAACAACATTGCTCCTGCCTGGGTCTGCAACTCCACGACTCTCAAACTAGAAGAAGACCTCTCCTCCCTGGGTCGACACCTTCCAGACCCTCTTACTACAACAACGTTGCTCCTCCCTGGGTCTGCAGCTCCACGACCCTCAAACCAGATCAAGACTTCTCCTCCGTGGGTCGTCAGCTTCCAAAACCTCGAACTTCAACAACATTGCTCCTCCCTGGGTCTGCAGTTGCACGACTCTCAAACTAGAAAAGGACCTCTGTGCCCTGAGTCGCCAGCTTCCAGACCCTCAAACTACAACATTGCTCCTCCCTGGGTCTGCAGCTCCATGACCCTCAAATTAGAAAAAGACCTTTCCTCCCTGGGTCGACAGCTTCCAGACCCTCTTACTACAACAACATTGCTCCTGCGTGTGTCTGCAGCTCCAGGATCCTGAAACTAGAACAAGACTTCTCCTCCCTGGGTCTCCAGCTTCCCAACCCTCGAACTTCAACAACATTGCTTTTCCCTGGGTCTGCAACTCCACGACCCTCAAACGAGAACAAGACCTCTCCTCCCTGGGTCACCAGGTTCCAGACCCTCAAACTGCAACAACATTGCTCCTGCTTGGGTCTGCAGCTCCACGACCCTCAAACTACAACATGACCTCTCCTCCCTGGGTCGCCAGGTTCCAGACCCTCAAACTTCAACAACATTGCTCCTCCCTGGGTCTGGAGCTCCACGACCCTCAGGCTAGAATATGACCTCTCCTCCCTGGGTCGCCAGGTTCCAGACCCTCAAACTTCAACAACATTGCTCCT
>NW_012102643.1:83115-85770 GCF_000951045.1 Mandrillus leucophaeus | reverse complement strand
CCTGGGTCTGCAGCTCCATGACCCTCAACAAGAACAAGACCTCTCCTCCCTCGGTCTCCAGCTTCCCAACCCTTGAACTTCAACAATATTGCTTCTCCCTGGGTCTGCAACTCCACGACCCTAAAACGACAACAAGACCTCTCCTCCCTGGGTCACCAGGTTCCAGACCCTGGAACTTCAACAGCATCGCTCCTGCCTGGGTCTGGAGCTCCACGACCCTCAAACTAGAAGAAGACCTCTCCTCCATGGGTCGCCAGCTTCCGGACCCTCGAAGTTCAACAACATTGCTCCTCCCTGGGTCTGCACCTCCACGACCCTCAAACTAGAACATGACCTCTCCTCCCTGGGTCGCCAGGTTCCAGACCCTAAAACTTCAACAACATTGTTCCTGCCTGGGTCTGTATCTCCCCGACCCTCAAACTAGAACAAGATTCCTCCTCCCTGGGTCGCCAGCTCCCAGACCCTCTTACTACAACAACATTGCTCCTCCCTGGGTCTGAAGCTCCATGACCCTCAAACAAGAACAAGACCTCTCCTCCCTCGGTCTCCAGCTTCCCACTCCTCGAACTTCAACAATATTGCTTCTCCATGGGTCTGCAACTCCACGACCCTCAAACGAGAACAAGACCTCTCCTCCCTGGGTCACCAGGTTCCAGACCCTCAAACTTCAACAACATTGCTCCTGCCGGGGTCTGCAGCTCCACGACCCTCAAACTAGAACATGACCTCTCCTCCATGGGTCGCCAGCTTCCAGACCCTCGAAGTTCAACAACATTGCTCCTGCCTGGGTCTGCAGCTCCATGACCCTCAAACTAGAACATGACCTCTTCTTCCTGGGTCACCAGGTTCCCAAACCTCTTACTACAACAACATTGCTCCTCCCTGGGTCTGTAGCTGCACGACCCTCAAGCTAGAACATGACTTCTCCTCCCTGGGTCGCCAGGTTGCAGACCCTCAAACTTCAACAACATTGCTCCTGCTTGGGTCTGTATCTCCACGACCCTCAAACTAAAATAAGATTTCTCCTCCCTGGGTCGCCAGCTCTCGGACCCTCTTACTACAACAACATTGCTCCTCCCTGGGTCTGCAGCTCCATGACCCTCAAACAAGAACAAGACCTCTCCTCCCTCGGTCTCCATCTTCCCAACCCTCGAACTTCAACAATATTGCTTCTCCCTGGGTCTGTAACTCCACGACCCTCAAATGAGGACAAGACCTCTCCTCCCTGGGTCACCAGGTTCCAGACCCTCGAACTTCAACAACATTTCTCCTGCCTGGGTCTGGAGCTCCACGACCTTCAAACTAAAATAAGATTTCTCCTCCCTGGGTCGCCAACTCCCAGACCGTTTTGCTACAACAACATTGCTCCTCCTTGGGTCTGTAGCTCCACGACCCTCAAACCAGAATATGACCTCTCCTCCCTGGGTCACCAGGTTCCAGACCCTCAAACTTCAACAACACTGCTCCTGCCTGGGTCTGGAGCTCCACGACCCTCAAACTAGAACATGACCTCTCCTCCCTGGGTCACCAGGTTCCAGACCCTCAAACTTCAACAACACTGCTCCTGCCTGGGTCTGGAGCTCCACGACCCTCAAACTAGAACATGACCTCTCCTCCCTGGGTAGCCAGGTTCCAGACCCTAAAACTTCAACAACACTGCTCCTGCCTGGGTCTGTATCTCCCCGACCCTCAAACTAGAACAAGATTTCTCCTCCCTGGGTCGCCAGCTCCCAGACCCTCTTGCTACAACAACATTGCTCCTCCCTGGGTCTGCACCTCCATGACCCTCAAACTAGAACATGACCTCTCCTCCCTGGGTCGCCAGGTTCCAGACCCTCAAACTTCAACAGCATTGCTCCTGCCTGGGTCTACAGCTCCATGACCCTTACCCTAGAACAGCAGCACCAGCTCGTTCCTGGACCTCCAGCTCAATGACTCTCAGACTACAAAGGTAGCACCGACTCCACCCCCGGCTGCAGGTCCAACACAATCAGATTTGAGCAGTGGCAGCACCAGCTCCTGTCTGGCTCTTCCGCGTCATGATCCTTAAATTAGAACAGCAGCACCATCTTCTCCCTGGGTCTCCAGCTCCACGATCCTCAAACTGGAACAGCAGCGCCAGCTCCTGTGGGATCTTCAGCTCCACGACCCTAAGGCATCAGTGGCAGCACCGGCTCCTCCCGTGGGCTCCAGCTCCAGGACCCTCAGACCGAAACAAAAACACCAGCTCCTCCCCATGCCTCTGGCTCCTTGACCCTCATAAACAATCCCTTCTCCTGAAATGTAGCAGTCAGGAAAACTGCAGAGAAAGTAAATAAATAAATGTTTTCCTTTCAAATTGATGTTTCTTTTCTGTTCACGCAAGTCAGGAAACTTTTCTACTTTCCATCAACCTTGCAGTCTACTTATATTCAATTGTAAGATTGAAATCCACCCTTTGAAATGACCTTTAAAAACTTAGTTGTTCTTTTTTACCATGATCTTATCTCACAGCTCTAGAAACCATCTTTCACTTTGCCTGTGCAGAAGTCTTGGGAACATTCGAACTATGAATTTACTTGCTTGAGATTCCTAGAATACACATTATCCCCAAATGTTCCTGCCCTCCTTAAAATCTTCTAACATGTTCCCCTCACCCAAGAATAAATGCCAGGT
>NW_012102643.1:81137-82686 GCF_000951045.1 Mandrillus leucophaeus | reverse complement strand
TGTAGTCTGGGCTTGACTCCAGGCTGAGGGTTGGAACTCTGCGTCCTCCACATGCCTCTCATCCTGCAACTGGAGCTGAAGTTCCCTGGGGCACGCTCATCTCGTGGGAAAAATCAAGAGCATTAGAGGGCAGGCCTGGCAGTGCCGACACATTCTAGGCTTCTGCCTGTGCCGTGTCTATGAAAATCCTCTTGGCATAAGCACGTCACCCAGCCACAAGCAATACATATGGGATGGATAAGTCTATCCACCCTCCCCCGGACCCCAGTAAGGATGTGGATGTGTCAGACTCTTACAGGGGGAGTGAAATATTGAGGCCCAACATTAAATCACCTACAGCAAGAAGTGTCGGCCTCTGTGTCCCCACACTGGAATCATGCTTCGCCAGCAGGTTTACCTGAGCTGACTCCCCTTTGCTGTGGTGTCTGCAGGTTCAGGCCAATGCTGTTCCCTGTGGAGGACAGAGAAGCCTCAGTTGGCCTCCGACTGTTGGCAGGAACAAGATATTAGGTTGGCGCAAAACAACCACAAGCCCCAGGTGACCCGTGCCCAGTGAGACAGGAAAGGGGCAGGAAGAACCGTGGGAGCTCAGGGAGGCTCCCATCCCCAGCCTCTCCTAGCTTGCCCAATCTCTGCTTTCTTGTTTTTCTTTTTCTTTTTTTTTTTTCTTGAGACAGTGTCTCACTCTGTCACACAGGCTGGAGTGCAATGGCATGATCTTGACTTACTGCAACCTCCGCATCCCAGGCTCAAGTAATCCTCACACCTCAGCCTCCGCAATGGCTGAGATCACAGGCACATGCTATCATACCCAGCTACATTTTTTTAGACACAGGATTTTGCCATGTTGCCCAGGCTGGTCTCGAACTCCTGGGCTCAAGCAACCTGCCTACCTCGACCTCCCTGAGGACAGGGATTACAGACATGAGTCACTGAGTCCAGCCTGCTTTGTTTTTTTTACAGTACTTGGAAAGTTCTAATGTGCTAAGTACACATGTATTTTCTTTCTTTTTTGTCTTCCCTAGAATAGGAGCTTAACCTGGGCAGGTTTTTTGTTTATCTCATTTATCACCCTACCCCAGTGGCTGGAACAGTGTCTGGTACAGGAATGGTGTGTTCTAAATAAATATTTTAAACAAATAAATAAATGAAATATCCTACAAGAGAAAGCTAGTATTTGGAACTCACCCATCAATAGAACCAAAAAGCCAAAGACCTTTAGCCTGTCCCGACCTCTGAATGCACCCAACCCCACAGGAACCAGCAGAGAAAAAACAGGAACAAAGGTAGGGAAAAGAGCAAGTGGTTTCTCCCACAACTAAGGACCCCCAGGCTTAGGCTGAATTTGAACTGGAAAAGGAAATTCTAGGAACTGGGTGTGAAGTTAAAGTTTAGACTTGTCTGGCATGGATTTTGTAACACCTAAACATGAACTATTCCATTCATTTTTTGTTTTTGTTTTTTTGAGACAGAGTCTTGCTCTGTCTTCCAGACTGGAGTGCAGTTGTGTGATCTCAGCTCACTGCAACCTCCGCCTCCCAGGTTCAAG
>NW_012102643.1:74698-76717 GCF_000951045.1 Mandrillus leucophaeus | reverse complement strand
TAGCCAGACATGGTGGTGCGCATCTGTAGTCCCAGCTACTTGGGAAGCTGAGGTAGGAGAATCACTTGAACCCAGGAGGCTGAGGCTGCAGTGAACCAAGACTGTACCACTGCACCCCAGCCTGGGTGACAGAGCGAGACCCCATCTCAAAAAAAAAAGAAAGAAACAAAGACAGAGAGGAAAAAAAAAGGAAGGGAGGAAGGAAGGAAGGGGAAGGGAAGGGAAGGAAGGAGGAAGGGAGGGAGGGAAGAGAGGGGAGGGGAAGAGAGGGAAGGGGAGGGAGAAAGAAAGAGAGGGAGAGAAGAAAGAAGGAAAGAAAGAAAGAAAAAAGAAAGAAAGAAAGGAAGAAAAAAGAAAGAGTAGAGGAGAGGAGGGGAAGGGAGGGAAGGCAAAGGAAGGGAAGGGAAGGAGGGAAGGGGAATGAAAGGGAGTGAGAAAGAGAAGGGAGAAAGAAAGGGGGAAGAGAGGAAGGAAAGAAAGGAAAGGAAAGGAAGAGAAGGGAAGGGAAGGGAGAAAGAAAGAAAGAGAGAAAAAGAAAGAAAGAAGAAAGAAAGGCTGAGAGGAGGGGAGGAAACAGAAGTGAAGGGAAGGGAAGCGAAGAAGGGAAGGGGAAGGAAAGGGAGGAGAAAGAGAAGGGAGAAAGAAAGAGAGGAAGGGAGTAAGGAAGGAAAGAAAGGAAAGGAAGGGAAGGGAGGGAAGGAAGGAAGGAAGGAAGGAAGAAAGAAAGAAAGAAAGAAAAAAAGAAAGAAAGAAAGGAAGGAAGGAAGGGAGGGAGGAAATACAGACACTGAAAATGCAAAGAATCCTGCCCTCAGCGCTTCCAGCAGGAGCCAGCCCTGCTAACCCCTTGACTTAGCTCAGTGAAATTGAGGGCAGACTCCTGACCTCCAGAGCTAGGAGAGAGTCCGTCTGTGTTGTTCGAAGTTATCAAGTCGGAGGTGATTTGTCACACAACCACAAGAAGCTAACGCACCCTCCCACATACCTGGAGCTTCCTATCCCCAAGCCTGCTGAATGTCTCCCCATAGCGTGGATTAGCAGCTGACATGCGTACTTTTCACTGATTTGTTTATCCCTCTCCACTTACTGAATGTCTGCTTCATAAAAGCAGGAATTTTGTTTGTTGCGAGATCCCCTGCACCTAGCACAGTACCTGGCAGATAGCAGATGCTCAGCAAACACCCTCTGCAATGCTGCACCTGAGTCCTGAGGAGGGAGGAGGAGCAGATCCTGGGGTGAGCCAGGGGACAGAGCTCCCAGCAGAGGCAGCGGCAAGGGTAGAGTCTGAGTCACAGTCAATCCCATCCTTCCAGATGGCCGCTGTAGGACCCATGGATAAACTTCCATCTAGCCCGGCCTCCACAGAGAAGTCCCTTCAACTGAAGCCACGGAAGCTGGGAACTCACTTAAGAGCCCTACGGTGAGACATTAAGAGCATAGACCCTGAAGCCAGGCTGCCTAGGTTCAAATCTCAGCTCTGCCACTCACCAGCTGAGTGACTCTGGGCTAGTTAATTAACCTCTCTGTGCCAATTTCCTCATCTATAGAATAAGGATAATGAGAGTGCCCATCTCATAGGGCTATCGTGAGGACTGAAACAGCTAATGCATTTAGCACAGTGCCTGGCACACGGTACACATGGTCTACTGTTCCTATTTGGGTGGAAAAGTCCAGCAAGTTGCAAAGATTGCTAAAAAGCAACGAGAGTATACCAGGGTGTCTTAACTGACAAGCAAAGGGTGTGATTAAAAGACAAGCCAGGCTGGCAGCAGAACATCAGCTTTCTTCGTGCCTGAGCCATAGATGAGGAATTAAAACGTAGCCTGGCAACGCTTTGAGAAAAATTAATCACCCCTGCTATCTACCTGCCCCTGCTCATCCCATTTAACCTGCACTCTCCTGTCCCCCACCCTACCCCAAAGGGATCCTGGAGCCTCCTGTTGCACAGGCCTGGCTGTGACATCCACAACACACCCCAGCTCGGCCCAGTGAGTTGTTCTCCAGCCCCATCTGCCCAGA
>NW_012102643.1:73106-74648 GCF_000951045.1 Mandrillus leucophaeus | reverse complement strand
GGGGTTTCTCCATGTTGACCAGGCTGGTCTCGAACTCCTGACCTCAAGTAATCTGCCCACCTCAGCTTCCAAAAGTGCTGGGATTACAGGCATGAGCCACCAGGCCCTGCCATATTCCATTCATTATTAACAAGTCTGTTATGATAAATCAAAGTGACCAAAATCCTAGGGAAACTTCCCCAGATGTCATCAAGAAGCAGAGACCAGAGGCCTATCAGCAAGATGGGGACTAGGATGAGGCAGGGGAGGGAGGCGCTCATCTCTGGATTATCAGGGTCCAGCAAGTGAGGCATAAAGTTTAAGGGGGCACCAAAAAATTCACTGATCAGGCCGGGCGCGGTGGCTCACGACTGTAATCCCAGCACTTTGGGAGGCTGAGGCCGGCAGATCATGAGGTCAGGAGATTGAGACCATCCTGGCTAACAGTTGAAACCCCATCTCTATGAAAAATACGAAAAATTAGCCGGGCATGGTGGTGTGCGCCTGTAGTCCCAGCTACTTGGGAGGCTGAGGCAAGAGAATCGCTTGAACCCGGGAAGCAGAGGCTCCAGTGAGCCGAGATCGCACCACTGTACTCCAGCCTGGGCGACAGAGTTAGACTCCATCTCAAAAAAAAAAAAAAAAAAAGAGAAAACATCCTTAGTTATAGGACCTCAGGCCTCCTCACAGACACAATCAAGGAACTTATTTACTTAAAGCACAGCCCTGTGTAGGTGTAGGATAAAGAATGATTCTTATTTTCAACTTTATTCTCTTTCTCTGTTGCTTGGCGTCTCTGGCCATGAGCCCGCCATTTCTGTAATCAGAGCACAGAATGTGCAGAGGGGAAGGACAGGCCGCCTGACAATGTGGTCCTGTTTTTCCTGGACCAGCCTTTGTGTGAGAACCTGTGCCCAGTGGGCAGATTCAGGCCCCTGAGGAAAGAGGAGGAGCCAGGTAGTAGAACATTGGAGGTGACGGCCCTTCCCCAGCTGCCCAGGGCCCGCTTGGCACCGATGGTCATTCCCAGCATGTTGGGTTGGCCCTCGGGGATCTGGTCAGGACTCTCGGGGCCATCAGGGTCTGGCAGACCCAGGTCTGGGTGTGAAGACACTTGGGGCATCTCAGACGCCCTCTCTGGCCACTCGCACACCCAGCACTGAGAGGCCACAGCACGTCTGCCCACGCCTCTGTCCTTGTTCACTTGGCAGCTGACCAGTCATCATGGACACTGACCGTTGCTCAAGTGTAGGGTCCCCAAGTTCCTGCTGGGCCAGCAATTGTGCCCCTTGGGCTGCTGTATCTTGGGGTGCCAGCGCAGGGTCTCCACAGGGATAGAGACAGTATCTCTGCACCAACCAGTGGGGACACAGCTGTGTTTTAGTACAAACACCTGGGCCAGCTGGACAACACAGCCCGGGCCCAGCAGCTCTGATTTGCCTGAATCCCAGAGTTGGCATGGTGGGGTCATTCATTCCAGCCAAACCAGAGAGCATGTCCTTGGGCAGGACGAGGAGTGCTCAGAGCAGGTGAATGGAGCTCTGCAGGGAATGGCATCTCCTC
>NW_012102643.1:71106-73011 GCF_000951045.1 Mandrillus leucophaeus | reverse complement strand
GAAATGTCAGCCAGCAAGGACAGGTCTGTGCTCTGTGGATGGGCCAGAAAGAGGGGGTGCAGCAAGGGAATCATAATCACAGAGGAGAAAACGGCCAGAGTCACAGCCTGGTTTGTCCCCTTCTCACTGGGTGCTGCCAGGAGTCCAGTCCCAGCCAGCGACTCCCGAGCACAGGTATCAAAATGAACTGAGACCCTCTAATCACGTCCTGGTGTCTTGAGATCGCCTCCCACCCACCACCCCCACCGCAGGGCCCTGCACTGGCTTCTCCAAGAAGAAACTGGGAGGCTGAGGGGCTGACCTGCGGGGAGACCTTTCACTCAGTCCCCGTGAACCTGCTGAAGGTTTCACTTATCTTTAACAAACATGCCTCTCTGCATGTCTGACTCTCTGTAAGGAGCATGTGTTACTTTGCTAAAGAAGGAAAACATCACTCCAGACCACCTGTGTGTTTAGCAAACACCAATTCCCAGCCCAGAGCAGTGGGTTTGCTGCTGCAAAAAGCGAAGGCTCAAAACCCGCATGGAGCCTTCAGAGGCCGCCTGGCCCCCACTCACCCTTCAGAATGCACTCACGGGTGTGTCTGGGGCTGTTTCTTCTTGGTGTCTGCTGTCAGGAAAGAGAAGACGCGGGGACACCAGTTGGGGATTTAATCCCATCAGACCCAATCCTCAGTTCTCTGTGCCCCTCACGTCACCCCATCGAGACTCCGCTGGGGCTGAATGAACCACGAGCTGCTGCCCTGAGCAGGGAGTCAGATCCCTCCTTGATCAGATGGTTGAAGCCGCGCACACCCTCTAGGGCCCTGCATAGGGGTGGGGAGTCACGCCTCGGTTTCATCTCACAGCAGGGATGACCCCTCACTGGGCAGCCCAGCTCAGACCTCAAGGGAAACAGGCCTGGGGGAAGGTGGGTGGAAGGACGGGGCCCCTGGTGGGAGGACTCACAGGTCAGAGACCCCACCCACTCGGGCGATTCACACCCAGGGTCTTTGAGGCCCACAGAGGAAACAGTTCACAGTGAACACAGGTCCAGCTAGTCAAGGTCACAATTATCTGCAGCAGGGACAACCATCCACTCCCAAAAGATGGGTTCAGTGAGGCAGAAAGTTTAACTCAAGATGAATTTTTACTGAAAATGATTTCTGTAATCATGTTTTATTTACCTGTATTTAAAGATTAAAGTTTCAATATGGCACCTTAATTCCTTAAGGAAGAGAAAGAATGCGTATCTTGGGGTAATGGGGACCGGCAGCTCTGTGAGTCAAAGTTTTCTGTGGCTCGATCTAGTTCAGGGTCTGAGTGAACGTTTAACGTGCCTGCAAAAGCCTCTGGTAAGCAGGGAGCTGTGTTACAGGCAGCAGAGCCCGAGGGCTTGCCGGAGCTGATGGGGATTTCAGGGAGCAGGTTCGAGCTCCTCGTGAGGTGGAATGAGAGGAAGGCTCTACCCGTCTCCTGAGTCAGGCTGGACTCAAAGCGGAGAGAAAATTGTTTAAATGAAACAAAACACTGTCATTGCAATAAAATGTGACCATTCTCTTCCCTTTCCTTTTCTTTTTTTCCTTTTTTTTTTTTGGACACAGTTTCTTGTTCTGTCACCCACCCAGGCTGGATTACAGGGCATGATCTTGACTCACTGCAGCCTCAAGCTTCCAGGCTCAAGTGATCCTCCTGCCTCCTCAGTAGCTGGGACCACAGCCACGTGCCACCACATCTGGCTTTTATTTTTTTTCTTTTTGTAGACATGAGGTCTCGCCACATTGCCCAGGCTGATCTCAAACTCCTGGGCTCAAACAATCTGCCCACCTCTGCCTCCCAAAGTGCTGGGATTACAGGTGTCAGCCACCACGCTGGCTCCCTTCTCTTTCTATCTCACCTGACAGTGTCTCTGCATCCCCATCTCTTA
>NW_012102643.1:61255-66456 GCF_000951045.1 Mandrillus leucophaeus | reverse complement strand
CAGCAAGCCCCCTGCACTCCCCGCCAGATGTAAGGAGGGAGGCAGGGGTGAAAGTGGGGTTTCCCCCAGAGGCAGCAGAGCTGGGGAAGGGCCCGGGCTGCAGGGACCTGTGTACAGGGCATGAGATGTCACCGGGGGCTTCCTACACGAGACGCAGTGAGTCATCAGGGCGCAGGGTGGAGGCTCTGAAGGAAGAGCCCAGGGGAATATGGGAAAGAGGTGACATGAGAATCCATCGGCCATCACCCCAGTCCTCCCTCCTCTGTCCAGGAGCAGGGCCAGGGCCCAGGAGACAGGGGGAGCTTTCTGCAGGAGGGACACCTGCCCTGAGAGGAACCCGGGTTGTCATAGCCGCACAGACACTGCAAGCCAGGAGCAGTGGCCACACCCACGGGGCAGTGGCATCAGAACGGGGCAGAAACAGAGGCTTGTCACCTGAGGGCTGTGAGCATGTGTTTGAGGTGACCAAGGGGAGACAAAGCAAGTGACAGAGACACCTTCTCGTCAGCAGTGGTTCCCTCTGCAGGTCTCCAGGGACACTGGGTTCAGGGGGCAGGAACGGTGGGGGGCTGTCACGGGTGCCACATCAGGATGTCCCCTTCTGCCCTGAGCAGCAGGCAGTCCCCTCGAGGACTCCACATCATCAGCCTCTGGCCCGAGGGCTTCCCAGCCCCTCCCTTTCTCTGTTTTGGGTGACTTGGGCAGGCACTGGCATCTACATCTGGCACTCCTGGCCCCTGGTGGGTGTGACCTGGGCCCTCTTATCAGACACGCTTCAATCCTGTCCCACACAGCCCAGGGCCAGGCCCTGGCACCTCATGCACAGCCTCGGACGACGCACCCGGGATCCAGGCACTGAGACTCTGCACGTGGCCCCATCCCAGTGTCTCAGAGGGACATGAGGCTTGAATTTCTCCTGGGACAGCTTGGTGCTGCATCCTCCCTGCAATAACCATCATTTAATAAGGCCAGAAGAAGTGGAGAAGGCGCAGCTGATGGGGCCGCCATGTGTTCAAAAGCAGCCCCCACCCATGCACAAGCAGCCCTCAGAGGTACCAAGGCAGCTCCAACCAGCAGGTAAAATGGGCGGCTGGAATGTGCAGAGCCAGCCCAGATCACAATCTGAATCTCAATTTGCAAGAAAGAACTTTCCGGGTTGAGCAGCTGTCACAAGTCCCAGCGACTTGGCATTTTCTCCTGGAGGCTGTTCTCAGAGCCAGACAGGGGGCGGGGGCTCCCCTTGGCCTCTCTGGGCCCCCGCAGTCTGCACCGAGCTTGGAGTCACCAGGCTGATTTCACGGACGTTTACGGGGCCTGCAGGAGACCATAGCTTAGTGCGTCTCCTGCTAATTAAAGGACAGCAGCCAGTTGTTCCCCGTCAGAGATTACAAAGGATGATTGCTTTGGACCCAGGGAGCGGATGGGAGCGGATCAGACGCCAAAACCTGGTGCCTGCCACCTGGCATTCTTTGGAAGTGACCCTTTGAGGAGCAATGGCCATTGTCGGGAGATGGGTATTGGGGAGCCTCCCTCTCAGCTCTGGGGGCTCAACTCTGCCCACGTAGGGCAGGTGGACGATGTCCTGAAGCTATGCCTGTCCTTGTCCAAGGAGGGTTGGGGGCTTTGCTTGGGGGTGTATGAATGCCTGCAGGCCTGGGGGTCAGGGGACCCATGCAGGGTTGGAAGAGGGAGTCTCGGCCACAGGACCAGCCCTGCTTCAGCCAGTGAAGCTATGTGTCGAAATACGGGCCAGCATTGCTCAACCTTCCAGCAGCCAGGACAACCTGGGTTTGAGTCCCTGCTACAGATAAAAGAACTGAATTCGACCATTTGTCTCCAGCCATTCTCAGCCTCTGCCTCTCTCCCCAGCCCCTCCACCCCATGTTCAAGGAAAGCAGAGCCCAGAACCTGTCGTGTGGGGCCTTGGGCTTTCCACGGCCTGATCGGTGCTAGTTTCTGGGGAGCACTTTGGGGGACACTTTCAGATTCTCTCGAACGCCTCATACCCGAACTGCAATCCCCCATTCCACCAGCAATTTCAGGACTATGTGGCAAATTTCATCAAATTTGCAGGTGTGTTGTTTCTCCTTTTACCCCCACTCTGTCTGTGAGATGCTCTAATTCACCAGATGTCATGTGTCTTTGGGATTCATATTCTCTGTTAAGTCCTTTGAAAGCAATCAACAGCTGTAATCCAATTACTATTGGCTGCATCTTTCATGCTCTTTTGCCCCAAACCTCATCCTGTGTGCCAAGCTCACCACACACACACGCCCCACAACAGATGCCAGTTTTGTGCCTCGCTGCCTCACATAACATGGGCGCGTTGAGTAGTGAACAGCTGATGTGCATGAACTAACGTGGGAGGTCGTGTGGGCCCTGAAGCTTTCACACTCACAAACCGGCGTCCGGCTGGGTTGTCATGGAGATCAGGTGGAGGGACACCAGGGGTCCCCCTAGGACTCTGGGCCGCCTCTGATGAGCAGGTCACAGGGGGATATGGGGGGAGGCACCGGCACGAACTGCATATTAAATACACCCGACTCACCGTGTCTGTGAGTGCGTGGGCGTGTGTGGGTGTGGAGTGAGCACGTGTGTGAGTGCACATGTAAGTGTGGCTATGTGTGTTAGTGTGTGCATATGAGTGTGTCTGTGTGAATGTGTATGTATCAGTGTGCATATATGCGTGGGCATTGTATGCACACATATGCATGAGTGTATCTGTGTGTGAGCACATGGATGCGTGAGTGTGTGTGGGCATGTGTATTTGTGTGTGTGTATGTGTGTTAGTTTGTATGCACATGTGTTCAGGTCCCACACGGAATGAAAACTGAATAGCTCTAAAGATCTACTGGACACATTTCAGATCCTAACAGAGCTCTTAAGTTCCAAGGGGTCACTGAATGGACAGTGAATGTTTCTGAGTCCAGGTGGCGCTGACTCAGCAATGCAGGAAGGCAGCTCCTGGAGTTCCAGGAATGACCCCCACTTTCTCTCCCTCACAGTCACCCGCCCCTCCCCACGTCCCTTCCTCTCCCTCTCTCTGTGTGCCTTCCGTGCCTCTGCCTTTCCCGGTCTCATTTCTCTCACGTTCATCACTTCGTCCTGCAGTTCAATTCCCCTCCACCCCTCATCGTGGACTGTGGGATGAGAGAGCCACAGCCTTATCCCTGACGTAACCAAAACTGTTGGCACCAGCTTAGGCCTGTTTCTCAGTCTTATAAACCGGTCTCAAATCAGGGACATGTAGGTTCTGAGGAAAATGGTCACCACTGGGTGATTCCCCTCTGTGTAACCGTGAGGCCGTAAGACAGAGATTCTGTAACGTTTTAATGCAATACCCCGTAAGAAACACATTGCAAACTGCCACCCAGCACACACGCACATCCATTTATACAGAAACGCAACACGTTTCCCCAAACGACACTCACCCTCACTGCACACAACGCACTCTGATGTCTCCTGACCTAGTCTATTCTGGTCTATTGCAGATTTTCAATGCCAGGCTCGACACTCTAAATTGATTTCAAGACCCACTAATGCATCACAGCCTGTGATTTGATAAACTCCACGCTAAGACACATCCTGTTGTGAGGTGTTCGACCTAGAGGCCATGTATCCTGCAACAAGTGAGGTTGGGGGGAGGAGGGGAGGCAGGATTAACGCCTGAGGCGTGCCTCCTCCTTCTCCTCCCCTGTATTTTTGGTAGAGACAGGGGGTTTTCTCCATATTGGTCAGGCTGGTCTTGAACTCCCAACCTCAGGTGATCTACCCACCTCAGCCCCCCAGAGTGCTGGGATTGCAGGTGTGAGCCACTGCGCCTGGCTCCCCAATAGGTAGGTTTTCAGCCCTTTCCCCCCTCCCTTCTCCCATTTAGCCATCCCCAGTGTCTACCATTGCCATGTTTATGTTTATGTGTAGCCAATGTTTAGCTCCCACTTATATGTGAGAGCATGTGGTATTTGGTTTTCTGCTCCTATGTTAAATCACTTAGGATAATGACCTCCAGCTGCATCCTTGTTGCTGCAAAGGACATGGTTTCCTTCTGTTTCAAGGCTGCATACTATTCCATGGTATAGATGTACCATAACAAATGTCTATTTCTGTTCCCTGAGTCTTTTGGGCCCCATGTAGAAGGGTCTGCAGGAAAGTTAACCAGCAACAGTGTCAGGACTGGGGAAGGGCAAAACTCACAGGGATGTTGGTGGGGGGAAGCTCTGGAAGCCCCCACCTTCAGTTGGGCCCGGGGCTCAGGCTGAAAGAGAAAAATGGAGTGGATCCTGGAAGGCTTGGCAGTGGAGAGGACGAGACATTGCTCCATCACTGTAAGAAGGTGATCAATGCTTGACCCGGCTCAAAGTGTTTTGTGCCAGGGTTATGTTCTGAGATATAGGAGGGTTAACTAAGCTGTGGCTGTGGATTAGTTATCTACTGCTTTGTAAATAATTACTTCCAAAACTTAGTGACTTAAAACAACAAACATTTATTATTTCATATGTTTCTGAGGGTCAGGATTCTGGGAGCAGCTGAGCTCCCAGAATCTGTCACGAGGTTGCAGGGAAGTTGTTGGCTGGGGCTGCAGTCTTTAAAGACTTGTAAGAGCTCGAGGCAGATGGGCCTCCAGGATAATTTACGTGGCTACTGGGAGGAAGCTTTGGTCCCTCACCACATGGGCCTCTCCACCACATGGCTTCCGAGAGAGAGAGAGAGAGAGAGAGGACCAAGATGGAAGTGGCTGCCTTTATAAGCTAATATTGGAAGTGGCACATCGTCACTTCTCCCAAATGCTGTTGGTCACCCCCACCAAATATGGTACCACATGGTGGGGGACGGCCGAGTTCCTGAAAGGGGGGCTCACTGGAGGCCAGCTACCAGAGGCTGGATGTCTCTTGCTGATTCAGTCTTTTATTCAAATACTGGCCTGGTGCAGTGGCTCATGCCTATAATCCCAGTACTTTGGGAGGCTGAGGCACAGGGTGGCGGAGGTGGTGGGGCATAAACAATCCACATCCCCAGCTTAGTTAACCCTCCTATATCTCAGAACATAACCCTGGCCCAAAACACGCTGAACCAGGTCAAGCATTTATCACCTCCTTACAGTGATCTGGCAATGTCTTGAGGTCAGCAGTTCGAGACCAGCCTGGCCAACATGGCGAAACCCCGTCTCTACTAAAAACATAAAAATGAGCCAGGCATGGTGG
>NW_012102643.1:56300-60975 GCF_000951045.1 Mandrillus leucophaeus | reverse complement strand
AGATACGCATAAATGTCTAATACCTTTCGTTGGCTCTAAGATGTGCATTTTTCTGCATCTTTAACATCTCTAAAATTGGCATCTATCTTATGAGTCGATGCTGTCATGGCATATTTGACGGTGTTTTAAATCTTCTTCTCTTCAGGGTGGGACAGGAAAACCTCACGAAAAAGAAGAGCCGGGGAGAGTTAAGGAAGAGACTGTTCAGCGACCATGAGCGGTGGGGCTGGGTTGCCGGGACCAAGGTTGGAGTGCTGCCCCTGGGACTAGCTCCAGCCTCCCAAGGCCTGAAAGGGCAAGAGGAGAAGGTAGTGTATCAGAACCTGTTTGAACGTGAGCCAGGGGAAGGGGCTGCAGAAGCTGTGGGTGTTGAGAATTTTCTGATCAGTTGGAAGTGATGTGAGGGAGAAAGGAGTCGAGAGCAAATCCAAGGTCACTTCTCACTGTTCCTATGGAGATGCTCCAAACGTGGGACTGATGAGCTGTGATGAATTTATAATTAAGAGTATGTTGGCGGATGCTGCAAGCTTCCAGGCCTTCTCTAGAATGTTCTCATGGTGAAAAACAAAGCTTGAGCAAGACCCACACTCATGATGTTCACCCCTCAACCCATGAAATGTGTGCTGCAATAGCCCACAGGTATCAGTGGAGTCATCCCATGGCCGTGTATGTGCTGGGAGGTGATCAAGCTGCTTGCTACAAACCCAAAGATGTCGGTTTTGGGGGAAATCGGAGTTGAGACAGAAAGATGGAGTCTATAAGGATGAATGAGCCCGAGCAGGATATCTAGTACCCTGTCCACAGAGGGAGGAGGGCCTTGTGGTTCCTCCAGCCCCTGGCTGGTGATGTAACATCACCCAGACCCCACTGTGGTCGGTCAGTTCAGGAGGAGGCAGGGCCACAGGTGAGCCTGAACAGAGGAGCAGGTTCCATGAGACTCAGAGAAAGGAGTTCAGGGAGGTCTACCAGGAGGAGCTAACATGTGAGCTGGGCTGAGAAGGGAAGGTGGGAGAGTGAGGAAGGAGGTCCCAGGAGGAGAGAACAGGACCAGGACATGCAAAGGTGCAGCCGGCAAGGCCAGAGGGACAGGATCTGAGACCCAATCCAGGATGATGGGACTGTCTAGAGCAGCGGTGCCCAACTTTTTGGCACCAGGGACCAGTTTCATGGAGGACAATTTTTCCATGGTCTGGGGTGGGGATGGGGATGGTTTCAGGATGATTCAAGTGCATTACATTTATTGTGCACTTTATTTCTATGATTATTACATTGTAACATGTAATGAAATAATTATTCAACTCACCATAATGCAGAATCAAAGGGAACCCTACACTTGTTTTCCTGCAACTGGACGGTATCGTCTGGGGGTGATGGGAGACAGTGGCAGATCATCAGGCATTAGATTTTCATAAGGAGCTCGCAACCTAGATCCCCTGCATGCACAGTTCACAACAGGGTTTGCCCTCCTATGAGAATCTAGTGCTGCTGCTGCTGCTGTGACAGGAGGCAGAGCTCAGGCGTTCACCTCCTGCTGTGCAGCCTGGCTCCTAACAGTCCACAAATCAGTAGTGGTTTGTGACCTGGGGGTTGCAGACCCCTGGTCTAGAGCCATTTATATCCATTAGGGCCCTTTGGCTGCAAGTGGCAGACCCCTAACTCAATCCAAACAGGGACTTCGTGCCTGGCTCTGTGTGGAGTTCTCAGACACAGGAGGGGTTGGGGACCAGGAGTAGAAAGGACAAGTCTGGGGCCACACCAGGAAGTCTCAGCAGCGGGAACTGGGGGGCAGCCTGTGCAGACCTTGGCATCCACGACATGGTTGGTCTTTGCATTTGAGGGAGAAGAACCCACAGGACAATGGCAGCTTCATGATGCTACACATGAGGAGCTGAATTCCAAGGTCATGCAGTGTGTCCACTGTCACACGACCAGCAGGTGCAGAGGGAGGGTGCCTATCCCAGCCCACAGACTCCCAGGCTCAGATTTTCCTACTGCAACAGAGCTCTCAAATCTCAGACATTCCCGAACTGCTGTCATAATTTTTATCATCTGCATTATACAATCTCTTCTAATATTAATTTTTAAAAATTTGTATGTTTCATGTGCTAGTTTTATTTTTGTCTAATGTCCAAGTACTCTTATACTATTAAAATAAGGAGCACAGGCTGGGTATGGTGGCTCATGCCTGTAATTCCAGCACTTTGGGAGGCTAAGGCAGGAGGATCACTTGAGGCCAAGAGTTTGAGACCAGTCTGGGCAGTGAGGCCCCATCTCCATTAAAAAAAAAAAAAAAAAACCAGAAAAAAGCAGCATTCATTTGTGAAAGACCCAAATCATCTTTGGAGGTATGCGTACCTTGTTTTGGGAAACCCTGTATCATAACTAATGCTCCTTTCTATCTGGGGGAGGATGTAGACTGATTATTTGTAGTCACTTTTAGCAAAGAACCCTTGTTGTTCACTGGAATCATTTGCAGAAGAATAGGGGTGGCTCTGCCGGGAGAGAAGCATGGGGACCACCCGTCCTCATTGGCTCAGAACTGAGAGGTTTCCTGGGATATGGGACTATCGGTGCTACAACTGGAGAGTTCCAGGCGATCCTGGAGAGTCGGTGACCCCGGAGAGGAAGATGGAGGATCATAGTCCAGCCCACCTAGTTTCCCAGCCCTCACTATGTGGCACATATGAGGATGCTTCCTTGTACCCCGATACATGAATGAAGGGGGCCTGTGTCAGGAAAGCAGAAGCTGCAGCCCAAGGTCAGTGTGTGATGAGTGCTGTGGGTGGGCACCTCCACCCGGTCCGCTTGCGGAGCTGCAAAGGCCGGAAAGCTGAAACCTGCATTTCCCAGGCTCTTGGACGTGGAGGAGTTGAGACCCCCGCTTCAGTGAGTGCCTCTAGCAGGGGGCACAGTGGGAAGGGTTGGGTCTTCTGTATCAGGGTTCCAGGACACGGCCATTCAGTTTGTGGGTTTGCTCCCGGGATTTGGGAGCTGATTGGGGAAAAATCTGACCACAAGGTGGCAGTAGCACACACTCGCCTCATTGGGCAGTACTTTGACAGGTTTGCAAGCAGGAAAGGTCCCTCGCAGCAGAAGCCAGGGAGGGCAAGGGAACCCTGGGGGCAGGAGCTTGTGTGACGAAGTGCTGTCGCTCAGCACCGTAGCCCAGGGAGTCTCTGGGTCAGGGTGCTCCCAAGGGCAGAGAACATTTGGGGGCCCTATAATGACAAAGCTTTCTATCTTTTATGCATGAGTAAGAGCTGTCACGTGAGGTTTTGCAGGGTAGGCAAAGCAGCCAGGCTGTAAATGGCTAAAAATCACTTTGGGTTATTTTAAAAATAATCAGGTGTGTAAAAATTCGAGTTTGGCACCAGTGGGCTTTCGAGGTAATGGGGCTGAGTTTGCTGTGAAGAAAGAAATGGGCCGGGTACAGTGGCTCCAGCCAGTAATCCCAGCCCTTTGGGAGGCTGAGGTGGGCAGATCACCAGAGGTCAGGAGTTTGAGACCAGCCTGGCCACCATGGTGAAACCCTGTCTCTACTAAAAATGCAAAAACTGGCCAGGCATGGTGGCATGTGCCTGTAGTCCCAGCTACTTGGGAGGCTGAGGCAGGAAAATTGCTTGAACCTGGGAGGCGGAGGTTACAGTGAGCCAAGATTACACCACTGCACTCCAGCCTGGGCAACAGGGTGAGACTCTGTCAAAAAAAAAAAAAAGAAAGAAAGAAAGAAAAAAAGAAAAGAAAAGGAGAAAGAAAGAAAGAAGAAAGAAAGAGAGAGAGAGACAGAAAGAAAGAAAGAAAGAAAGAAAGAAAGAAAGAAAGAAAGAAAGAGAGAAAGAGAAAGAAAGAAATGGACAGCCCAGGGGCCAATCCTCAGAGGCTATCATTGGCTCCTCTGTGTAGGGTGGGGGTGCATTTTGGAGGCAGTTGCTTCTTGATCCTTGATGTGTCCTTAACTCAGCAGTTCCTACCCCTGCTCCCCCAACCCCACAGCCCATTTCTCTGGAGTGCCTGGCTATGTGGTTTGTTTATGTCCCTGGCAGATCAGTTCTGGGGTCCTATTCTGGGAGTCACTTCTGAGGACCCAGACTGCAGCCTGTGCCCCTGCCCTTCTCATGATTTCAAGGGGATCCTAGTCCCCTGTATTCAATCCCTTTCTGCCTAACATGGCTAATGTGGTTCCTGGTATCTGGAACTCAACCCTCCTGAGACAAATAATGTCTGACATTCAGTCTTGGCGCCAAGGAGACAGCAACCAGCACCGGGGGCTCTGGAGGGCTTGAAGGGGGCTGGCCTCCACTCAGCTCCTGCCAAGTAGGGTTGGCCAGTGTCTAGAGTTTCAGTGAAAGAGATTCTTATGTAAAATAATTTGAGTCTTGAATGTTGGCTCATTTAACAAAAACAAACACAAAAGAGAGAGGGCCAAATGAAACATGTCTGTTGGTGAGGGCACTAATCTGCAAGGGCCGTTATAACCCGGTACCCTGGACTGGGCCCTTTGACAGCAGAAACATATCGTTCTGTAGTTCTGGAGGCCAGGAGTCTGAGATGAAGGTGGCAGTGGGGTTGGTTCCTTCTGAGGACTGTGAGGGAATGTTGTGTTCCACGCCTCTCTTCTTGGCTTGTAGGTGGGCCATATTCTCCTTGCATCTTTCCTCTATGTGTGTTTCTGTGC
>NW_012102643.1:42965-56005 GCF_000951045.1 Mandrillus leucophaeus | reverse complement strand
GCACCACCACGTCCAGCTAATTTTTTGTATTTTTAGTAGAGACAGGGTTTAACCAAGTTGGCCAGGCAGGTCTCAAACACCTCAGGTGATCCGCCTGCCTCGGCCTCCTAAAGTGCGGGGATTACAGGCGTGAGCCACAGTGCCCGGCCCTCATTTTACTTTGATTACCTCTGCAAAGAAGGTCACATTATGAGGTACTGGAGGTTAGGATTCCAAGAAAGGAATATTGAAAGGGACACAGTTCAACCCAGGACAGTGAGACATGTGGAAACGGCCCCAGGTCACGGCTGCTGGAGGATCCGGGGCTAATGAGCAGCTAAAGGAAAGAAGGGCTGGAGAAGAGTAGATTTCCACAGGCCTGGGTGCCCTCCCATTTAGGAAGCCTGCCCCAGAAGTGCCTATGTGGGAGCCTTGAAATGCACCTTTCTGGCCCAGGCCAAGGGCTGTGCTATTGTGATGATGTGTGAACCGGAAAACACCCACTGGTGTGCCAGTGACACAGCTCACAGACCCGAGACCGTCCTCTCCTCCCATAAGTGAGTCAGCGAGTTTCAGGATCAGAGCAACGGGACAGGTGACAGGTCAGGGATGTCCCCTCTGCACAGTTCCCAGGATGTCCAGGGCGGATTAGCTGGGCAGCGAGATCACAGAGCAACCAGGCCCTAAACTGCTCCAATGAGGAGGCAGGACTTTTCCTCCCTGCCCTTTTCAAACTTGCTGTGGTGGATTCCTTTTTTTAGTTTGGGGAAGATTGATGATTTCATTATTTGTGGCACTCAGCAATAAATCTCAGAGTCGCAGCTAAAGTGAGCTCTTTCCCCTCGCTGCATTTTCTGCTCTGTTATTCATCATGTTTAATCATTCACTTACCTCAGACCGCTGCCGGCCTTGGGGAGGGCAGGGTATTATGGACTTGGGACAGTTTTACACTTCAGAGGCTGAGGGGAGGGGACTGCGTTAGGAAGGAACAGGGCTGGGGTGGGTGGGTCATGGCTCAGGGTGGGCGGGAGCCAATGAAGCTTCAACAGAGGCGACAGAATGATCAAGAAAGGGAAGTGACAGCAAAACCCTCCTGGGACCTCAAAGGCTGGCCCTGTTTGCCAAGAAAATCTCTCATAAAAGGGGTGAGACTTAATGCCAAAAAGAAAAGGAGAGAAACGGCCGAAGGGTTCTCTGCCAAGGGAATGTTGAAGAATTTAATTCAAGATGAAATGTGCTCTTGTTTGTGTACAATTAATTTTCTCCCCAAATGAAAGGTTTTGTCTGTCACTCAAGTGTTTCAATAGCAACCGCGTAATTAAGGTAGCATGTGCCTCTTCAGTTTGGGAAGCGGCTGTTTGTGTTAACATGTTGGGGAAGGACACATTGCTTGGACTGGTTCCTGGGTCTAAGAAGGTAAAAAACAAAACAAAACAAAACACACAAAGAATGGAAGAAAACACCTCCAAATACAGCCTTGGCTCCCGCGGGGTTGATGTCATCCGGAAAATGTGAGCAGGACTTTCCCTGAGAACCAAGAGGCCTGGACTTCCTGGGATGGGAGGCTGTGAGGAGGAGAACTAAAGACAGTTTCCAGAAACTCTAAAAACGGAGTCATGAATTCAAATGCCCGCGGGGGCCAGGTAGGAGGTGCGTGTCCTGGAAGGGGTTGGCTCTAGTGTTTCAACACAAGTGTGTTTTGTTTTCATAGCACTACATGGGTGTGAATACTTTAGTTCCACAAAGGAGTATGCACACTCATTTGTGCTGAAATTTATGGATCTCTTAACTCAACTTTCGTGGGTTTCCTTTTTTTTTTTTTTTTTGCTTTTAATAAAGAGATGGTGTATTACTTTTCTACTGCTGTGTAACAAATTGCCACAAATTTAGGGGTTTAACACAGCAACCATGTCATCTCACAGGTTTTCCAACATGATGTGACTGGGTTCTCCTCTGAGGGTCTGACCAGGCTAACATCAGGGTATCCGCCAGGCTGTGGTTCTTATCTGGGACTCAGGTCCTCTTTCAAGTTCCTTGGTGGTTGGTAGAATTCATTTCCTTCCCATGTTTTCCATGTGGTCCTCCCTATGTTCAAGCTGGCTATGGGGGGTGGAGTCCTACTCATGCTTTGAATCTCTCTGCCTTCCCTGTTGGCTTTTGAGGGTTCACATAATTATCCTGAGCCCACCTGGATAATCCAGGATAATCTTCCTGTTTTAAGGTCAGCTGACTATTTAATCTTAATCACATCTACAGAGTCCCCTTTGTTCTGCAATATAACATCATAATGAAAGTCCCATCTGGTGGTGGAGGTTATGGAGACCAACTCAGTGTTGAGAAGTGAAAAACCTGGTTAAAAAGAGATGAGAGATCTGAACAGACATTTTACCAAAGAAGATATCTGAGTGGCAGCTGAGTACATGAAAAGATGCTCAACGTCTTTGTTGATGCAAAGTAAAATCACCATGCGATGCCACGACACACCCAGTAGAACTGCTAAATCGAGAGAGACTGACAAGACCAAGTGTAGGCAAACATTTGGAGCAGACGGAACCCTCCTACATGATGGGTGGCCGTTCCAATGGTATCACCGCTGTGTCAAAACAGCTCCCAGTTTCTTACAAAGTTAAACACACACTTACTGTTTGACCCAGTGATCTCACTCCTCACTATTTATCCAAAACAAATGAAAACATATGTCCACACATAGCAGCTTTATTCATCACAAAACAACACAAAGGCGCATCACCCGGCGAGTGGGTAAACACACCAGTGTATGCAGTTACAATGGAATATGATACTACTCAACAGCAATGCACAAGAAATGATTTACCGCTAAAAGCAGCAGGAATGGAGTTCAAAAGTATGATGCAGCCGGTCCCAGTGTGCTGTGGCTCCACGTGGCCTGTAGTCCCAGGTCCGTGCCCCACATTGCCTGCCTGCCATGGAGCCTGACCCTAAGGGCCCTACTGCCCCCGGCCTCACTGCCATCCCCGAGGGCTGGTTCCACCAGACGTGCAGCCTGTGGTCCAGGCAGGCCTTGTCTCTGCTCCACGACCAGCACTCGCACTACCAGAACCTCCCTGTCTTCTGCAGGAAAACCTACAGCAATGTGCTGGTGTTGGATGGCATCATTCCGGGCACAGAGAGGGATGAGTTCTTCTGCCAGGAGATGGTAGCCATCCTGCCTCTCTGCAGCCACCCCAACCCACGAAAGCCGCTCCAACCACGACCACTGCGGGCAGAGATGGCTGTCTTGCACGAGGTGGGGAAGCACCTCTGCCTGGAGTCTGTGGTCCAGTGTAACATTGACAAGGACGTCATTCAAGTCTCTCAGAAGTTCCTGCCAGGCACGGCCAGTTGCTACTCTAGTTCAAAGCTGACCCTTCATGTGGGTGACCGTTTTGAGTTCATGAAGCAGAACTAGGATGCCTTCGACGTTATCACTGACTTCTCAGACATTATCACTGACTTCTCAGAGTTCATGAAGCAGAACTAGGATGCCTTCGATGTTATCACTGACTTCTCAGACCACATGGGCCCGGCCGAAAGCCTCTTCAAGGAAGCCTATTGTCAGCGGATGAAGGTGGCCCTGGTGGAGGACGGCATTCTCTGCTGCCAGAGAGCGCGCCAGTGGCTGCACCTTCACCTCATAAGGAGATGCGGCAGTTCTGCCAGTTGCCGTGGTGGGCTACACCGACTGCATGGTCCCCATCTACCCCTGCAGCCAGACGGGCTTCACGCTGTGCAGCAGGACATGAGCACCCATGTCTGGGAGCCCGTGCAGCACCCGACACATCAGCAGGTGGGGCAGATGCAGCTGAAATGCCACAGCCCAGACGCGCACCGCACAGCCTTTGTGCCGCCTGAATTTGCCTGCAAGGCCCTGAATGGTGTGAGCTGAGCCCCACTGCCACCACCAACACCACCTGGGGCCTCGGACAAGGGAGTCTCCAGGGTGCAGGGGTGCCTCCAGCCCTGGGCCAGACTTCCCGCCGGCTCTCACCGATCAACCGAGTATTACAGGCCTCAGAATGCTGCCTGGCCTGCCCTGCTGGGTGGACTGTCTGTCTGTGTGTCTCTGTTGCTCTGTGTGGCATTCAGCCTCCAAGCCTATACCAGCTGTGCACAGCGCTGTCTCTCTCACTTCTGTTACCCTCTTCACTCACCAAACACATGTATTAACAACAACAACAACAACAACAACAAAATAGTATGTTTAGGAAGAAGCCAGGCACAATGTAGATTCCATTTGCATGCAATTCTAGAAAATTCAAAACAAAATTGACAAAGAGTACTGGTTGCCAGGGGCTGATAGTGGAGAGAAGAGATTGACTGCCAAGGGGTGGGAGAGAACATGTTTGGGATGAGGGAACATTCTGGATTACAATTGTTATGGTGGTTATTTATATGACTGCATACAATTGTCAAAACTCAACAAAATGTTCACTTAAAATTGGTGGCTTTTATTATATGCAAATTATACCCCCATAGAACTGACATTATATCATTACTCTAATGGAAAAATCAGTGCTCCCTGCCAAAATTTCAGGCAGCTGTAAAAAGAAATGCATATATGTGGCTGGGCGCAGTGGCTCACTCCTGTAATCCCCACACTTTGGGAGGCCGAGGTGGGTGGATCACTTTGAGCTCAGGAGTTAGAAACTAGCCTGGGAAACATGTCAAAACCCCATCTCTACAAAAAATACAAAAATCAGTCAGGCATAGTGGCTTGTGCCTGTCGTTGCAGCTACTTGGGAGGCTAAGGCTGGAGGATTGCTTGAGCCTGGGAAGTGAAGGTTGAAGTGAGCTGAGATTGCGCCACTGCACTCCAGCCTGGGCGACAGAGTGAGACCCTGTCACACACACACAACCACACACCCAGGAAATACATATACGTAAAAAGTATATGAACAGTATATAAAAAGAAAACAGACATCCCGGGTGTTGTGTGTGCCTCCCTGCATCCCCCAAACTCATACTATGGCTTACTAGTCTCTAGATTCCAGCTGTGGGTTACATCTGAAGAGCCCCCTATTGCCCCCCATCGATGACCAAAGCTGTATAGATTGTGACTATGGAGGTATTTTTATGCATTGTAGAATCAGCTTAGTATGTGAAATGGTGGATGTTATTCAAGGGTGCGAGTCTAAACCCACAATTGGAGGTTTGTTCAGGGAGAAGTGATTGTACACATGGTCTGTCAAATGGGACCACACTTTGTGCCTCCAGGACTTCGCACATACTGTTCCCTCTGCTGGGATTGCTCTTCCTGCGGCTCTTTGACCAGTCAGTTTCTTCTCTTTCTTGGGATTTTGGCATCAAAGCACTCTCAGAAAAGCCCTCCCTGACCACCAGCCATGCTAATGCAGCCCCCGCCCCAATTACTCTCTGACTCAAAGCCATGCTCATGTTTTTTCAAAGTCTCTTCCTAACTAGCTTGTTTATTGATTTAACTTTTTTTTTTTTTTCCCCAGAGACAGCATCTCACTCTATTTTCCAGTCTGGAGTACAGTGGTGTGATCACAGCTCATTGCAACCCTGAACTCCTGGCCTTAATAAAGGGATCCTCTCACCTCAGCCTTCTGAGTAGTTAGAACTACACACATGGTTGTTTTTTTTAATCTAAAATTTTTTAAAATTTATTTTTTGTAGAGATGGGGGTCTTGCTATGTTGTTCAGACTGGCCTGGAACTCCTGGCCTCAAACAATCTTCCTGCCTTGATTTTTCAAAGCACTGGGATTACAGGTGTGAGCCATTGTGTCTAGCCGCTGATTTAAATTCTTGAGTGTAGATTTTCTTCCCAACCAGACCATGAGCCCCATGAGGTTAAAGCCAGGTCTGGACCATCCCGTGCAGTTTCTCCACAGCCTTGAGTGGGAGCAGTCACAAAGCAGACTGGATCAATTTTCTATTGCAACGTAATAAATTGCCATAAACTTGGCAGCTTAAAACAATGTGCTTTTATGATCTCACAGTTTCTGGGGATGAGAAGTCTGGGCATGGCTTAGTCAGGCCCTCTGATCAAGGTCTCAAAGGCGGCAATCAGAGTGTTGGCTGGGGCTGGGGTCTCATTTGAGGCTTGGCTCCTCTCCTGTGGTGTTGGAAGAATTCATTTCCTTATAGCTATAGAACTCACAGCAGCTTGCTTCTTCAAGGACACTGGGAGAGCATGTCTCTGGCTTAAAATCTCTTCCTTCAAAAAGCCTGATATTCTCTTTTAAAGAGCTCACTTGATTAGGTCAGGCTCAACTGAGATAATCTCTCTTTGGATGAACTCAGGGTCAACTGATTAGGGACCTTAATTACATCTGCAAAGTTCATCTCTGCCACACAACATAATCTAATCACAGAAGTGAAATCTCATCCTATCGACAAGTCCCACCTACATGCAAAGAGAGGGTGTTATACCAGATGTGTTCGCTCTGGGGATGGAAATCTTGCAGGCCATCTAGAAAATTCTGCCTACAACATGGGCTCTCAATACATTTGTTGAATGGATAAAACACCTGCCCTTCCAAATGCCTTCCTTTGTTTCAGATATTTCCTTTGCCAGGAGTTCTTTCCATCTTGCTGCCGACTTTGCTTGTCAAAATCTCCTTTATCCTCTGGCTCAGATTCCCTTCTCATTCATGACTTCCTCACTGTTTCAGGCAGACAAAGGTTAGGATTTACCTTCCTCACTACATATGTGAGGCCAGATGGTTTCTTAGTTGTAACATTCCTGTGTAGAGACACACATGTACATTTACATAAAAGGGATCACATGACTCCTGCTGGAGTGTGGACACTTTCTTTTTCTCCGCCCTTCCCCTCACATCTGCCCCTCCATCTCCAAATATAACTTGTATTAAAAAAAAAAAAACAAAAAACCAGCATATCCTTCCATGTTTTCCTTTGTATTTCTATAACCCCATAACCTTGCAAAGCTCATTTCTTTCTCTAGAACTCATTTCTCTTTCTCTCTGTTTCTCTCTCTCTCTCACACACACACACACAAAGGTATAAAAGGAACCTTTTTTTAAGGGAGAATGAGTCATTGTTTTGGAAAAATGGTATTGTATGACATACATTTTTCTGCATCTTGATTTTCTCACTCAATATCTTGTAGGAATATCTTCAAGTCATCTTGTATAGTTCCAAATTAAAGTTAGTTCCTTACAACAGATGTGCATTATGTCACGAAGTTTATATACTCACAAAGTACTTAGCCATTCCCCTAGTAATGGGAATTTGTTTGCTTCTGGTTCTGCACCACTATGAACGACGTTGCAGTAAAAGTATCTTCGTACATTTTGGTACAAATAGGATGGATTTTCAACGGTTCAAGAGCTGGGTGCATACACAGGGTATATGCACTTTTAACAATTTTACTAAATGCTGCCAGATTGCCTTCAGAAGAGATTGTATATTCCACATTTCTACTAGACTGTAGGAAAGTATATTTTCCCCACAGCCCAGCTGCAATAGGATTTATGGCACTTTTACATTTTTGCCAGTGTGCTAGGCATAAAGCCATAACTTAGAGTTGAATATGAAATTTCTTGAATGCTGAGGAATTCAAACATCTTTTCTTTTCCTTTACTTTCTTCTTTTTTTCCTTTTTTTTCCTTCCTCCCTCTTTCCCTCCCATCTTTCCTTAATTTTCTTTTTTTTAATATTGAGATTTGCTCTTCTGGGAACGGTCTCTTTATAACCTTTACCTCTTTCTGGTTAGTTTGTAAGAGCTCTCTGCATGTAATAGAAATTAACCCTTTATCTTATCATTTGCTTTACAATAATTTTGCAGATTTATAGTGTATATGTATATTTTATTTACATAATCTTACAATGTACAAAATTTTAATATTCAAATATGCTTTTTTTCTTTTATTGCTTCAGGATTTCCATTCTTGGTTTGTAAGATATCCCTAACCTTTAGATTATATCTGTAGAATCCTAGATTTTCTTGCAAAATTTTAATTTTACTTCATACAATGAAGTCTTCAACTTGTTAGAATTTAGCTTCATAGAAGACATGAGATAGGGATGCATTTTAGTTTCAGCCTTAATTTTCTGGCAAATAGGAAACCAGTTGTTCTGGCATCGTTTGCTAAACAAGTTATCCTTTTCCTATGCAAATGAATTCCTGTCTTAAGTTACCTGGTGGTTTCTCGGGAGCTCAGCGAGCATTGTGAATGTTGGGTATAAGTTTTGTTTTCTCTCTAACCAGCTTGAGTGAACAGAACATCCTGGGGTGCCTCTGTTTAGTTTGTTCACTCATTCATTTGACATTAGTTGTCATCTATCATGTAAAAAGTATATGAACAGTATATAAAAAGAAAACAGACATCCCGGGTGTTGTCTGTGCCTCCCTGCACCCCCCAAATCCACACTATGGCTTACTAGGCACTGGATTCCAACTGTGGGTTACATCTGGAGAGCCCCCTATTGCCCCCCACAGATGATCAAAGCTGTATAGATTGTGACTATGAAGATATTTGTTATGCATTGCAGAATCAGCTTAATATGTGAAATGGGCTAAAAAAACATGCTCATTCTATGTCCTCAAGGTCTTTTTGGTTGAATACGAGATATAAGAAAAGTATAGGAAGTCTTTGTCAACCAAGAAAAATGGTCCCTTAAAGTCAATTTACTTAAGACAGGGACACCATATTTCAAAATAAAGAGTGGGAAAAGTGACTGAGACTTTATCTTGAATAGTCAAATGAAAAGTTTTAGAGAAAGTGTATTTCTTATCTCTAACAAAATTGATGCTATAATTGCAACGAAGGGAGGCGTTGATTTGGGGCTATCGTTTTCCTATAAATCCCCTGCACTTCATGTTTAATATTCACAGTTCTATAAAAGAAATTCAGCTTTGCAAAATATTTCATAGCTCATTCATTTCCATGAAGGACTCAATTCTTTTGTACACAAATAATTCTCTTTTTAAGTACCCATCAGGTAGTGTGTCGTTAACTGGTGTAATTGCCATGTCTTCATGTGCCCATGGCTTCATGAGCTGTTCTCACTAATTTCACTTTCATGAAATTCACGAAATCCCATCGTCTTTGCAAGATGTGCATTTCCATTTGGCACTGGTTTTCATCTACTTGCGTTATGTGCACAGATGTTTTCATGTCACCCTCAGGAAGCCTGGCCTCTGAGGACCTGTTGGGGCTGGCACAGGGGAGACAAGTGCAGCTGAGACTGCAGAGGTGGATTTTGGAGATGAATGTGATAAGCAGCCAGTTCATTAGTGAACTCTTGGACTGTGATGGCGTCATCTCTCTATGCTACTTTGTAATAACTGTGGGGACTCCATTCATAAAGATTTGGACCATATGAACGCCTTTATACAAAATCTATAATCTGCAAAATAGGAGAGAAATATTGCTGGAACACTCTGGGAGTTCTGAGAGGCGAGTGGTTACGGCTGGGTGGGAGGCTCATGGGGAACTGGTGACGGGGTTTGCAGGAGTGGCAGCAGCCAGCTAAGTGGTTCTTGAGGGATGAGTTGGGTTTGGCTGTGCAGAGGGCATTCTAGCCAAAGGGAACAGTATGAGCAGATGCAGAGAGGAAGACACGAAGAGCAACATACGGGTCTCCTTTCAAGGAAGGATTTGCTGCTGGGCTGCAGCGGCATATGGTCAGCAGACGGTCTCCAGCTGGCAGCTGGAACCGCCTCTACCGTAATCAGCGTTTCCCCCTGCCTGGCCTGACCCCCACTTCCTTTCACAAGTGTTGATCCCTAAAAACAACTCCCACTGAAAACTCCATCTCAGTCTCTGCTTCTGGAAACCCCAGCCCGAGGCAAGAGCAATGGGTTGGTGTGGGGGCTACTGTGGGGGATCCACGTGGTCCAGTTCCAACAGCAGGAGTCCCCACCTGGTTCCAGGTTTTCATCCTTAAGCCCATGCATTCCTCAGATCGAGGGGTTCCACGGTTGATGAAAAGTATCATGTGTCATGTTTTGGGGATTTTGATGTGATTTGCCTGTAACATCAGGAGTAGCCTTTTATTTTTTATTTTTAAATGCTTATTTCTGTGCCCAACCCAGACCTTTAACTGATGTCCAGGTTCATGCATTCAGCTATGATTGGGCTCTCTCCAACTCAAATAGTCGTGGGTTTCCCTCACCGCCTCCTCCCTGCATCCCCCACCTCCATGACGGCCCCTCTTCCTGCCCAGGTGCTCAGGCCGGCATGGCCAGCTCCTCTCCTCCCCGACACCCATCCTCTGACCGCTCAGTACCTCTGTCCATCTGCTGTCCACACGGACCGATTCCTGCACTCTGGCCTCCTGTCTTCTCCTGCAGCAGTCCCGGCCTGGCTGCTCTTGGAGGATGATCACACCGCGACCCTCCCTGGTCTCCCTGCTTAACCTCCACTGCAGTCTATTCTATTCAACGGTTCAGATCAGCCACACCCTGCACCAAGCCCAGGTCTCCAGCCTTGCTCTGTGCAACCACAGCCTTTCCTCGGTCAACCAGTCAACAGGGCCCTGAGCCTCTGGCGCCTTCCACTTGTCGGTCTCTTTCCTGCTTCTCTCCCATGTCCCCTTGCTCTGTTCAAGCCAGAAGCTTCCCACCTTGGGGTCTTACCCTCTGCCCCGTCTGCCCTGGGATGCTCCTCTCTGGGACATCTGCCAGCTATACCCTCACTGCCTAGGCACCTGCTGCAAGGCCCCCTTCTCCGGGGGCTCCTCTGATGTCCATGAGCAATCACAGCCCCCCACTGCCACCCCCTCCCTTCCCAGGTGCAGTGCACTTCCCTGAAGAGCTTCCTGAAGCCAGGGGTCTCTGTCTGTTTTGTTCTTTGCTGTGGCCAGAGACTATAACTGTGCCTGGTACACAGTTGGCCCTGCTTAAATATGCGCTGAGTGAGTGACGCCTCCTGGGTCTGCCTCTGCAGGCTTCTGAGATGGATATTTGGCATCTTTAAAGAACCCAGATCCCAGGCAAAGTCACCCCTGATTTGGCTGATGCAGACTCCACCTCCTGCTGCTTCTGGGCTGACTCCGAAGCCTGCTGCTGCTGTTTGTGGCCGAGTTGGTGCTCCCAACAGCAGCAGCTCCAGAGAGGGGTTCAGACCGCTGATAAAAGCTCCCATTACACCAGGTGTTTTTTCTGATGCTTCTGTACGGCTACCCTTTGATGTTGCAGTCATGAATCCTGATGGCAGAGCAACGATAATGGTCCCTATTACCCCTGGCGTCTCACTCAATAGAATGACCAAGAGCCCACAAATTGCTCCTGAGTGTACCTCTAGCAACATTTTGCTTTTTTTTGAAACGGTTCCACCTGGCTTGTTCAGGAGAAGAAAGAACAGATATGTGTATTTTCATTTCTTCCTTTAGTGGAGGAGTCACAATTGTTTTGGAATTTGTCCAACTGCCCGAGACCCCGGTCACAGACTCTTGACCATCTGCCCCATCCTTGAAAGCAAAGCGTCCATCTCCACATCTCCAGCACCAGCACAGGGCCAGGCAGGAGATAGGGCTCAAAGCAAAGTGTGTCTGTGGGCCACCCGAGTGAGGTTAGATGGGAGCCCGGACCGCTGGCCTGCAGGAGGGCCCAAAGTCTGTGTGAGTCTGCTTCTTTCCCTGGGGGAGGTTCAGCCCCAACGCCGTGGCCAGGATTGCTGCAGAAGGAGCGTCCACCTGGCTCATCGCAGCCTGGAGTGAGGCTTGTGATGTCTCTTCCCCCTTCGTGCTGAGTTTGAGTTAGGTGCTTGGTTAAGGTGCTGGCCATCAGATTTCTCTGCTGTAAAGGATCCCTTTCCCTTTGAAATTGCCAAATAACATGTGTGGTGATATTTTGGGACCTTGTGGACACGCTGTTTGTCAAAATCTTTCCCTCAGTGTTTTGCATCCACTGATGGTCTACATACAATGATTACATTGGAGGTTGCAAATGGTCTTATACATTTACCAGCCGGCCTTCCTCCAGGAAGAACGGTCCCTTCTCTCAGTCACTGTTTTCAGTATGGTTATGGGCTCAGGGATTCTTTTTCACTCCGTGCATTCACAGCCACCGCTGAAACTGTTTTATGGTCTTACATTCCTACATCTGGCCAGTGGGAGCCCTATTCTTCCAGCTTCTATTTTGTGACTTGTTCTGATTGTCCCCCTTTGAGGACTTTCTGATTTTCTGGTACAAGATGAAATCTTAACAACATGTCAATATCATGAGAAACAAACGAGGAGGGTGCACTGTTCTAGGAGATGGGTCATGACAACCAAAGATAATGCATGATCATCCATCGGATCCCAGAATGAGGGAAAAAAGTTCTAAATTTGGACTGTATAACCCAGGGGGGTACAATCTTTTGGCTTCTTCGGGCCACACTGGAAGAAGAAGAATTGTCTTGGGCCACACATAAAATACACGAACACTAACAATAGCGGATGAGTTTTTTTAAATTGCCAAAAAAAACCTCATAATATTTTAAGAAAGAAATTTGTGTTGGGCTGCATTCAAAGCCATCCTGGGCCACATGTGGCCTGCAGGCCGTGGGCTGGACAAGCTTGGTATAAGCTATATTTCTACATCAACATTACATTATTGGAGGTGAAAATGGTTTGGAGACTCTGTAGATCTTTTTTTTTTTTTTTTTGCTCTTGTTCACCAGGCTGGAGTGCAATGGTGTGATCTCGGCTCACTGCAACCTCCACCTCCTGGGTTCAAGTGATTCTCCTGCCTCAGCCTCCCAAGTAGCTGGGACCACAGGCATGAGCCACCATGCCCGTCTAATTTTGTATTTTTGGTAGAGGCAGCGTTTCTCCATGCTGGTCAGGCTGGTCTCGAACTCTCAACCTCAGGTGATCCGCCTGCCTTGGCCTCCCAAAGTGCTGGGATTACAGGTGTGAGCTACCGTGCCCAACCTTGTAATACTTTTTAAAAAATTATTTTTAAATTATTTATTTATTTGTTTATTTTTTGAGACAGAGTCTTGCTCTGTCGCCCAGGCCAGAGTGCAGGGGCGTGATCTCGGCTCACTGTAAGCTCCACCTCCCGGGTTCACGCCATTCTCCTGCCTCAGCTTCCCAAGTAGCTGGGACTACAGGCGCCGGCCAC
>NW_012102643.1:36676-37536 GCF_000951045.1 Mandrillus leucophaeus | reverse complement strand
CTCAGCTCACTGCAAGCTCTGCCTCCCGGGTTTACGCCATTCTCCTGCCTCAGCCTCCCGAGTAGCTGGGACTACAGGCGCCCGCAACCTCGCCCGGCTGGTTTTTTGTATTTTTTAGTAGAGACGGGGTTTCACTGTGTTAGCCAGGATGGTCCTGATCTCCTGACCTCGTGATCCGCCCGTCTCGGCCTCCCAAAGTGCTGGGATTACAGGCTTGAGCCACTGCGCCCGGCCGCAAAGGAGGATATTAATCAAATAGTCAAACAGATGAGACAGATCAGAGCCCCTCTGTCCACGTTTCCTGGGGTCTGGCATCTCTTGAGATTCTGGTAACAACAGGCCAGGACACTGTTTGTACAAAGAACACAGACTTGGTAGATGGGACTGGTTGGCCGTTGAAACCTCACAAGGCGATGCCTCTGATGTGTTTTAGATGCTCCTTTCTGAGGCCAGGTCATCCTGGGGGTCCTGTCCTCCCCCTGCTCTCACCCTCATGGACAGTTCTGGACCAGGCAGGAATGACTGACCGTCATGCCACAGTGGGGACAGAAGAGATAGGGTCCGGGGCAAAGTGGACAGTCCAGGGAGTTGAGGAGTGTCAGTGGAGGAAGGGAGAAAGTGAGCAGGGTGAATGGAGAAGAGGGTGGGGCCAGATTCCTACTGGCCGAGGTGGGTTTTGTGGTTCTCCCTGACAGCTTGGGACCGAGGTGCATTCCCATGAATGAACTTTGGAGGCAAGTGGCCAGAGAACTCCCATCCCACCCCGTTCCTGTGTCACGGGGAGGATGCCACATGGGTGGGATGTGTTGCTTGAATCTGGGTGAAGTACTGACCCTGTTCCTGTGTCACGGGGAGGATGC
>NW_012102643.1:32145-34616 GCF_000951045.1 Mandrillus leucophaeus | reverse complement strand
CCGTGTTAACCAGGATGGTCTCAATCTCCTGACCTCGTGATCTGCCCGCCTCGGCCTCCCAAAGTGCTGGGATTACAGGCATGAGCCAACGCGCCCGGCCAGATCATTTTGTAAGAACACATACACTGAAGTGTTTAGGTAAGAAATATGTTATTTGTGCCATACTTCTGAGTGGTTTACCCAGAAAACGTGAGTAAAATACACATACATATTATAAATAATACACACAGAGATGGAAGCCAGCATGCTGCAGTGTTGCCAGCTGCTGACTGAAAAGAAGAGAAGGTGGTATGCGGGCATTCACTGCACTACTCTTCACACTTTTGTTGTTTTTCTTTTTTGAGATGCAGTCTCGCTCTTTAGCCCAGCCAGGCTGCATTGAAGTGGCGGGATCTCGGCTCACTGCAACCTCCATCCCCCCGGGTTCAAGTGATTTTCCTACCTCAGCCTCCTGAGTAGCTGGGATTACAGGCATGAGCCACCACGCCCCAGCTAATTTTGTGTATTTTTAGTAAAGATGGGGTTTTGCCATGTTGGCCAGGCTGGTCTCGAACTCCTGACCTCAGGTGATCTACCCTCCTCGGCCTCCCAAAGTGCTAGTATTACAGGTGGGACCCACCACGCCTGGCCAAAAGTTTTCTATAGCTTTAGCATTTTTCCAAATAGTAAGTTGGAGAAAATAAAAATAAAATCAAATAAATCAGACAAGAAACACGTATTGAGGTTGGAGACAAACCTTTGGCCCTTTGACTGCTCTGTAAATACATCTCCTATCACTGCTGCCTGTGTGAGCTATTGAAAGCAGACACTTTTTTTTTTTTTCCCTGACTGAAGGATAAATGTGGACAGGCTGAAAAGCAATTGTCTTTCTGTCACTCAGGAGAAGGATAATAAGGCAAAGAGGAGGGAGGAAGGAAAGGAGGGAAAATAAAAATGAAGGAAAGGTGGGAGGCAGGATGGAAGGAAATGATTTATTGATTAGCATGTCTGAACCAGGCACTGTGTTAGGTACTTGCTTTTACATTATTCATCTCCTTCCAATGACAACCTTTAAGAGACAAGAAAATCAGGGCTAAGAGAAGCCAGAAACCTGTCCCTTGGCCACAAAATAAACACTGGGCATCTCAAATAATGATGTTCAGCAAAGAAATATGATTAAGCTAATTAGCCCTAAGGTGATATTGGTGGAAAGCTTCCTGGACATAGAGATTTAAAAAATCCTTGGCTGGGCATGGCGGCTCATGCCTATAATCGCAGCACTTTGGGAGGCCTAGGCTTGAGCCCAGGAGTTTGAGACCAGCCTGGGCAACATAGTGAGACTCTGTCTCAAAATAAGAAAGTTAGCTGGGTGTGGTGCTGTAGTCCCAGCTACTTGGGAGGCTGAGGTGTTAGGATCACTTGAGCCCAGAAGGTGGAGGCTGCAATGAGCCATGATTGTGTCACAGCACTCCAGCCTGGGTGACTTAGTGAGACCCTGTCTCAAAGTAAAAATAAAAGCAAGAAATAAAAAAACCTGACCAAGGTTTATCTGTTTGTAAAAGGAAACTTTGTAGCAGGAAGGGTTGTGTCCCTTGAGCTGAAACATGGTAGGGACAGCCTGGCCCTCTCACCTAAGTTGAACCTTGGCCCAGTGGGAAGGCCTTGGAAAGCAGGTGCTGTCTCCTTTGCTTCTTACACAGTTGGTGGGACATGACCCTGGCAGGACCTTCCCCATCAGGGAGCTCCACCTCTTGCTTGACAGTGAGGAGCAGAAGCCCCTGGGGGACTTGGTGGCTGGGGAGAGCCCTGAGTGGAGGGTGGGGCCGGTCTGGGCACAGCTTCCCCACCCCTGACCAGCCCTTTACAAGGTTCAGAGCTCCACAGGCAAAAACTCAGGGGCTTCCTCTGCAATTTGAAGATGCCCCCGAGAAAGACTCTTAGGCACAGGAAGGCTTTGCCCAGTGCTCTGTTACAATGGAGTCCGCGGCTGGGTGTGGAAATTAGGGTGAGTGGTGGGAATACATTGCCCCTTCCCCAGCCCCAGCCACCCAGGACACCTGCAACTCTGGGAGGGAAGGACACTTTTGCAAACTTAAACAGCACTGACAAGGACTCTTTCTGATTGCTCTCCAGTGAGACATGAGTAAATTAGCTAATTAAGGCAGCTCCACTGAATACATTCTACATGCAGGCAATTTGCTGTTTACTTCCCACACAGACAAAGAAACGAAAATAGGAACTAAATCAACATCTCAGAAAGAAAAAATACCTTTGATGAATGAATTATAATTAAAGATTTCTTGATTATTGAAAGTGTGTGAAATGGTTCTCACCCCAAGGTCAAAAAGTTAATAGCCCCCGTCCGAACCAAAGTTTTCATCATTCATTCAGGAAAGTATTTGTTCAGCACCTGCGATGTGCCAGGCCTGTGGCTGGGCCTGATGATGAAATGGTGGGGAAGGCAGAGCAAAGGAGGATTTTTTTTTTTTTTT
>NW_012102643.1:24860-31275 GCF_000951045.1 Mandrillus leucophaeus | reverse complement strand
GGGGAGGATGCCACATGGGTGGGATGTGTTGCTTGAATCTGGGTGAAGTACTGACCCTGTTCCTGTGTCACGGGGAGGATGCCACATGGGTGGGACGTGTTGCCTGAATCCCGGTGAAGTATTGACTGTTCGCTGTTTCTTCTTTGTGTGTGCCTGGATGGCAAAGGAGAGGCCTATTTTATTGCAAAGTGTTGCACTTCTCTCCTCTCTGATGAGTGCATTCAGCCAGAATGTGCATTCTCACATGTCTGAGATCCCTGAACTACTTGGTGACCAACTACTCCCAAGAAAATTGCTCTAGTTCTTAGGACAGTCCTTGGACACAGTGAGCGTTCAGTAAACATCTGTGGACCCACTGAATGCGTGTCTTAGGACTCAGGCAGGGGCACTGTAGGGGACGGTGCTGTTGGCTTCCCGCTCAGAAGCTAAGCAGGGTCAGGCCTGGCTGGTACTTGGATGGGAGACCGTCTGGGACAGTGCTGAGGAGCAGGAGTGGTGTCAGCATAGGGGCTTTGGGATTCAGGGTCCACTTGTAGGGAAGCAGGTGAAGAGGAGGCAGCTGGGGCCTGGATATTGGAGCCCCTGGTTAGGGTGCCCCAAATTTCATAAATTTGATAACAAGTGCCTCCTCTCAAAGTGAGGGCCATGGGTGGGTGTGACGGCAGTGGGTGCTGGTGATAAAAAGTGTAAAAAGCTCTTCTGAGAAAAAAGCGCCCAACAACCCTGATTTGTAGCAATTCCCAGTTTCCCTGGTGTAAATATTCCCACCATGGCTGATTTCAAGCTGCCAAAGATGTAACCACCCATTATCAAAGCTCCTAAACGTTTCACAGTTGGCTCTCAGAGCCGGCTGCCTGCACTCCACTGGGTGTGAGGGACTGTCTGGTGCCTACTGGGGTCTCACAGTGGATGTGGGGTGGGTGCACCACGGGGCTGTGGGTGAGCCTGTATATCCCGCCGTGCGATGGGCAGCATTACTTGAATCACCCACAAAGTCCAGCAGTGAGGACCTGGCAGATGTAGACCAATGAACACTGAAGAAGTGGAACTAGCAGGGATGAGGATGAAGCAGGATCTTCCACAGGGAATGGAGACCATGTCAGGAGGAAGAGACGACCCTGTGGAGGCTCTGGAGCCCGTAACGGTTTTTAGAAATGACTCCTTTGATCAGGCTGCAAAACTCAAATTGGCGGGGGGCGGGGAGGGGAAGAGGTTGACTGTGGCTACAATTTTATCAGAAGAATTATGTGGGAAAATGAGAACTTGATTCATTCTTTGATTAAGAATTAGGGCACAGGCTGGGCACAGTGGCTCAGGCCTGTAATCTCAGCACTTTGGGAGGCCAAGGTGGGAGGAACATGAGGTCAAGAGATGGAGACCATCCTGGGCAACGTAGTGAAACCCCATCTCTACTGAAAATACAAAAATTAGCTGGGCGTGGTGGCGTGTGCCTGTAGTCCCAGCTACTTGGGAGACTGAGGCAGAAGAATCACTTGAACCCAGGAGGTGGATGTTGCAGTGAGCCAAGATCACGCCACTGCATCCCAGCCTGGCGACAGAGTGAGACTGTCTCAAAATGAAACAAAACAAGAATTAGGGCATGTTTGCCACTATAACCTAAATATTGTTGAATAGGAGAGAAAAACTTATTTTCACCAATTTAATTTCATATTTTTTGATAAAGCTCTAGCTAAGCTTTTTTCTTTTCTTTCTTTCTTTCTTTCTTTTTTTTTTTTCGGAAGAGGTGGTGAGTGCGTGGCTGACAGCAGTGGCCCTGGTGCAGGGTGACCTGATCCAGTCCTGATGATGCCAATTTCTACACGAGCAATGACCTTTCTGTGCCTCTGTGTTTTCATCTGGAAAATGGGGCGGTGATGCAGTAGTGCCTGTGTTTTGGAGAGTACAGGATTTAATACACATGGAGTACGGGAAACAGCGCCTGGCCTAAAGTGAATCCAAGGTAAATATTTGTTAAGTAAATCACAAAGTATTTGTTGTGAAACTGGTACTCAATTTAATTGAACATACCTTGAATGGGCTTTTTAGTTGTATGGGTTGTCCACAGATAGCAATGGCCTTGTTTCATTACACTTGATCCTGGCTGGGAAGAAAAGACACCACAGTGTGATAAGAGGGGCCTTGGGGGACCTGACCTGGGCCCTGGGCCTGGGTGAGGAGGTGATGAGGACACAGGAGAATCCCCCAAGGAGGTGACATTCATCTGAGACCTGACAGGTGACAAGGCCTCTGGAGGTAACTGGGTGAGGATTAGGGTGGGGGCGGGGGCGCATTCCAGGAGGAGGGGCCAGCACGTGCCAAGGCCCTGAGGTTCCGGGAAGTCTGGTCTGTCCAAGGCCAGCAGAAAGGCCATGACCGAGTGGACACAGGGATGAGTGGTGGAAGGTGCGACTGGAGGTGGGCAGGGACCTGTGGGGGTTTGGATGTCATCCTGAGGGCCAAGGGCAGCCTCTGTGGTGTGATGGGTCTGATCTTTCTCTTTGGACGTCCCCATGGGAGGGCCTCCTTGTCTAGGGCTGACCCTTTCCTCCCCATTCCCACCATGGCCTGTCTCACAGGTAAGAACCTGGGTGGGAGGGGAGACCTCTGTTTTACGGCCTTGGCCACATCTCAGGAGAAAATCTGTGAAGACTGATTTTCAGGAAATGCCTGGCTGGGAAGTCTGCCATGGGAAGCGGGCGTCTGAGAGCCAGGTCAGCGATGCTGTCTTGTACTTGCGACTGAACTGGAGGCAGGGCAGCCAGGAGAAGCCTCAGGACCCTCCTGATTCATGCGGGTCTATGCAGGAACCCACTAAGGGGTCAGAATGAAGGCATCTGGCTTCGGGAGCATCCAGTGGGAAGCAGCCCACGCTGGGAAGTGCAGATTTTACTGGAGCTGTAGGTTTTCATGAGGAACTTAGGGGGTCACTCAGGCATCTCCCTGCAAACAGCTGCCTGCCCATGGTGAACATCTAGGGACCAGGTCCCGGGGCTTCTCCTGGCTGCCCTGCCTCCGGTTCAGTCCCAAGAACAAGATGGTGTCGCTGACCTTGCTCTCAGACCCCCGCTTCCCACGGCAGAGTTCCTGGCCTGCCTGCAAAGTGCTAATCACACTGTTGGAATTCCTCAGGGGTGAGCACGAGCCTCTCCCTTTCATTTGTGCCTACCGTGGACGCATTAACTATTTCATGAGGTAACACAAGTAGCATTTGGAGTAAAAAAATTAACTAAAAATAGGTGAAACAATGAAATTCAGTGGCAAGGATGCTCATGAATAATTAAGAGGCCGACACAGGACCGCATTTCAAGGAGATTCTCACTCCTAAGCCTGTCGCTTTTCCCTGCACGGCACAGGCAAGACCTGATTTTCCAGCAGGAAGGTTGTCTTAGTTAAATCTTATTTGTCAAGAAGGCAAGATGTATTTGTGTTTCCTCAGGCTCCCATTGTTATAAACTTTGCAATGTTTTCTCTGAAAAATGCTCCTTTTCTGCTCAAAAGAACTGACTGTTGCTGTTTTTCTCTCTTCCATTGTGAGGAGGAAATGCTACAAGTTCTTTGTCAGGTAATCAATTATCCTCCTTAAAGGATCCCCGAAGTCATCACTTGAAAATTATGGCTCCTGAAAAATAATAAAATGCCCACTTTAACATATTGTTGCATGTCAGAGTGAGTTTCTCTCCCCTGCAGAGTCATAGAGCCTGTAAATTGCCCGTGGTAATGACCTCTGGCTCCAAATGCAGTCACTGGTCTCTGCACAGATAGACACTGTCTGTCACTTCCGGGGTTTCACTGTTGACACTGTGTCTCTTTTAGCTTCTAGGAAGCCCTGTAATGACGCTACAATTAGCGAAGCATCCTTCCCTCTCTCCCAACTCCAATTGCTCTAATTTATGTCCCTCGACAATGCTCACACCAAGCACGCCATCCGTACCACTGTGTGGGGAAGGAAGTTCTCAGGTTCAAGGTCTCAGGGAGATAAACACAATTTTAAGTTCACGGACATTCTCAGCAATCAACATCAACTACCCCACCAAGAAAGCAAGACCTTGGTATTGTTGGTGAGTAGCAGGTAATTGATGAGCTTGTCAGCATGATCTATGGTCCCTGATCTGTATCAATATGAAATGAGAAACCATTTAAGAGGAATCAGGAAAACATGTCAGGCCCCCCACCTCCTCCTCCTACCATTTGACATTGACTCATTCACGTATGAAATTGAGTCTTTGCCGTGGTGAAGTGTTAAAGACCCTGTGTAGTCAAATTACTATCATGAAACCAGTGAGTGGAAACAAGTTATCAAATGTCCCTGGTTCCTCCTCATTCAAACAGGTAGAAGAAAACAAACAGAAAGCTTAGATGCAAATGTGACTTCATGGCCAAGTGTTCATGAGAACCAGTATACACCAAGAAAGGGAAAGCTGGGTGGTGCCCCAGATAATTTGGGTGAAAAAGACTTCTATCAGAAAATCAAAGACATCCAGGCACAGCTTGAAGATGCAGTCATAGTCCATCCATCATGTCTTCTTGTGAATGAGCCTCAAGTTTCTTAGCAATACAAGGACACGCTAAGTGTCCCTGTGACATTCAGTGGAAATGTTGAAGCATCACTGAAATTCCTCGAGCCAAGTTGCACCTGTTCAAGTCTGAAGACCTTTTCTGAAAGCTGGGCAGACCACCTTCCCTCACTGGGCTTCAGTTTCCTTATTTAAAACTACACATTCCTCTGGACATTCCTTGTTTCTGCCCAATGCAAGATAAAGGAGAGGTAGCAGAAAAGTTGAACTTGTTTCTGCTGATGTTCCCAGAAGAAAAATCTTCATCTCAGGGCATCCTGAGGTGTGTCCTTGGGAGAATGGATCCTTGATGTTACAAATGAATTGCGTAGGAATCACAGCCTCTAATGGAAAGTTGAACTTTCATCCTCGCCAAAAATCCAAAAAGAGGACTCTGAAGTGCATGTGGAATCTTCATGTGTCTTTTTGCAAGCACATTACTCATTCATTCCCAAGCCATTGGGCTGTTCCACTGTAATTTACAGTTAGCTGGTTAATTGCTTGTGTAGACCCCAACATTCAGATATCCTACTTCCTTGCAAGCAGAGCCCTGATTTTCCTCAGATGTTGGGAAGCAATGTGCTGTCTGGCACCGGGGAATGGATTACCATTGGTCTGAGTCCATCATGGGAGTCTCACTTACCTTTAGTAATTGGCTTGGAGGGGACATGTGAGTCAAGGCTAGTCAATGAGATGTAATTTGGGAGTCTATTGGTGGGGGCTTCTGGAGTCTCTAAGGGGATCTGTGAGGAGCAACTCTTTTCTCTCTTCTTTATTCTGGTTGTGGCTCTGAGTGGATGTCATGGCAGGTGAGATGGCAGCCATCTTGTCTCTATGAGGGCACAAGGCAGAGGAGAAGGCTGGCGCACAGAGGAAGGGAGAGCGGAGCCAGGGGGCATCAGCAGTAAGTCGCCAAGGTGAGCAGCAGGGGACGTGCCTACGTGTGGCTCTCAGACCTTTCCTTATTGCTGCAAGCATTTCCCTCTGATAAGAACCAGCTCTACCCACACTCCACTACTCCATCTGCGAGTCCAGAGGTGCTTGGGAGTCCCTCGGCCTCCATATGAAGCCACCCCTTCCCTGGCCCACACCTCAGTTGACAGGCGCTGATGGGAAGCTCCACAATGCCGTGTGAGCCTGGAAAGATCCCCACCTTCCCGCTCCTAAAGACACATCTTCCCCAGCACATTCCACCCTGAGAGCATAGAATTAATCTCGGGATGCCTTCTATCCCTGCTGAAGTTCATCTCCTCGTGGAGCCTGGGGCTCCTCGGTCATCCTTTATCCCCTGGACTCTCAGCCCTACATGACCCAGTGGGAAATGAGGCCTGAGCCCTCTTTCTCTGGCCCTTCCTGCCCTGTTTCTGTGTCAGTTTCCTTTGTAGCATTGTCACTGTCTGACTCAGTCTTTCCCGGGGATCCCGGAGAAGATCATCTTAGCCCAGGTCTCCTCACCCAGAGCCAAGGCCAACAGAAAGAGTCAGTGCTTTCACGGCACCGTGCCTTTGGGGGAGATGCAGTCCCACAGGCCCAGGGTGGGGAAATGGGAAGCGAGGTGGGGAGGTTGGGAAGTGATGACTGAGCTGGTGACAGCCTCCCAAAGACCCAGCTGGTCACCAGGTCACGTGGACCATTTCCAGACAAGCTGTGCAGAAATGCTCCCCACAGGATGGCCCATATGAGAATGGTTGGGAGGGGCCGTTTATAGCTAATCTGTCTTTTTTCCTCTCCCTCGAGGGTCCAGGTTTGCTCTTCAGGGAGTCGCCTTCTTTTCCTTTCTTTTCTTTCTTTTCTTCTTTCTTTCTTTCTTTTTTTTTTTTTTTTTTGTTGAGACTGAGTCTTGCTCTGTCATCCAGGCTGGA
>NW_012102643.1:21320-23080 GCF_000951045.1 Mandrillus leucophaeus | reverse complement strand
TACTAAAAATACAAAAATTAGCTGGGCGTGGTGGCGCATGCCTGTAGTCCCAGCTACTCGGGAGGCTGAGGCAGGAGAATTGCTTGAACCTGGGAGATGGAGGTTGCAGTAAGCCGAGATCGTGCCACTGTACTCCAGCCTGGCGACAGAGCGAGACTCCGTTTCAAAAAAAAAAAAAATACAACAGAACAGGTAGAATATATATATTATGGGAATGAGCCTGCATGATTATGGAGGCTGAGAAGTCTTGTGATTTCCTATCTGCAAGATGGAGAACCAGGAAGGCTGGTGGTAGAATTTGGTCCAAGTCCCAGGGTCCGAGAACCAGGAGAACAAGAAGCAGTTATGTCTGCGGTCAGGAGGAGACGCATGTCCCAGCTCAAACAGACAGTGCAAATTGGCCTTTCCTCTATCATTTTGTTCTGTTATTTTATCCAGGTCCTCAATGAATGGCAGGATGTCCACCCACATTAATGAGGGTGGATCTTTCCTACTCAGTCTACTGATTCAAGTGCTCATCTCTTCCAAAAACACCTAGCATAATGTTTTACCAGCTATCTGGGCATCCTGTAGTCTCTTCATGTTGACCTATAAAATTAACCATTACACTAGGTTTTGCAGGATAAGTTGTCAATATTCATTTCTTTTTTGTGATCTTGAAGAAGGCAATGTGGAGGCAGAACCTTCAGTCTTCAGTGAACTGCAGCTTCTCCCCCTTCTCTGTTTCTCCCCAAAGTGGACAGGTGGATGGTGAAAATCTTTCTCCTTCCTCCTTTCCCTGTCTCTGCACTAACCCCAGCCTCCTCCCTCTGTCTTGGGAACAGACTTTCATGGCTGCAGCCTTGGGTCAAACACTTTAGCCCATTCCATTTCTTCCACCACTTAAGGTCAATGTTTTAGGGTAGGAATGAGTATGCGGTGCACCTGGTTGCTCCTCTGGGAGCTTTGGGGTAGCCTTAAACAACAGGGAGCCTCTCTGCCGAGCACACTTCCCACGCTGGGCAGCAAATCCTTCTTTGAAGGGGGATCAGTGCAGCACATCTCCATGTCCACCATGGACTGGAGGGTCCCCAGGGAGCTGAGGACACACAGAGGCTTGACTGCGAACCACCTGTGTGCGAACACATCAGAACGCTTTGCAGTCTGTTTCTGGTCTATAAAATGGAGAGAACACTGAGTTTCATTGATTCTAAGATGCACCTTTTCCCCATGTTAATATCTCTCTAGTCTGGTTGTGTCACATAATTGATGGGATCTGATCATGTGTCAGAATGTAATTGTCAATGTTTTTTCTTTCTTAGTGGTACATAGCACAATGATGCATCATCCAGTCAATCTGGCCTTAGATGTGTGACGTGCAGGATCACTGCCATTGGCCAACCATCATGAAAGTCAGATGAAACAGCAGGGTGTGACAGGCCTTTGCAAATTATAAAATGCCCCACAGTCACTCATCCAGGCTCTACCCAGGGAGCATCTCTGGTCAGTGTTTCTCCGCCCCAGGTCTCGCGTGCCTCATCCTTTCCCAAGCACGATGGACTGGACATGATGTTGACATTTGATCTGCTGGGTGATTGGGGGGAGGTGATGTCTCCAGAAACCCAGGACCTGGGAGCACCGCCAGGCCCCTGTGAAGAGTTCAGATGAAACAGAGACAAACACCTGGGTGAGATGGTCCCAGGGCCCCTTTGAGATGTGACATTTTAGGGCCCAGGGATGGTTTCTCTGAGGTCTTGAGGAAGGGAGGCTGGTGAGGCTGG
>NW_012102643.1:16507-18225 GCF_000951045.1 Mandrillus leucophaeus | reverse complement strand
CACTGTAACCTCTGCCTCCCGGGTTCAAATGATTCTCCTGCCTCAGCCTCCCGAGTAGCTGGGATTACAGATGCCTACCACCATGCCTGACTAATTTTTGTATTTTTAGTAGCGATGGGGTTTCACCATGTTGGGCCAGGCTGGTCTTGAACTCCTGACCTCAAGTGATCTGCTTGCCTCGGCCTCCCAAAGTGCTGGGATTACAGGTGTGAGCCACCACACCTGGCTGCGTCATCTCTTTCTTAACACCAGGGTGCATCACCCAGTCCCTTGGCGGCTGCTGGGGAAGCCAGATCCTGCGCTCATTTTTGTGGCACCTTAGCTGAATCCAGAATTGGTGGAGGATCCAGAATCTTGGGGCGTTGGTCTCAGGCCATGTGTGGTGTAAGGCCTGAAACTGAGGTGCAATATTAAGTATGGCCTTGACGTCTTTGAGCTTTACAGGGCTGCAGAGGCCGGACTACTAGTTCCCTTCCCTCACCGATATGCCCCCAGCTCAGAGGGAAAGGCTCCCTCCTGGCAGATTTCCTGTCAACTGGAGCAGCCACGCTCCACCTGGTCCTCAGCTTAACTGGCTTCACCTCTCTGCCCACAGGAACCAGAGGCACCTCACCCCCTCGTTACTTCAAGGTCTGCCTCCCATAGCCCTTCCTGTTCTCTCTGTTCCCAGGTGCACCTCCTGTGGCTCTGCAGGGCGCGTGTTGTCCTCCCCTGCAGGCTGTATTTGTGACTGACCTGCTGCCCGTCTCATCTGTCCAGTGCTGGGTGTTTTGTGCTCGACCATCTCATACTACTTAGGGCGAGGATGCCTCCCTCACCGATGGGGTGAGCAGTAGGTGAGCAGGAGGTAGTCGGAACACAGTGGCATCCTGTGGACCTGTGCTGAGTCAGTTCCTGCAGCGGAAGGTGGGGAAACCTGAGGTGACACGCTGCATGGGTCTGATATACAGTGGGGTGGTTTGCATCTCATTTGCTTGCCAGTTTTTCTCTAGTGGAAAATATACTTAGTTTTTGTTTTTTTTTTTGAGATGGAATCTTGCTCTGTTGCCCAGGCTGGAGTGCAGTGGCATAATCTCAGCTCACTGCAACCTCCACCTCCCGGGTTCAAGCGATTCTCCTGTCTCAGCCTCCTGGGTAACTGGGCCTGTAGGCACCCATGACCACGCCCGGCTAATTTTTTGTATTTTTAGTAGAGACAGGGTTTTATCATGTTGGCCAGGATGGTTTCAATCTCTTGACCTTGTGATCCACTCGCCTCAGCCTCCCAAAGTGCTGGGATTATAGGCGTGAGCCACTGCGCCCAGCTAAAAGTATACTTCTTAAGGGCAGAAATTTGAGGCTGCATTTTCTACTGCCACATCTCAAGCATTTGTAAGATTTCTGGCACATAGTAGGCCTTCAGTAAATATCTATAGAATGAATAAATAAATGAACCAATGCATTCACTGAACAACCCTTGCTGGGAAAATGAAGATGTGATTATTGAGGCGAGGTGTATTATTCAGGGATCTCTGGAGAAACAGAACAGATACGCTGGATGTGGTGGCTCACGCCTGCAATCCCAGCACTTAGGGAGGACAAGGTGGGTGGATCACTTGAGGTCAGGAGTTTGAGACTAGCCTGGCTAACATGGTGAAACCCTGTCTCTACTAAAAATACAAAAATTAGCTGGGCGTGGTGGCGCATGCCTGTAGTCCCAGCTACTCGGGAGGCTGAGG
>NW_012102643.1:15292-16140 GCF_000951045.1 Mandrillus leucophaeus | reverse complement strand
TGCAAGCTCTGCCTCCTGGGTTCATGCCATTCTCCTGCCTCAGCCTCCCAATTAACTGGGACTACAGGTGCCTGCCACCGTGCCTGGCTAATTTTTTATATTTTTAGTAGAGACAGGGTTTCACCATGTTAGCCAGGATGGTCTCAATCTCCTGACCTCGTGGTCCGCCTGCCTCAGCCTCCCAAAGTGCTGGGATTACAGGCGTGAGCCACCGCGCCCGGCCCAAACTACTTTTTAATGAATGTCCTCTTCGGAAACTGCTCTAGGGGGGAAGATGACTTTGGTTCTTGCAGCCAAAGTCTGTTTCCCTTTGCACTAAGACGGATTTGTAATATTCATCATAGCCATTCATTTTACTTTTGTGGAATGAATTCCAGAAGAATTTCTCTTTTACAAGCCCATCAAATATTAGGTGATTTTGAGCAAGAGCTGTCAGAAGAAGTGTGTCAGCCTAAGCCACAATAATGTGAGAAATTTAAAAAATAATTTGATTATCTTCCTTACCCTCTGCCTCCCCAGCGAATGGGATGGCTGTGACAAGTGTGATGGAGATGACTTCAGAGGCAGGGCTCTGTCTTCACAGAGAGAGAGGCCATGCAGCCTGGCTTCTCCCAGTCAGACCACAGCTGTGATTTTTTTGCTCTCCTTTTACACTGAGACACTTTGTTTCTTCATTTCATTTTGATTTTTGAGATATAAATCAAAATCCACACACAATTCACACTTTAACAGTATACAATTCAGTGTTTTTTAGTATTTGCAAGGTTGTGCAACCCTCACCAATATCCAATCCCAGAACATTGTCATTGCCAAAAAGAAACTTTGTACCTATTAGCAGTTATTCCCCA
>NW_012102643.1:9442-11942 GCF_000951045.1 Mandrillus leucophaeus | reverse complement strand
TCATCCAGTCAATCTGGCCTTAGATGTGTGACGTGCAGGATCACTGCCATTGGCCAACCATCATGAAGGTCAGATGAAACAGCAGGGTGTGACAGGCCTTTGCAAATTATAAAATGCCCCACAGTCACTCATCCAGGCTCTACCCAGGGAGCATCTCTGGTCAGTGTTTCTCCGCCCCAGGTCTCGCATGCCTCATCCTTTCCCAAGCACGATGGACTGGACATGATGTTGACATTTGATCTGCTGGGTGATGGGGGGGAGGTGATGTCTCCAGAAACCCAGGACCTGGGAGCACCGCCAGGCCCCTGTGAAGAGTTCAGATGAAACAGAGACAAACACCTGGGTGAGATGGTCCCAGGGCCCCTTTGAGATGTGACATTTTAGGGCCCAGGGATGGTTTCTCTGAGGTCTTGAGGAAGGGAGGCTGGTGAGGCTGGCACTGCACACCCCCAGCCACACTAATGCCCAGCCGTAGGCTCACTGCCCTGGGAGGTCTGCAGTGAAGGACACGTCCTCAAAGCTGCCAGCCTCTGAGTGGCTCATCAGGGCATGGGGGAAAGACCCTGAAGAGGTTCTGCTCAGCAGGAGGCATGACTGCCTTAAGGCAGGAGGCTGCTTCAGAGAAGAGGGACATCTCACGGACGCCGTGTCCAAGAAATGTTGGCAGTGAGGCTTGTATATGCTGGCTGTGTCTGCACAGGGCAAAGGCAGCAAGGGCCGTGGTCCTGATCTAGTCTCACAGGGAATCTAAAGGATGGGCTGCTGGGGAATGGGAAGCCCAGCTGGGCACCTGGGGACAGCTGTGTCCACAAGACTCACTCTTCTGAGCTCTGGGCATCAAGCACAGTGCTGGAGCCACCATGGGGACCAAACCTGTGCAGATGACTTGGCTGGAGGCATTTGTTACCCATCAGCCTTACCTGCTAGCTTTCCAGTCTCAGAACTTGTAGCTTTCAAATTTTCTAAATAAAACATCACTTTTATCATAAAAAATTCATCATGAAAGCAAATAATCCCCTGAGCACCGCCTTGCCACATGTCACCTGGAGTTGAGATGCTGAAAGGTGGTGGCGTGGACCTGTCTGTCACATGTGGAGATCTGTCATGCGTTTCTGCCCGTGCTGCTCTATGGAGAGCTGAGCTGTGAGCCCAGCGTTCAAGGCTCCCTGTGGTCCCGGCCCAGGTGACACATAGGGGAACAGAAATCATTTCTGGCTGCCGTGATCCACTTCCCCTCCCTGAAGCTGCCTGGACTTCCTTTTGGGAATTCCCCTCCCATGTGGGAGGGTTGCAGGGGTCAGGGGGGTCCCTGGTGATGCCTCCCTAGGAAAGCTGAGGGCGCAACCCTGTCTCCCCGCTGTGGGTTTCCTGAGAGGCGAGCTCTATTCTAAGTGGCCCCTCACATGCGCTCTCCTGGGACTTTGAGTTTTGAGGGAGTGAGGGAAAGAAGGGAGATGGTGGGGGCGGGGGTGGGAGTCTGTTGCCCCGGATGCAGCATCCTGACCTCCACTCCGGTTCTGGGTGGGGGCTGTCTCTTGGCGGATTCTGTGGTTCCTGCCACTCTTCCCCACCCTCCTCTGCTCTGGGGGCTGGAGACCCTGCTGTTGAGGTCTTTTCTGCTCATGCCTTTCAGGTGCATCCTTGTTGCTCATGGGCGAGACCCTCGACTGCACCGCGGTCCGTCTGGCCCTCCAGGTGAGGACATCCCTGGATTCCCCACACTCCTGCTGCCACAAGACGCGAGACCCCTCCCCTGCCAACTCTTAGAGGAGCCCTCCTCTGAATCTCTGGAATCTTCTCTCTGGGAGAAATCAAGGGGTCTCAGTGAGGTGACCTTGGGTCGTGCATGGAAGCACCCACTCAGCGTAGCTGCATGGGAGGACGGGAACCTGGGACCAGGACACGGGCCATCTAGAGGAAGTCAGTGGTGGGAGGTGGGTCCAGGCTTAGAAGGGCAGGACCAGACCTGGGAAGCCATCAGGATACGTGGCGGTCACTCTGCCCCTCTCCCCAGAGCCTCACGTGCTCTCCGGCCCATTACTTCATTCTTTTCTTCTTTCTGTCTCCCTGATGACATGGCTGAAAATGGCAGCCCCCATGGTCCCCAAATGTGCATTTCCTTAGTTTAGTGCCTTAAAAAGATTCTGATTGACACCCGGGTCAGGGGGCTCTGCCCGCTTCAGTCTGTTACGGACAGGAGTCAGGTCAGAGAGGGCAGTGGCAGGCCACGCCTGGGAGGGTGAGGAGGCTGCTGTTTGAGAAGGATGTCAGGGCTGGGCATGTGTTCCCAAGGCCGTCCTTCAAGAGCCCTGGAGATTGTGCCCCTTGCTGGAGAGGATGGTGGCCAGCAACATTCGGACCTTCCCCACCGAATGGCTGAACGGATTAACTCTGCCCCATATGGGGGAAATCTACAAACTACTCTTTTTTTTTTCTTTTTTGAAACGGAGTCTCGCTCTTTTGCCCAGGTTGGAGTGCAGTGGCACGATCTCTGCTCACT
>NW_012102643.1:5766-8562 GCF_000951045.1 Mandrillus leucophaeus | reverse complement strand
GGAATTCCTAATTTATTTTCTGTCTCTATGGACTTGGCTGTTCTGGACATTTCATAAATGGGACCATATACGATGTGATCTTTTGTGTCTGGCTTTTTTCACTTGTTATAATGTTCTCAAGGCTCATTCACATTGTAGCATGAATCAGCATTTCATTCCTTTTTATGGCTGAATAATATTCCATTGCATGGATAACTCTTTTGTTTTGTTTTGTTTTATTATGTGTTTTTGAGACAGAGTCTTGCTCTGTCACCCAGGCTGGAGTACAGTGGCATAATCTCAGCTTGTTGCAACCTCCACCTCCTGGGTTCAAGCGATTCTCACGCCTCAGCCTCCTGAGTAGCTGGAATCACAGGCATATGCCACTACACCCTGCTAATTTTTGCACTTTTAGTAGAGACGGGTTTTCACCATGTTGCCCAGGTTGGTCTCAAACTCCTGGCATCAAGTGATCTGCCTACCTTGGCCTCCCAAAGTGCTGGGATTACAGGCGTGGACCACCACACCCAGCCTACTCTTTTGGTTTGAAGTGAGGAACAATTCAAATTACCTTAAACAAACAAACAAAAGAATGTTAGGCCTCACATCACTGAAGAGTTCAGAGGTGTGGTGGGCAGATTCCAAAATGATTCCCAATGACCCTCGTCCTGGTAAAGCCTCTTCCTCTTAAGTGTGGGTGGAGCTTGTGAATAGGCTCCTACTCCTGTGACATCATATGACAACGGGGATTGTGCAGATCTAATTAAGGTTATTAGTCAATTGACTTTGAGCTAATCAGAAGGCAGATTAGCGGGTGGACCTGACCTAATCGCACTAGCTGTTTGAATCTGGGCCTAGAGATCAGAGACAGAAGTTAGGAATTCAAATCACAAGAGTGATTCAAAATGCCATTGGCTTAAAAATGAAGGGGCCTGAACACCAAAGACTCAGGAGGCCTCTAGGAGACGAGAGTGGTTCCTGGCCAGAAGATGGGAATCTTGGAACCTTAGTCTTTTCATGCTGGCCCAGCAGGAACTTGGGGACCCTACCCTCGAGCAACGGTCAGTGTCCAAGATGACTGGTTAGCCACCAAGTGAACAAGGACAGAGGCGTGGGCAGACGTGCTGTGGCCTCTCAGTGCTGGGTGTGCGAGTGGCCAGAGAGGGCGTCTGAGATGCCCCAGGTGTCTTCACACCCAGACCTGGGTCTGCCAGACCCTGATGGCCCCGAGAGTCCTGACCAAATCCCCGAGGGCCAACCCAACATGCTGGGAATGACCATCGGTGCCAAGCGGGCCCTGGGCAGCTGGGGAAGGGCCGTCACCTCCAATGTTCCACTACCTGGCTCCTCCTCTTTCCTCAGGGGCCTGAATCTGCCCACTGGGCACAGGTCCTCACACAAAGGCTGGTCCAGGAAAAACAGGACCACATTGCCAGGCAGCCTGTCCTTCCCCTCTGCACATTCTGTGCTCCGATTACAGAAATGACGGGCTCATGGCCAGAGACGCCAAGCAACAGAGAAAGAGAATAAAGTCAAAAATAAGTATCATTCCCCATCCTACCCCCACACGTGGCTGCGTTTTAAATAACTAAGCTCTTTGATTGTGTCTGTGGGGAGGCCTGAGTTCCTATAACTGAGGCAGATCACTTGAGGTCAGGAGTTAAAGACCAGCCTGGTCAATGTGGTGAAACCCTGTCTCTACTGAAAATACAAAGATTAGCTGGGCCTGGTGATGGGCGCCCATAATCCCACCTATTCAGGAGACTGAGGCAGGAGAATCGCTTGAACCTGGGAGGCGGAGGTTGCAGTCAGCTGAGATCATGCCACTGCACTCCAGCCTGGGAGACAGAGCAAGACTCTGTCTCAAAAATAAACAAAAACAAACTCATGTTTCGGTGTGACAAAATAGCTCATGTTCGGTGTTAGACTTGTCAGGCCAGACAAGTCTAAACTTTAACCTCACACCCAGTTCCTAGATTAGTCCCTTTTCCAGCTCAAGTTCAGCCAAAGCCTCCGGGGTCCTTAGTCGGGGGTGGCACCACCTGCTCCCTGCCCCGGCTTTGTTCCTGTTTTTAATCTACTGGGGCTGGGTGCATTCAGAGATAGGGACAGGCTAAAGGTCTTCGGGTTGTTGGCTCTGTTGATGGGTGAGTTCCAAATACTAGCTTTCTCTTGTAGGATATTTCATTTATTTGTTAAAAATATTTATTTAGAAAACACCATTCATGTGCCAGACACTGTTCCAGCCACTGGGGATAGGGTGATAAATGAGATAAACAAAAATACCTGCCCACGTTAAGCTCCTATTCTAGGCAAGAGAAAAAAGAAAGAAAATACATGTGTACTTAGCACATTAGAACGTTCCAAGTACTGTAAAGAGAAAGCAGGCTGGACTTAGTGACTCATGTCTGTAATCTTAGCATTTGGGAGACCGAGGTGGGCAGATAGCTTGAGCCCAGGAGTTTGAGACCAGCCTGGGCAACACAGCAAAACCCTGTCTCTACAAAACAAAAACAAAAAATTTAGCTGGGTGTGGTCGCATGCCCCTGTGGTCTCAACCACTGGGGAGGCTGAGGTGGGAGGATTACTTGAGCCTGGAATGCGGAGGTTGCAGTAAGCCAAGATCACGCCATTGCACTCCGGCCTCTGTGACAGAGTCAGACACTGTCTCAAGAAAAATAAAGAAAAAGAAAAACAAGAAAGCAGAGATGGGGGCAAGCTAGGAGAGGCTGGGGATGGGAGCCTCCCTGAGCTCCCACGGTTCTTCCTGCCCCTCTCCTGTCTCACTGGGCACGGGCCACCTGGGGCTTGTGGTTG
>NW_012102643.1:0-296 GCF_000951045.1 Mandrillus leucophaeus | reverse complement strand
TGGAAGCTGTCGACCCAGGGAGGAGAGGTCTTATTGTAGTTTGAGGGTTGTGGAGCTGCAGACCCAGGGAGGAGCAATGTTGTTGTAGTAAGAGGTTGGGAACCAGGTGACCCAGGAAGAAGAGGTCATGTTCTAGTTTGAGGGTCGTGGAGCTACAGACCTAGGCAGGAGCAATGTTGTTGAACTTCAAGGCTCTGGAAGCTGGCAACCCATGGAGGAGAAGTCATGTTCTGGTTTGAGGGTCATGTAGCTCCAGACCCAGGCAGGAACAATGTTGTTGAAGTTCGAGGGTCTGG
>NW_012102642.1:16511-16874 GCF_000951045.1 Mandrillus leucophaeus | reverse complement strand
AGTGAGAATTTGTGGTATTTAGTTTTCTGTTTCTATGTTAATTTGCTTAGGATAATGGCCTCCAGTTACATCCATGTTGCTGCAAGGGACGTGGTTTCTTTCATTTTTTTTTTTTTTTTTTGAGACAGTGTCTTGCTCTGTCTCCCAGGCTGGAGTGCAGTGGCGCGATCTCGGCTCACTGCAAGCTCCGCCTCCCAGGTTCAGGCCGTTTTCCTGCCTCAGCCTCCCCAGTAGCTGGGACTACAGGCGCCCGCCACCATGCCCGGCTAATTTTTTTTTGTATTTTTAGTAGAGATGGGGTTTCACCGTGTTAGCCAGGATGGTCTTGATCTCCTGACCTCGTGATCCACCTGCCTCGGCCTC
>NW_012102642.1:11481-12481 GCF_000951045.1 Mandrillus leucophaeus | reverse complement strand
TTTAATTTGTTTTTTTCATGGAACACTTCACAAATTTGCATGTCGTCCTTGCACAGGGGCCATACCAGTCTTCTCTGGGAAATACAAACCTTTCAAACCTTCATCAGATCTCATGGGTTATAGTCTACTGCTCCCAGTTTAGTTTGAGAAATGTAGTTCTATAACTGGTTTTTTTAGTTGATGTTTGATTTTAGAAATAAAAGCTAAAATCTGGCCAAGCGAGGTGGCTTACACCTTTAATCCCAGCACTTTGGGAGACCGAGGTGGGTGGATCATTTGAGGTCAGGAGTTCAAGACCAGCCTGGCCAACATGGTGAAATCCCAGGTCTACTAAAAATACAAAAAATCAGTCTAGTGTGGTGGCATACGTCTGTAATCCCAGCTATTCAGGAGGCTGAGGCGGGAGAATCACTGAAACTTGGGAGGCGGAGGTTGCAGTGAGCGGAGATCGTGCCACTGCACTCCAACCTGGGTGACAGAGCAAGACTCCATCTCACACACAAAAAGAAAAGCTAAAATCTAAGTGGTATAGTTAACCAGTTAATGCTGGTAGTAAGCTCTAGGTACAAAAAATACAGTTGACCCTTGAACAACATGGGAATTAGGGACATCAACCCCAAGCAGTCATATCCACATCCACATATGACTTTTGAATCCCCAAAATCTTGTTGTCCAAGCCTTACTGATAACATAGTTGATTAACACATATTTTATGTATTTATTACGTAGCATATTATTACAATAAAGTATGCTAGAGAAAAAATGTTATTACAAAAACTGTAAGGGAGAGAAAATATAGTTACTGTTCATGAACTGAAGTGGATCGAGGAAGAGCAGTGATGGGTCTTGCTGTCTGGAGTGTCAGAGGCAGAAGAGGTGGAGAAGGTAGATGAGGAGACAGGAGAGGCAGGGACACTTGATGTAACTTTATGGAAATACATTGTAATTTCTGTCTGACTTTTTTTCCCTCCCTCCCTCCTTCCCTCCCTTCCTCCCTCCC
>NW_012102642.1:4883-6318 GCF_000951045.1 Mandrillus leucophaeus | reverse complement strand
CCCAGCTACTTGGGAGGCTGAGGCAGGAGAATGGCGTGAACCCGGGAGGCAGAGCTTGCAGTGAGCTGAGATCGTGCCACTGCACTCCAGCCTGGGCGGCAGAGCGAGACTCCGTCTCAAAAAAAAAAAAAAAAAAAAAAAAAAAAATTTAGCCAGATGTGGTGGCATGCACCTGTGGTCCCAGCTACTCAGGAGGCTGAGGTATGAGGATCACTTGAGCCCAGGAGGTCGAGGCTGCAGTAAGCTCTGATTATGCCACTGCACTCCAGTCTGAGTGACAGAATGAGACCCTGTCTCAAAAAACAACAAAACAAAAAACCTGTTTGAGCATATATCCATTCTCCTCAATAATTTTCTTAATGGCACCTGGGAATTCTTGGTCACCAGAAGCTGCTTCTCCTGTTTTCTTGACCTTTTTTTTGTTTTGTTTTTTTGAGACAGTCTCACTCTATCACCTAGGCTGGAGTGCAGTGGTGCAATCTCAGCTCACTAGAGCCTCCACCTCCCGGGTTCAAGCTATTCTCCCACCTCTGCCTCCCAAGTAGCTGGGACCACAGGCACGTACCACCATACACAGCTAATTTTTGTATTTTTTGGTAGAGATGGGGTTTTACCGTATTGGCCAGGCTGGTCTAAAACTCCTGATCTCAAATGATCTGCCTGCCTCATCCTCCCAAAGTGCTGGGATTATAGGTATGAGCCAAATCCCAGCACTTTGGCCACACCTGGCCAAAGGCTGCATTTTCAATGTTAGACAAAAAAATATTTTGCTAAAAGTGCAAGGTTTTTGTATCTGCTGGTGCAACTGCAGTGATGTCTTAACAGATTTCCTTTTTTATAATGGTCTTTACACTGGATTCATTTATCTTGAAATGTTGGGCAACTGCAGCTGTAGACCTCAATCTATAGTACATATCAAGCAGTTAAATTTTTGCTTGTAATGTCATACTTTTCTCTGCTTCTTGGGAGCACTTCCAGCATCATTAGTGGCACTTCATATGGGTCTCCTAGTGTTATTCAAGTTTTACAGTATTGCACTAAGGACGATGAAAAATATGGGAGATCACCTTTTACTGCAATACACAATTTACTGGAGGGAGGAACTGCTCATGTGGAAACTGACAATTAGTGGCAACATTTGAGCTCACCACAGTAGCAACAGGAGGTGGCTACAAAAATGTTACAATAGTATAGTATGTACTACAGTTACTTTTTTGTGGTTTTGATTTAATAGTGCATCTTTGTTTACATTTCTCTCCACTGCAAATGATACAATGTGTTTGTGTGGGTAAGTTTTTATACATTTTAACTTTTTATAATTTATATATTTTATGGTAGTAAATTATAAAACACAATGTTTACATATGTTTTATGCATTCATGACATATCAAACTTTTTCTTAAATCTTTTTGATATTTCTTTTTTTTTTTTTTTT
>NW_012102641.1:8918-10455 GCF_000951045.1 Mandrillus leucophaeus | reverse complement strand
TAAGAAAATGCGTTATCTTTACAATTTATAGAATGTCATACAAGGCAAGCATGAAACCAGGACTCTACCGTAATCTGAAGATGCTGGTGCTTACTCTTCTCCGTAAGCATTTTGTTGTAATTCTGGCATGTGTCAGCTAAGTCATATGACGGCACTGCATGCGTGATGCCAGCTCAGTTACCTTGGAACGGGGAGCCTGAGGCTGCCAGGGAGCATCTCTCCTGCCTCCAGCCCTTGGCGGTTTCTCTCTATCCGTCCCTCTGTCCCTCCCTATACCCCACTCCTCCTCACCACTCCTGCTCCCCTCCTTACCCTCTTCACTTACTCTACAACAGAGGCCCAGACTTTGGCAAATCCCAGCTGCACCTACTTAATGCTTGGCTGGGAAACCAGAGGGAAAGGGGCCCAGTTACTACAAAGATAGAGAATTGAAATAGAATGTGAGCTACTTTTGCATCTTGTTTTTTATTTTAATCTGAATATAAAAGGCAAGTGTCAACACAAAATCGGTGCTAACTGCGCCACACAGCTCCGAGTCTGCCCTGTTGGGGCTCCGTGGGTTCCCATGCCCTGGCCTTCTCTATGAGCGTCTGGACACGCCGTGGCTGCGAAAGGAGCATTCAGTTATGGTCCTTTGAATGTTCCAGAGTCATGTTTAATAAAAATCTTCACGTTTACCCACAGCCTAGTCTTGATTTAATAACAGGTACTGCAGATCTCTGGGTGGGCCTGAGCCTCTGTTTTAGAAGCAGTCGTACCATCCAAGGGGCAGGTCCGTGGACCTGACCCAGTCCTGGTAGTGGGGGCATTGCAGTTCTAGAATGTAGTGATGCAACCTGTGGCATAAATAAAAAGTCTCATGTGCCCCCTTGAGAAGCTGGGGCTTCCCCCTCAGTACCGTGGTGTGCTGTGTTTGTGATCGTGCAGATGTAAAAGGGTGAGGGAGATGTCTAAAAACCAGGCTCCCAAAGACAGCCTTTCATGTCTGGTGCTTTCATGTGAGTATGCACACCTGTTTGACGCGTGTACACCTTCACGCGTGCACCTGTTTCGTGCATGTACATCTGTTTGTGCATGCGCCTGTTTCGCACTTGTGCCTGTTTCACGTGTGTATGTGCCTGGGCATTCACCCTGTATTGCGTCATACGTTGTATTTCACAGATTTTTTTTTTCAGTTTGTATCGTGAGCTTGTAACGACTTTGTGAAGATAAGAGGGGTTCCTGGCAGCCTTTGGCTCTGAGAAATGTGATGTCATGGGAACAGATGAGACAGCCCGGGTGAGGCCGGCAGAGGCCATTGTGGCCTGGGAGTCCGTGCACATCCACTGTCTGTCGCTGTGTGACAAGTGACCCCAAAACCTAGGGGTAAGGCAAAGTACACATACGACTGTACAGCCTCTTCAGGTTGCAAATTCAGGGCAGCCCTGCTCAGTGGCCCTGGCCCTGTCCCCCGGGTCACCGTGAAGATGCTGTCCAGAGCTGCAGCCATCTGTAGGCTCAGCTGGGCTGGAGGTTCTGCTCCAGGATGCTGTGCTGA
>NW_012102641.1:4028-4313 GCF_000951045.1 Mandrillus leucophaeus | reverse complement strand
TCCTGGCTCCTGGAAGCACAGGCTTTTGATGAAGGACTCTCCCCACTGCCAGGTAAATTGGTGATTGCCCCACAGTCTGTATTTCTCGCATGGGGTGCAGAGAATCTGGGCGTGGTGTCCTGGCCCTGGAGCCAGCTCTAGGACTGCACGGTGGCCTTGCCTCTGCCCATCATCTGGGAACAGGGCAGTGGGGAGGAGAAGGGAAGCAGGGTCTTGCCCCTTCTGCATCTCGAGAACACGGGAACACATCATCCCATTGCCTCACACCATTCACAGCCCAAGCTT
>NW_012102641.1:3200-3568 GCF_000951045.1 Mandrillus leucophaeus | reverse complement strand
ACAGGGCCTCTGTGCAGGGTGGTTAGAGATTGTGAGAGTGCCGCAAATGGCTCTGTGACTCTAGACTCACAAAGGGCTTGAGGGTCTTGGTGGCGGCACCTGTGTTGAAATCTGAGTTCTGCAAATCCAAGTGACCTGCCAGCACAAAGAGTCCTGCTTCCCAGTTGATTTCTGCACAGAGGCTTCTCCTGATGCCCCAGGTGAATGTGGGTTTAGCCAGCACTGACGGGCTTCCACAGCAAGCCACATATCTGCAGGGATGAGAGAGAAGAGGGGCAGGACCAGGATCTTCCTAGGCCCCAGTCCCCGTGTGGGGATGCTGCCTGGCCTGGCTTTTCTGGGGGAGGTCAGGGAAATGATGGCATGGA
>NW_012102641.1:0-1782 GCF_000951045.1 Mandrillus leucophaeus | reverse complement strand
GGAAGCACTTTTCCTGAAATAGACCCGTCTCTTCCTCTGCATAGACCCTATGAACATTTTAGCTACATTTCTGCTGTATCTTGATGTGATAGATTATAGAAAATGCCTTGCTACTGGAACTTCACAATGCTTTCCTTTTAAACATCAAATAGAAAGTATGGGTAGTAACTCTCAGACTAGTTGCCATTCTCGATCTTGGTAGAGCTGCCACCAACGGCCTCTGTCAGTTGCAATAGATTGTATCTCCCCAGCAACCAAGCTTAGATTGCAGACCGAGCCAGGTTCACCCAGGATTCAGTGCAATGTCTTCCAAAGCTGTAGCCACTGCTCTTGGAGGAGACTTGAGAAGTCCTCCCTTTGATACCTGTGCATGGCTGTTCTCAGATCACAGCAGCTGCAGCAGCATCTTGGAGGATGCCGGCAGGGGTGTCCTGGGTATTGACACCACGGCAGGGGCCTGCAGTGTCTGAATGAAATGGGCCGTGACACTGCGCAGCCTAGAGGAGTCCACAGCCACGTTTCAAAGGTGCAGTGGCCCCGAGATGAACCCCAGAGCACTGAGGAACCTGGAGTCGACCTGTCACGATTCCATTGAGAGAGCTGGCTGAATTCTGTACCTGTGAGGGCAAAAGATGGCTGTTTGCGCTTGGCCCCTTCCCAGGCCAGGGCTAGGGAGGTTGTCTGCACAGCTAGTGGGAGCTTAACTCTGTGCACACTCAGGGCGGAGTCCCGCTCCTTTCTGTGAGCCTAGGGAAGATAGACATGCCGAGCTCTCCTGGCAGAGGGCCCTGATGAGTCAAGCTGAGCTTCAAGATGGTCGGCGTTGTGGTGTGCGTGGTGGGATCGGAGTCGGTGCGTGCTGAGTGGGGGCCCGGCTGCTGCTGTCGCTATTGGGCTCAGCAGACGCTGCGGGGGACGTGGCTCCTGTTGTACTTGGTGGTTTTCTCCTCACAGGAGTGGGTTTCCCTGCGGTGAAGGTGTCGGTGCTGTGACAGGCAGCCTGGCAGGAGGAAGGCGCTCTTGGGGTTGTGCCCGGAGGCCCCCTTCCTCTTGAGGAGCAGGAAGGGGGTTTGGGATCCTGCTTCCGGCCGCGCTCCCTTGCTAGGTTCTTGGCCTTGGGGGCCGGGAGAAGCTGAGTGCAGGCCTGAAGCCTGGACCCCTTCCACAGCCTCCGTGGCGCTTCTGGTGCTACGTGGGACGTGACCCTTGGAAATCCAAGCCCTACCCTGGCATGCCTGCCCATTGCGGCGTCTGGGGCACCTGCTGTGTGCTAGGCTCCGTGGTGGGGTGGGCGGTAGCAAGGGCTGTGGGGTAGAGGCGACACGGTACACGGATGATGATGAGAAGCATCAGGGAGGCAGTGAGAGCAGAGCTGAGACCTGCAAGGAGGGGACTGGCTGTGGGTGTTGGGGCTCAGGGGGCTGCCTCTACCCAGAGCCACAGCGGCCAGTGAGGGCAGAGCAGGGGACCGAGGACCAGGGAAGCCATGTGTATGGTTCGCATCAGGTATGCAAGTCTGCCGGACTGTTCTGCCCTTCTCAGTCCTGGCTGGACCTGGGGTCCCAGAGGGAAAGGAGGGTCCTCGCATCTTCCTCCTCTTGTTTTCCTGTTGCTTCCTGGTCAAGGGATGCTTCTTTATTGTAACTCTGGCAGTTGTTCTGCATATTAAGAGGAGTTTCACAAAATCGTAGGGGGAGAGGCGGACTAGGGATTCTTTTTTTTTTTCTCCCCCTGATTTTACACGGAAGCTTCTACTATCCCTTAGTGTGGAGGCAGAGTGCA
>NW_012102640.1:13496-13752 GCF_000951045.1 Mandrillus leucophaeus | reverse complement strand
TTTCGGACCCCTTGGAAGACTATAGGGCGAAAGGAAATATCCTCCGCAACAAAGAGAAAGAAGCTTTCTGAGAAACTTCTTTGTATTGTGTGAAATCATCTCACAGAGTTACAGCTTACCCCTCAAGAAGCCTTTCGCTAAGGGAGTTCTTGTGGAATTTACAAAGTGATATTTGGAAGCCCATAGAGGGCCATGGTGAAAAAGGAAATATCCTCAGAAGAAATCTGGACGTAAGCTTTCTGAGAAACTGTTTAGT
>NW_012102640.1:3829-4983 GCF_000951045.1 Mandrillus leucophaeus | reverse complement strand
TGGTGAAAAAGGAAATATCCTCAGATGAAAACTCGAAAGAAGCTTTCTGAGAAATTGCTTAGTGTTCTGTTAATTCATCTCACAGAGTTACAGCTTTCCCCTCAAGAAAACGCTCGCTAAGAGTGTTCTTCTGGAATTCGGAAAGTGATATTTGGAAGCCCATAAAGGGCTATGTTGAAAAAGAAAAGTCCTCAGAGAAAAACTCGAAGGAAACTTTCTGAGAAACTGTTTTTTGATGTGTGACTTCCACTCACAGGGTTACATCTGTATTTCGTGGGTCTCTTCACAAGTCTTATTTCTCAGGAATCTCAGAACAGATATTTTGCATCCCTTTGAAGACTCTAGGGCCAAAGGAAATAACTTCCGATAACAAATAGTAAGCAAATATCTGAGAAACATCTTTGGGTTCCGTGAAATCATCTCACAGAGTTACAGCTTTCCCCTCAAGAAGCCTTTCGCTAAGACAGTTCTTGTGGAATTTGCAAAGTGATATTTGGAAGCCCGTAGAGTGCTATGGTGCAAAAGGAAATATAATCAGATAAAAACTAGAAAGAAGCTTTCTGAGAAACTGCTTCGTGTTCTGTTAATTCATCTCACAGAGTTACAGCTTTCCCCTCAAGAAGCCGCTCGCTAAGCCTCTTCATGTGGAATTCGCAAAGTGATATTTCGAAGCCCATAGAGGGCTATGGCGAAAAAGAAAATATCCTCAGAGAAAAACTGGAAAGAAGCTTTCTGAGAAACTGCTTTGTAATGTGTGACTTCCACTTACAAAGTTACATCTGTATTTCGTGGATCTCTTTGCTAGCCTTATTTCTGTGGAATCTGAGAACAGGTATTTCGGATCCCTTGGAAGACTACGGGGCCAAAGAAAATATCCTCCGATAACAAAGAGAAAGAAGCTTTCTGAGAAACTTCTTTGTGTTCTGGGAAATCATCTCACAGAGTTTCAGCTTTCCCCTCAAGAAGCCTTTCGCTAAGACGGTGCTTGTGGAATTTGCAAAGTGATATTTGGAAGCCCATAGAGTGCTATGGTGAAAAAGGAAATATCCTCAGATGAAATCTGGAAGGAAGCTTTCTGAGAAACTGCTTTGTGATCTGTGACTTCCACTTAGAGAGAGTAACATAGGTATTTCGTGGATCTCTTTGCTAGCCTT
>NW_012102640.1:3211-3514 GCF_000951045.1 Mandrillus leucophaeus | reverse complement strand
TTTCCCCTCAAGAAGCCGCTCGCTAATCCTGTTCTTGTGGAATTCGAAAAGTGATATTTGGAAGCCCCTAGTGAGCTATGGTGAAACAGAAAATATCCTCAGAGACAAACTGGAAAAAAGCTTTCTTAGAAACTGCTTTGTGATGTGTGACTTCCACTCACAGAGTAACATCTGTATTTCGTGGATGTCTTTCCTACCCTTCTTTCTGTGGAATCTGAGAACAGATATTTCGCATCCCTTGGAAAACTATAGGGCCAAAGAAATATCCTCCGATAACAAAGAGAAAGAAGCTTTCTGAGAAAC
>NW_012102640.1:0-559 GCF_000951045.1 Mandrillus leucophaeus | reverse complement strand
GTCTGACGAATGCCATAAGCTTATTAAGGATTATAGGCCCGAGAGTGAGGAAAAGTAGAAGAGTAAGTAAAGGACCAAGAAATGGCAGGAGATAGAGGAGAAGTCCATCGAGTCCCGTCCACAATGGATTGGAGGCCAGGCCCTTTCTGCGCTTTTCTAGGTCTTCTTGCAAAGTCTTCATCTTATCTCTGACGATTCCGGATTTGTTGCCGTAAAAACAGCACTTTTCCTGTAAAGCCAAACAGATCCCTCCCTGTTCTGCTGTTAATAAATCTAGACCTCTTCTATTTTGGAGAACTGCTTCAGCTAATGAGTCTACTTGGTCTTGTAAATCTTGTATAGTACTGGATAAGGTCTGTATATCTGAAATTAATTTGTTGGATAATTTTGTATATTGGGTTAGTGAGACCCCTAGGCCTGTGGCTCCTGTAGTAAATGCAGTAGTGATTCCTAGTCCAGCCAATAAGGGAATAAATTGTATGGCTCGTTTCGGTCTATAAATAAAATGTTCAATGGCAGGGATGGGGATAGGTTCATCTCCAGGGATGATATCAATGTC
>NW_012102639.1:45557-54893 GCF_000951045.1 Mandrillus leucophaeus | reverse complement strand
GGGGGATAAATTTTACTGTAACATTCGTCAGATGAAATGTCAGTGCAGTATTTCTTGGGATCTATATTTCCCAGGAAATATAATTTAGACACTTTAGCTTCATTGTAATTGCTGAAGGAAACATAAATCATACTTACAAAAATCATGATTTTTTTCTGTTTATTAGATATAAAGTATTTGTTTATGTCAACGATATAATATTATATTACATATACTCACATAAAGGAATGTTGTTTAGTTCTCCGAGGATTTTCACAAATAAATCTTGTCAAATCTTTATAAGACCTATAGGATTAGAATTATTATCAGTGTCTTCATTGTATAAATGAAGAAGCAGATTCAGAGGGTGCTATTTTCTTGGGCAGCACAGCTACTAATTATAATAGCCAGGAATTGGTTTCAGGCCACTGGATTTAAAGACTCTCTCCTCTTTTCACTGTCATATCCCTTCTTCAAACATAGAGTAGAACCATATACAATAGCTATGAGATCAATAGTTAGATATGTAGAATATAAGCCAGGCATCTCTAGAAAACATTATAAAATGCTCTACTAAAATTGCATACCAAATTTAGAACTGCTTTTCATTTTTAAGCTTTTTTCCCCCTGAGTTCTCTACCTGTTAACAGGAAAGGGTATCTTTCAAATTTAAATCAATTCAACTTAGATATTTGTAAAGAAAAAACAAAACTTCTTTAAGCAAAATTTTTTTTCTCTCTCTACACACATACACACACACAGACATACACATATTTGAAAATACTTAAAAATATTTTTTTATTTTTGCTGGTAGCCTGATTGTATGTTTGTTTAAAATGTATTGTGGAAAAAATATATATTTCATATATATTGTCTTATGTCTGATTTGAAGATTTGAAGAGCTAGTACAGAATAGTAGGTGGTTGCTAATTTATCTTCCATAAAACGTGAGAAATATTCAGAGATATTTCAATACAATTCTGTAAATAAGAATTTCCTGATAAGGAGGGTTGATTGCTACTGAACTCTCAAAAGAGGTTGTGGAATTTCATTTTCTGGGATATTTAATTCATGTGGTTTAGGTGTAACCCTATGTGGGAGCAGGACTATGAACGGAATAGTCAAGTGACTCTAATATTTTGAGATTGTAGCAATTATCCTCCAGGTTGATCTGAATAATCATTGTTATTTAGAAATTGCAAAAGAAGCAGATCTATTTTTCCTTCTCTCACAAAAACACAAAAGTGGAAATATTTTTTGATTTTTAAAACTTCCGTGAACACTGTGCTATCATAACTAAAGTAGTAGTGAGAGAGCAGCTAGTGGGTGGGAACAGGAAACATTAGTGATAAATGCTCTGTGACATTTTTTTTTTCAGGTTCAGCTCAATGTATATTGATTCTAATTAGCACATTTTGTGCCTTAGCTAGTAGCTCCCCGTTAGCTCTGCCTAGAGAGGTTTTTTTTTTTTTAGATTCCATCCTGCTCATAAACACTGCCACCTCCTCCCTCCTTCTCTCTTTACAAATGTTACAACACAATCAGAAATTTCCTCTTTTCTTTCCTTCCTGCATTTTCAGCAGGTTCCCTTGCGTCAGAAGCCGAGGAGGAAAACTCAAGGTAATTAGATCTCTTTTGTTTCCTTATCTCCTTTTTGTGTGCGTTGAGTGTGGCTTTCCTCCGGGATGCCTTCCTTGGGATCAGATTTTTGTCTCTTAATGCTAATATGAGGAGGTGGACGGCAGATTAATGTTTGGTTATTGTTGAATTGATTTTAAGAAATGACGACATGCTGTTCATTTGGATTAATCCCTCGTGGTATGTCGAAAGAGCTTAGAAAAACTGGCAGTGAGTCGGGAAGTAGCTGTGTTTTGAGGTGGGCATTAACCCTTCAACATCTATTGCATAACTACGGCTGTTATTGTTGAGAGGAGCGATGTTACTGCACTGATATGCCTGCCGGCCTTACGATTTTAATTATTTTCAACTTATTCTTGGTGAATACTATTCTTAGACTAATACTTGCATATCAGCCCTGCTGCGCTGTTTTTTTGGCTGTATCTTATACCTTCTAAGCATCAAACGAATGTTTAAAAATAAAAACAGACACATGGCTTTTTTTTTGCATTGGTTTTGCGTAGGCTTTGCATAAATCTTGGTGAAAAATCCAACTCCCTCGGGGGTTAACAATTAAAAGTTGCCTTTCACTCTGTCACATAAATCAGGATAATACTTTACCTACCAAATCAGGGTAATACTTTACCTCTTCATGTAATCATTGCAGGTTTTCTCACGATGAGTCGGAGGAGGATATCGTGTAAAGATCTGGGCCATGCTGACTGCCAAGGGTGGCTGTATAAGAAAAAGGAAAAGGGAAGTTTCCTAAGCAACAAATGGAAAAAGTTCTGGGTGATACTGAAGGGGTCGTCACTGTACTGGTATAGCAATCAAATGGTGAGTCTGCTTTCTTCCTCCTGTTCCCAGCCATTTTAATGAGGGGCACGTTAAAGGGATCAGGTGATCCCTATGGGAAAGTTAATTTTGATTTCTGGGAATTGGAGCTGAGTAAATAAACAAATAAGTTATAGAAGCCATTTCTGGTCCAGTAGATACGTAGGTTATGCTATTGTGTTTTATGGAGAAGAAACCCATCCTGTTTGACTACTCTGGTTGGGGAGGAAGGGAGTGTCGACATTTACATCCTTGCTAAAGGAGACTTTTAAATTCTGTTATAATGTTACTATTCCACGAGGGATTGTAATAGTTTCAGGATTTATGTGGGCATCATGTAACATGGCACCTTTACATAGTTAAGGTCTCTCTACTAAAAGGAGACTCAGCTTCACGACCTACAAGGGTATCAATTGATTCAGTTCAGAGAAGCTTTTTCAATTTCTCCTCCTTTACTTTCTTCTTCCCCTTCTTTCCCCCTGACCTGCTTTATCAGATGGGTTGCTTTGGAATCACTAACCCCTATGCCAGCTTTGCATTGGCGACGGTCACCTCTTGTCCCCTGGTGTGCTCTGTAATGGCATTAAACTAGTCGTGCTCAGACAACATTTGAAAAGATAATTGCCTAGTTTATTCCTTAAAAAGTCAGTAGACTGTTGTGATCTGCTTCCCAGGCTAGTTTTCTGTTGAAAATGGCTGGAAATAAAGTGATTGTTAGAAAGCGTGCTGCTCTTTCATGATCTGAATCCTGTTGAAAATGACGATGTTGTTGAACGTCGAATGAGGAGGCATTTCCAAGGAGGAATGCTCTCCACGAGCCCTGGTGAGGTTTGACTGCTGCTCTCAGGACAGTGAGAGTCTCTTTGTGGCACTGTGGAGATCAGCATTGGATGGCCTTTAATCAATTAAGGGAAAAGTACTTAGGAGTTGCTTATAAGCCAGGAAAGTTCTTTTTATGTGACATTCTTCTTGTGAAATGACGTGGGCATGCCTGTCATTCAAGCAACAGAGCTGTACATCATGTAACTTTATACATGCAAAATAAGTACTGCATATGGTTTGTGGGCCAAATTTTTAGTTGATGCATTTACATTCACTAGCCACTAATCAATTTTTGTTACTCACATACCCCCCTGGGCACCTGTTCATTAAAGATTTGGTTAAACCAGACCCAAATCCAATTCCAGTGCTGGGAATAAGCACACTCCTCTGCTCCTCTGCCCCCAAACTTATTGCCTCAGCTTCACCTCATGAAAAATGTGGCACAAAGCTCCTCTTTGGGTTCCGTAAAAATATATATATTTTTTCAAGCATTTGGTGAGTTATAACAACTTTATCAAAGTTGTAAGGGATTCACAAAAAGTCACTGGCAGAGTGTGCGGTTTTCCACTGGCATCCTTTTTCTCTCTTTTCTTCTCCCCTCCTCAATACATTTTTCGTCTTGTCTAGCATGAATGGTTTTTCCCAAATTAAGGCAACCTGGGTCTGCGGTCTTGCCTTCTATTGTAAGAGAGTTTTCCTAAGCAAATACAGCTTCCTTCTTAAGAGGAACTCAGGTTAATATAAATGTCTCTTTCTTGTTTCGTATTATTTCAGGCCCCTGTTTTGGGGTAGTTGTGGCAAGCGATTGTCCTCTTCATCTTTTATAACATGAGAGAACCTACTGATTTACCTTTTAATAGTGGTCAGGGCATTTCCAGAGCTTGTTGGAAAGATTGGGTGCTGATGGAGCTTGGCATGTCTGTGGGAAGTAATAAAGCTTGGACAGAAGCAAGCCGTTCATCTTCTCAGGGAATGAAATTATTCAGCAAATATGTTCTGTCTGCTGTCCCTGTCTTCACAGAATTTAAAGGAAGTCCTTCTGAACCACACAGGCTTCCAGATTGGGTTGGCTTGGCCTCATCAGCTCATTCAGCTTATGATTCTCTTAGAGGAGCCTATTTTAGGCATTAGGAACTTCATGCTTCCACAAGGAGCAGCAGTGTTGACAGACTAGGCTAGAAAGAGGAAAGGGATAGAGCCTTAGATACACTCACGCATTCCTGCCCTGGCTTGCTTTCATGGCAACACAGAAAGAAATATTCAGGTTGCAAAGCATGTACTTGAATACAGTTAGGTTAGCAGCATTGAATGGAGAATAAGCCTGCCATTATCTGGCTAGGGAACTGTAGGATTAAACTAATGGTATGCAAACTAATGGTTATAAAACTAATGGCATGTAGAGGAATTCTCTTTCTCTCTTCCTCCACCACAAACACACACATACATAGACACACATACACACACAACACACACACACACACACACCCCCTGAATCTTAATTATATGTTTATTGTGGGGGAAAAAAGGCTACTCAATGAATACTTAATTAGTAGTCATATTCCTCTTGTCTGTGTGGATATCAACTATGAAATAAGCCAAGAAGCTTTATTTACTTTCTGCTGCTTAAAAGAATTCAGATTCAACAAAGTCGCTCTCAAAGCACCTAAGCCTAAGCACCTAAGAGCAGAATTCTCATTCTACCTTCCATGTTCCTTAACCTGGGGTTACAACCAGCCCCGTCCCTACACGTTCTTGTATAACCTAATGCTGAGAGGTAGCAGAGTCCATAGCATCTGAGGAAGAGCCACCTGTTACTTAGTGCCTACCCTAGGCCAAGGGATAGATGATTCAAGGTACCTTGCATATATGCTCTCATTCACCCTGAGAGGTAGTAATTGTCTCCACATTTTGAAAGTGGGATAGACTGAAATGCAGAGAGATTGCGTCAATTGTCCCAAGTCACACGGGAGTAAAGGGAAAAAAACAGATTCACATTTAGGTCCCTCGGACTCCTAGGCCCATGACTTACAGCATACCAACCCGACTCCCTCTGGCGCCAGGATCCATGACACAATTAAGACCACCCTGTTTTCTGCCTTCAACGGGGTTCTGAGAGAACAGCTGTAGAAATGAAATTTAGGGTAATTCTCCTTTGAAACTACATGTGATCTCATTGTCATTGACTCTCTTTGCTTGTCTCCTCTATCATTCCCTGACACTGCCTGGGAACACCAGCCTCGCCTCTCTTCTGTTTTGTGCTGTTGTTACCCAGTCACCTGATGCATGGTCTACCTTTTGCTTTCACCACACGTTGCTGCTTCAAACTGTACTACCCAGAATTCATTGAGAAAGGTCAAGTCCAGAGGCTCATCTGCCATTTTTCACACCACATGCTATGTGCTTAGAGTGTGACGCAGCACACAAGATTACTCGCCAAGTCCTACAAAACCATATGCAAGTTTAACAGTCGTAGAAATCCAGGCTGGTAAAATCTTGGATTTAAAATCCACGGTTTTGTTTTCCCATACCCTTACGAGAAAGTACAAACTCACTTTCTGGTTTGTGGGAATCACCTTAACTAGTAACCTTTCTTACTTCCTCACACTTGTCTGCCCAACTCATTTAAAGATGGCACTTCTTTCAATTCCTGTTAGCACGTGGGCTGGCTTTCTCTAAGCCTTCGCATATGCTGTTTCTCTGCTCAGAAAACTCTGTCTCCATGCCCTGAAGTCTTTCTCCTATCCAATTCCATCAAGCTTATCCCTCCTTCTAGGTCAAATTTTAGCTTAAATAGCCTTCTTCTAGAGGCACGTACCTTCTCCCCTGACCTAAATTTTACTTCCTCTCTCTGCTCCCTGAGTGAGCTATACTTTTCTTTTCTTTCTTTCTTTCTTTCTTTTTTTTTTTGAGACAGAGTCTTGCTTTGTTGCCCAGGCTGGAGTACAATGGTGTTATCTCGGCTCACTGCAACCTCTGCCTCCCAGTTTCAAGCGATTCTCATGCCTCAGCCTCCTTGAGTAGTTGAGATTACAGGCATGGGCCACCATGTCCGGCTAATTTTTGTATTTTTAGTAGAGACAAGGTTTCACCATGTTGGCCAGGCTGGTCTTGAACTCTGGACCTCAAGTGATCCACCTGTCTTGGCTGGGATTACAGGTGTGAGCCACCTCGCCTGGCCTATACTTTTCATACTATCATACTTGTCCTCATTTTTGGGTACTTGCTTGTCAGACTTGCTGTTTTCCATAAGTGATCATTTCTGTAGGACAAGATCATGGGTATATCTTCAGCAGCTTACTCCGTGTCTGACAGTTAATAGGCTCTCAATTAATAGTTCTTGATTTCATATATAAATAAGAATTAAGAATCTCTAGCATTTACATTGCCCATGGGAATTTCGAGAAATGGAGTCATGTGTGAGGACTGATTTTGACAGAAAATAATTTTCCAGGAAAGGATTTCCACCTCTGTTTTTAAAAACAGATACGGGAAAAGGAGCAATCTGAATTTGCTAGAAAGGCCCCAAGGTTCGGATTAGGTCCTGCTACAGCCGTTCCCATTTTGGTAACACATTTTTAGGATCTTTGAGGAGTAGAGGTGGGAGACGCGCATTCTGGGGACTAATGTGAACAAAGGAATGAAAATATAAATGAGCTGTGCCAATCCACTGTGTTAGTGATTATATTGAATTCTCATAATAGCCGAGCAAGATAGATTTTATTATTCCCATTTTTCAAGGGAGTTTACTGAAGCTCAGGGAATTTAAGTAACTTGCTCAAAGTCTCATAAAGAGTAAATACAGAGCTGGGATTTGAAACAAAGGTTTCCCAACAACAAAGCCAGGCTCTTTTCTCCAGGCTGCACGGCTTCTCCATTTAGAGGTGACTTAGGGCCAGTGAATGGGGGACTGAGACACGTAGTGATAGTGTAGGAATGTAGGTTTGATCCAGCAGGCAGTAGGGAGCTACTGCCTATTCTTGAGCCGGAAGGTGAGCACGTGAAATTGGCATGTGAAAAATATGAACCTAGCAGCAATAAACTGGATATTTTGGAGAGTGAGGGAGCTGCCAGAAGGCCAGTTAGGAGATGGTGAGAAAATGCAGGCGTTCAGACATGAGCTCCGGGACTAGAGTGCGGCCAACGGTGAGAATTTAGTACACACTATGCAAATAAAAAGGGGCAAGGTTTGAAGAGTGCTTGGATATAAGACACAAAAAATTTGAGGCTAAGATAAGCATGATTCCAAGTTTTAGAGCCTGGGGAGACTGGGAAAATCATATGAAAATTAAGAGACAAAGAGTTTGTGACTAAGAAGGGTGGAATTTCATTTAGATTGACCATCGCTTACTTTTTTTGGTTCATTTTAGTTTTGTATGTTGTTTCTTTGTATGAAATTACTAGATACTTGTGTTTTTTAGTTTTCATTTATTGACACCATTTATGCCATTGCATCACCAGTTCAAGGAAGCCTTGAGGCCCCTGGGCCTCAAATAGAAAAAGTGAATCATCCAACTATCTGTTTTTCTCTCTCTCTCTCTTTTTTTTTTTGAGACAGAGTCTTACTTTGTTGCTAGGCTGAAGTGCAGTGGTGCGATCTTTGCTCACTGCAATCTCCACCTCCCGGGTTCAAGCGATTCTCCTGCCTCAGCCTCCCGAGTAGCTGGGATTTCAGGCGTGCGCCATCATGCCCAGCTAAGTTTTGTATTTTTAGTAGAGACAGGGTTTCATCGTGTTGGCCAGGATGGTCTCGATCTCTTGACCTCATGATCTGCGTGCCTCAGCCTCCCAAAGTGCTGGGATTACGGGTATGAGTCACTGCACCCGACCCCAACTATCTATTTCATAAAAACTTTAGACAAACTGAAGAGGTTTGTAGGTTAATATCTGGTTTAGTATATATTACAGAGACTTTAAAGTTTTTTTGAGAATCCAATGTGTCTGTGCAATTGTGATTGTGTTTCTTCTTTACTTTCTGAATGGTGGACGTTTTGCATGTTTGGGGATTGAAGTAACTGTCTGCATGAGACGTGTTCCATCTCTAGCTGCATGTGCACTTCATGTGAATTTCAGAGGATCTTATCTTTGGAAGGCATATTTCTTGAAATCAGTTTTATGAGAATCTCTATAGTGAAAATCTAATCACTTTTTACATTGGGCAGAATTTACTCTTGTAGAAAATGTTATTTGAAAGTCAAACTTTTCTCTTTTCATGAGACAACTATTCTGAAAGTTTCAGTAAATATAGATTACCTTTTTTTTTTTTTTTTTTTTCAGCTCAAGAAAAATAAAGATGGGATTAATTTTCCCTGGGAAAGTGACATTAAGTCTTCTGAACCTTTCATCGGTAGCCGTAGATTAGCATACATTTTGGAAAATGTCTGAGTGAGTTTACAATAGATTCAAAAAAATTTTATAGGAATTTATGAATACATTAGTCATAGCTTATTATATTCTTTCTCCCCTAGCTCCAACATAAGCAGCAGAGGATGTATTCTTTACTTGTCTGATTTAAACTGTGTCTATATATCCTAGAAGTTGGCAGGCACAGAGCATGTACCAGTATTTTTTGAAGGAATTGTTTAATTATTACATTACTTATCAATTAGTTGTATGAATCAACTAATTACATTGAGCATTATTGTTGAACACTGACGTGTTCCCAGACTTCTACCAAAATGAGAATTATGGGCTTTTAATTTATTTGAACTCTTTATTTATTGTCTTAGCCAAGAACCAGCCTCTGAGCGTATCCCAAACAAAATTCCAACGTTTTGAAATGTTTCTTCAAGGTTGGGCGCGGTGGCTCACGCCTGTAGTCCCAGCACTTTGGGTGGCTGAGGTGGGCGGATTACTGAAGGTCAGGAGTTCAAGATCAGCCTGGTCAACATGGTGAAATCCCTTCTCTACTAAAAATATAAAAATTAGCCAGGCATGGTGGCTATGCCTGTAGTTCCACCTACTTGGGAGACTGAGGCAAGAAAATTGCTTGAACATGGAAGGTGGAGGTTGCAGTGAGCCGAGATCACACCACTGCACTCCAGCCTGGGTGACAGAGCGAGACTGCGTCTCAAAAAAAAAAAAAAA
>NW_012102639.1:24352-45507 GCF_000951045.1 Mandrillus leucophaeus | reverse complement strand
AAAAAAAAAAAAAAAAAAAGAAAGAAAAGTTTCTTCAGTGAAGACAATTCAAACTAACCATGTGAAATTGATGAACTTTTGGCCAACATATGTTCCTAGAATTTGTATTAGAAAGGAGGATGAGAAGGTGGAATGTTGACATGTCTAGACAGGGCAAAACGTGACATTTCTGCAGCTGTAGGTGACCGGTTTACCATAAGACAATGACTCATAGATCAAAGGGGTAAAAATACTTGCTTAGTTAACATTTGGAAACCTAAATGTTAGAATGATTGAGGAGTTTCTTGAATTCTGTTACTTCTGACATTGTAATTTCACATGCGTGGAAATCAATTTTTAAATGAGTATTTGGTTTATTTATTGTCTATAATGCATCATTGTGTTCTAACAATTATTTTCCTTTGCAGATCCTTGAATGTATTTCTAAAATAATAGTTCCCCTGTCATAGCTTTATGCCCACACTATCTGTAGTTGGGATAGGCAGTTCTCAATAACTTCTTGTTGCTAAGTCCATGTAATGTGGGAACAATTGCTCATGTTGACAATATTATTTTCCTTTAAATTCTTTCCAAACTTTTCAATATTAATTGTGAAACACCGAGAGCCAGGAAATGTTGGTTTCTTTTGTCTTGTTCTCAGAAGGCAGTGATATGCTTGGGCATTGCCAGAGTGAATGCCATGGTTGGGGTATTTTAGATGACAGTCTTCTTAGCTTACAGCAGTGAGGTGCCCACTCAGGGGACACAGCCTCCCTCTTTTCTCTGGTGGAGAGTGCATAGTACTTTTGTTGGTGTTTCCACAACTTCTCTCTTTTTTTTTTTTAAAAAAAAAACACAACAATATAGAATCCAACTTCTTGCCTTTTGGAAATTTAAAGTGACTGAAAAATGCTTTAAAAGATTATACAATAGGGTCAGCCATGCTGGCTCATGCCTGTAATCCCAGCACTTTAGGAAGCTGAGATGGGAGGATCACTTGAGGCCAGGAGTTTCAGACCAGTTTGGTCAACATGGTGAGACCGCATCTCTTAAAAAACAGCTAAAAATTAAAATAAAAATTGTAAAAAAGGTTATACAGTAGTGTGTGCTCATAGGAAAAATTTGAAAATAGAAGTAAGTGAAATAAAAAAAAGAAGACGGATATGGAAGCAAACAGAGATAAATAAATGATTTAAGATCATACAGGGTCGGCCGGGCGTGGTGGCTCACATCTGTGATCCCAGCACTTTGGGAGGCCAAGGCAGGCAGATCACCTGAGGTCGGGAGTTTGAGACCAGCCTGACCAACATGGAGAAACCCTGTCTGTATTAAAACAACAACAACAAAAACAAAAACAAAATTAGCCCGGTATGGTGGTGCATGCCTGTAATTCCAGCTACTCAGGAGAGTGAGGCAGGAGAATCGCTTGTATCTGGGAGGTGGAGGTTGCAGTGAGCCGAGATAGCGCCATTGCACTCCAGCTTGGGCAACAAGAGTGAAACTCCATCTAAAAAAAAAAAAATCATACAGCTTCCTACCACCATGGCATGAGTTTAGACATTTTGATGTATGTGTTTCCAAGCATTCGTTTCTATGTTTTACAAAAATAAAATAATATTATGCATGATGCTGTTGTCACTTGATTTTCTCACTAAGTAATACATAGAAACATATTTCCATATTGATACATATATATCCACAATATCATTTCTGATGGCTGTAAGAATTATATATGAATATATGATAGTTGATTTGCCAATGCGTAGAATGTAAAATCAAAAAAGCCTTTTATCCTGAAATCGTTTAAAAGAGTTAACAGGAAAAATAGTTAACAGAGTACATAAGTGCACACACACTAACTTAAATATAAATTAATATATATTGAATTGATGTTTATAGTGCATAAATATGTAAGTATTGGCACATATATGTATGTATATAAATATTAACATATATCTAGATATGCATGTGTATAAATATATGTATATGTGTGTGTATATAATTTGATCATTCTTGAAGCAAGCCGGCAGTAAGGTGGATTTCGGCAGCATGGTATAAAGGATATATGGCACCTGGATTCTAATCCTGTACTTTATTATGAGGTCTTGTAGCTCTAAGTCAGTGATGCAAATCTCTATGCATCTATTTTCTTGCAAGTAAATGTTGACCAAGAACACCGTCTCTATATTATTCAAAGCTACTTTGAGAAGATTGAATGCATCTAAAAGCAATGTTTAAAAAATCAAAGGAATGTATACAAAGAAAAGCAATGTGTTTGCCGAAACATTGAGATTTTAGGATGCAGAATAATTGTGCTAGGAATTTTCAGACACCAGGAATGGTTTCTCTCAGTGACTATGACCTGCCCTGTGTAGGAAAGACTAAAAATATACCTACCGACCCCATGTAAAGGATGATTTTAAGCTATAAGACAGGGGAATGGACTAGAAGACATTATGTACTTGTCAATACAGAGCTTTCCACCCTGGAGGAAGAGTTCAGGTAACTCATGAGTTAATGGTGAGAGTGTGGGCACATTTCCCAAGCAACAGAATGTGAAGTGGCCCATGGGATGAGCTGAACTTTTCATTAGGTTTGAGGATTTTCCTGAGAAGTCTTTATTTGAAGATTTACCATCTGTCTGGGGCAAGCTCTTTTAAGGGTCAGGTCCCAGCTGCCTCTTCTACAGACAAGCTAGACTCATCTGTCACTGTGCTGCTGTGCTTAATCTTCCATGGAGCATGTTTCAAGAAGATTTCAAAAGGAAACTATGCAGTGGAAAGTTTAAAAAATATTGATTATTTCTGTAAGGAGTCAGAATTTAGCGAAGCATGTTTGAAACAATGTCTTTAAAAAAGATGCAAGGAAAAGGCACGCTGCAGGGGAAGATATCCCCGGGCTCACAGTGTAGTATCTCTACATTCCCTTGAAAGAGAATTCACCCAATTTTAATTCTAGCCTGATTCTACCCTGATGCTGAGGCTCCTTGACAGCCTGGGCAAACCACCTACCATGTCTGGGCCTCGCTTCTGTGTCTGTTCAACAGAAACATGGATAGATATCTGTTACCTGTGGAAGAGATGGTGCTCATTAACAACCCGTCAGCCACTGATATTTTCACACCTTGAATCTTGTAAAACTTACCGTGGCAAATGCATTTTCATTTTTTACTGACAACGATTTCAGAGTAGTAGCTTTAAAAATAATTTTTTAAATGAAGTTTACCATTTTAGCCATTTTGAAGGGTATAGTTGAGTGGCATTAAATAAGTTCCAATTACTGTGCAACCGTCAGCATCATCCATCTCCAGAACTCTTTTCATCTTGCAAAACTGAGACTCTGTACCTATTAAATAATAACTCTTCATTCCTTCTCCTCCCAGTCCCTGGCAACCACCATTCTACTCTCTGTCTCTATGAATTTGACTACTGTAGTTCCCTCCTATAAGTGGAATCATACAGTATTTATCCTTTTATGACTGACCTATTTTACTTAGCATAATGTCTTCAAGGTTCATCCATGTTGAAACAGGTCTCAGAATTGTCTTCCTTTTTAAGCTGAATCCTATCCCATTGATGTGTGTACCACATTTTGTTCATTCATTCGTATTTGTTGACAGACACTTGGATTGCTTCTACCTTTGGGCTGTTGTGAATAATGCTGCTGTGAACATGGCCATACAAATATCTCTTTGAGACCCTGCTTTCAATTCTCTCGGTTTTATACCTAGAGGTGGAATTGCTGGATCATATGGTAGTTCTATCTTATTATTATTTTTTTTAAGGAACTACCATGCTGTTTTGCATAGTAGCTATACTATTTTACATTCCCAACCGTAGTACACAAGGGTTCCAGTTTCTCTACATCCTTACCAGCGCTTGTTACTTAATTAATTAATTATTTACAGTAAGCATCCTAATGGGTGTGAGGTACCATCACATGGTGGCTTTGATTTGCCTTTTCTTAATGACTATTGTCCTTGAGCAACTTTCACATGTGCTTATTGGCCATTTCCATATCTTCTTGGGAGAAATGTCTTTTGCCATTTTTGAACTGGATTTTCTTCATGGTGGTGGTGGTGATATATTTTAATAGTACACATGAAACTCATGAAAACGGTTTGAAGAGATTTGAAAGTTCCTGAAGTATTTGATAACTTCACATTGCATGAAGGCAAGATTATGTGGTGTGCTGACTGGGATTTTGAAAGAATTAACCTTGTCTTTTGTTTGTTTGTTTGTTTTTCTGAGACAGAGTTTTGCTCTTGTCGCCCAGGCTGGAGTGCAATGGTACGATCTCAGCTGACTGCGACCTCCGCCTCCCGGGTTCAAGTGATTCTCCTGCCTCAGTCTCCCGAGTAGCTGGGATTACAGGCACCCGCCACCATGGCTGGCTAATTTTTTGTATTTTTAGTAGAGACAGGTTTTCGCCATGTTGGCCAGGCTGGTCTCAAACTCCTGACCTCAGGTGATCTGCCCGCCTTGCCCTCCCAAAGTGCTGGGATTAAGGAGTGAGCCACCATGCCCGGCCTATGACTTCTAAATCTCCAATATTCAAGAGAATGCATCTGATTTTAAATTTTCTTAAATGGTGCTCCTTTATCTATTCTTCTCCAAACTCATGCAATAACCATGGATGGTAGATGAATTAGATAGCAAGAGATAAAATTTAGTCTGTAATGGTGAGATTTTATCAAATTTCTTACGATTCATTTAAAACCTTTCCTTCATATGTATTGTTTTCTTTCATTTTCTTGGCTACGCTGTTGCAGAGACCAGCCCATGTATGTGAAAACAATAGCACATTTGGGGTTTTAAAGCTTCCAAAAGAATAGGGCAGAGATGAGACTGAGCCGAAGCTAAGGTTTTTACACGGCAGAGAACAATTACACAACACTCTGTTAAATTTTGAGGTTTGCATCTTAATCGTTTTTGAAAATTACATTTCAGAAGGTAATTCCTATCTTTGTATGTCAGACTACCTGAAAGTTCACTAGTAACTTCATTTCACTTAAAATATGATTTTGCTCCGAGAGGACTCCTTACTTCAGAGCCCTTTCCCTCTTTCTCCATAAGGAGAGAATGAAAGATTGTAGTGGCTAGCTAGGAGAGGTGACTTACAAGGCATAGAACAGGTGCCAGCCACTTCTTGGTCACCAATCTAAATATGACGTAATGTGATAGTGAGATAGCCATATCGTCGGTTGACTTTTAGGAGGGAATATTAAGGAGGGATTATTGTGCTGAGCAGTTGGGCTGTTCTTGGGAGGGAATGTTTTCTGCAAGGGGAATAGCATCCTGGTTTAGGTTTCCCAGAAGCAGACTCTTAAGAAGAGGATTTGGGTGCTAGCAGTTTACTTGAGAAGTGACCCAGGAGATACTCGGAAAGGGAATAGAGAAGTGAGAGAGGGTAGAAAAGTTAGTTAATAAAGTTCTCCTTAGCAAGCAGGGTGTGACTGTGGGTAACCAAAGCTTCATCCTTCTGGGGAACCCTGGAAGCCTGTGAAAAACATGTACCCCAGAGTTTTCACACTAAGGGAAAAAGGAACTGGGATATTGATTTGTTTACCTATGTATTTTTCTTGTTTTAGAGATGGGGTCTCACTGTCATCCAGGCTCAAATGCAGTGGTGTGATCATAGCTCACCGCAACCTCCAACTCCTGGGCTCAAGCAATCTTCCTGACTCAGCTGCCTGCGTAGTTGAGGCTACAGGTGCACATAGTTGTGCTTCGCTAATTTTTGTATGTTTTTTAGAGAGACGTCTCACTATGTTGCCCCGGCTGGTCTTGAACTCCTTGCCTCAAGAGATCCTTCTGCCTTGGCCTCTCAAAGTGCTGGGATTACAGGTGTGAGCCATGGCGTCTGACCCAGCCGGGGGCATTTCTGCCCCAAGTCCCATTCGTTGCTGGTTGAGAGCTCGTCCCAGGGGGCAGTGATCTCTGAGGACTTCTGTACAGGTGAAAGAGTGGAATAGGGCAGCCAGAGAAGCTTTCCCCCAGTGAGATCCAGGTGCTGGTGCAGGAAGTCTTGCCAGTGTGCCCTGGGTGGTAAGGACAGCGCATGTGTCAGGGTCACTGAGAGTAAGTGATCTCCTTACTGCAGAACCCTTCCCCTCTTCCCCCTGTTGGAGCCTCAGTATCCCCAGAACCATCCTCATTAGCGTAATCAATTCTTTCCTTCTGTTTTTATAATCAATGCCAAGATTCTCTGGGTTCTGTAGGAAACTGGGCCTTTTTTCTAGCCAAAAACATTTACCAACTGTTGTCTATGTAGAATATCTATTTCTAGGTGTTTGTAAGAAAAAAGTCTCGCTCTGGATCTAAATCTAATTATATTCATAGGGTAATGTTCGCTAAACCCAAATGCAACAATATTTTAGTAAAAATACACCCCAAATAATACATGAAGAATATAGTAAGTTTACTAGCATTATTATTCTCTAAATAATCTAAAATGTTTTTTTCAACCATTAATCTGATGCAAAGAAAAGAGAGGAGAGCTGAGACACAGAAACAGCTAGTCGGAGGGCTCAGCTTACAGTGCACTCAGTCAAAAAACTTATTTTGCACTTTCGGAGGCTGAGGTGGGCAGATCACTTGAGGCCAGGAGTTTGAGACCAGTCTGGTCAATATGGCGAAAACCTGTCTCTATTAAAAATACAAAAATTAGCTGGGCATGGCAGCACGTGCCTGTAACCCCAGCTACTTGGGAGGCTGAGGCAGAAGAATCACTTGAACCTGGGAGGCGGAGGTTACAGTGAGATGAGATCACACCGCTGCGCTCCAGCCTGGGTGACAAGAGTAAGACTCCATCTCAAAAAAACAAAACAAACAAACAAAAAAAACACCTTATTTTACATTAATTTCAGGATCAGTCCTTCTCTTTTGTTTTCTTTTCACCCATTTTCCTGCTTTTCTAGGAACTAATAATAATAAATGCTTGGATTTTTTATAGCTTTAACAAATTTTACATTATTACACACATCTGTGTTAATTTCTATTTAGTCTGGAGAAGCTGGTTATAGCTGCTTATTCGCTGTGAGGACAGTGACTCACAGAAGTTAAGTACTCTGCCTGGGATGTCAGAGTATGTGGCTTGCATCGAGACATTAATTCCAAATCCAGGGTTGTTTATTTCTGTGCCATGTGTCGACTGCAGATTCTCTCCTTCTCCCATTTCAGTTCCTGAGCCTATTTGAGCTCTGAAGAATTTCTTCAGTCTTGTCTTTAGAATTATTCGACTGTTTGCTGGGTCCTGGTCTGAGTCCTGTCACTTTAATAGTACCACATTGGGGGTTCCCATGGTATAATGCCAGGCTAGCTTGGTGTTCTAGCTTCCAGCACTTGGCATGGGATGAATTTTCCTCTTAAGGTTGTGATCATAGTACTGCCTCACTGGCATATGCTTAGCACTCAATAAATGTTAGGTCTTATTATGTGTTACTCAAGATTATTATCTCTTAAAAGGATTCCAAGCACACTCCCTACTGTGTCTGCTTCTGATATCTACAAGAAAATAAAATACAGACATTTTTTCTTTCTTTTGGTGCAGTGCTTGTCACAGCCCGATGCTAATACGTGCAGCTCTCTGTGATAGTTGCAGAATGTAGATTGTGTTGGTGTGCTAATCTTCACTTTTCCTTTTCTGAAAGGAAGGGGCAGATGAGTTGCAATGCCATGGATGCTATTGTATGGAGAGAAGGAGAGAAGCTTTAGATTCTGTGCAATTTTAGAGGGGAAGAAAGGAAGAACCTACCAAGACTATGTAAAGATGATAATAACATGTCATTGCGAAGAGTACTTACTTAGCCTGTAAGCCATGAAGTATGTATAGTCAAAGTTCTGAGGCGTCTCAGAGCAGTGATTATTTGTGTAGTACTATGTCACCATCTTTACATTCAGTTAGGTTTGCTTCTATTTGTTTTTAATTTCGAGAATTGCTTTTCTTTTTCATGTTTGTTTTTGATTTAAAAAATCAATCATGTACCTGATTCCAAAGTCAAAACTGTAACAAGTTACAACCAAGTTAGTCTCCTTTGCATCTCTGTTCTCTATCCTCTTTCTTCCCCCTTTTCTATTTGTTTTTGGTTTATTTTTCCGTGTTTCTTTTCGCAAATACAGCAAGTGTGTATATTGAGCCAATCCCAGCCTCCTTTCTTACACAAAATTAGCATACATATATAGTACTGAACCTTACTTTTTCTCTCACTGTGTCCTAGAGATTGCTGTATGTGCTGTATGGCATTTTTCATAGTTATTCACTGTGTGTGGATACCACGGTGTATTCAACTGTCCCCTGATGATAGGCATTTGCATTCTTTGCAATCCTTTGTAAATACAAACAACGCTGCAATGCACATGTCATTCCATATATTCTCCAAGGTATAGTTAGGACAGATCCCAGAAATGGAATTTCTGGGTCAATGGGCAAGTGTGTTTTTGCTGATTATTATCCAGTTTCCTTCTGTTGAGTTCCATTTTGCATTACCACCAGCAATGTGTGAGAATGACGGTTTCTCCGTAGAACTAGAACTTTTACAGTGAATTTTAAACTATCTTTTCTTCGATCTCCATTTACTTTTACTTTCTATTTTAAAGAATATAATTCAGATTTCTCTAGTGGCCATGAGTGTGTGTGTAGTGTGAGAATCTAGTGACAACTGTTCTAAGGTGGCATGAGAATGGGCAGCTCAGCTCAGAGTTTAGACCTCATCTGTTTCCAATGCCCTGGGGGTTTTGGGGAATAACTGAGAAAACAATAGATTTACGTGGAGAAATGGAGACTTTTGCAGCTTCTCCTGATTCAGATAGTCATTGGGAAACCTCATTAAATTTGCTTAAGGTAATTTCAAGAATTTCAATTCTACATTCCCTTAAAAACACAAAAGTGTATTACAAAGAAATTTTTTTAGCTAATTTTTTTTCTTGAATTCAAGATTCTATTTAGGACCTATAATTTATTTAATAACAGGTTTTAGGGGAGAAAACGTTGCAATGAAAATATACATAGACTCTAAGGTGCCTTCTGATTTCAGAATTATTGAAGTGTAAAGAAATCAGGGTTTTAGAATTAAGGAACTATGGTTTCATTGAAAATAGAGAGAGAATATTACTTTTCATTTTTTAACCAGGAACTACATGACCGTTTCCTATATTACCATTCATCTGCTTCTGGCTTGGTCTTCTTTGACCTACTTAGACTCGGGAATACATGTCACTCTCATTTCTGCTGGTCAGCCTCTTCTGCTTTTCTGACATGTGTAGGTACCTAAGAAGTAATTTTGTATGTTTTCCAAAATACCTGTGGTACAAAAAGGCCAAATGTTATCATGGCAATGAACACTTATTTTTGCATTTAAATTCTAAAATCTGATGTCCTATTTTAGTTAATTTCTAAAAGACTTTATCTTTTTAGAGCAGTTTTAGGCTCACAGCAAAATTAAGAGGAAGGTACAGCTATTGCCCATATACTCCCTGCCCATACTCATGCACAACCTCCCCATCATCAATATCCCCATCTGCGTGGGAGATTTGTTATAATTGATGAGCCGACATTGGCACATCATTGTTACCCAGGCTCCATAGTTCATCCTGGGTTCACTCTTGGTGTTGTACATTCTATGGGTTTGGACAAATGTATAATGACATATATTCAGCTTTAAAAAAATACAGTATATTTTCACTGTCCTAAAAAGCCTCTATGCTCTGCCATTTAAATATTAAAATTTAATGTTCTATTTTAGTTAATTTTTAAAAATGTCTGAAGTATGGCAAACATTGCATGAAATATTTGTGTCTCCAAAATTCCTATAGTCCAAGCTTGAAACTATAGTTAAGATTAAACCATGGAGTATTGGAAATAGAAACCTAATTTGGTATCTGAAGTTTGAACAAATCATACTGAATCGTCAGTGGGATTGTCAGAAGCCTCCTATTTCACCTGCTTCCAAGTCTCACTGATGGCCAACTAGGAGAGATTTAATTTGCATATTATTCTCCAAACTTCCTCTGCACCTCATGTTTTTAAAAACAGCTGTATTAAGGTACATTTTATGTATCATAAAGTTCACACTATTCAAATTTGCAGTTCATCCATTTTTGGTAGATTTACCGAGTGGTGCAACCATCATAATAAAACAGTTTTAAATAATTTTTATTGTACCAATAAGATCCTCCATCCCTATTTACAGTTAATTCCCACCCCTAACCCCAGGCAACCACTGTCCTGCTTTCTGTCTCTATAGATTTGCCCTTTCTGGACATTTCATGGAAATGGAATCACACAGTCATAAGTGATCGCTTGTGTTTCACTTTCACTTAGCAGAATGTTTTCAGGGTTCATCCATGTTTCAGCAAGTGTCAGTGGTTTGCTCCTTTTCATGATTACATAGCATTTCATCATATGGCTGTGTCCTACTCTATTTAGTAGTTGATGGGCATTTAGGCTGTTTCCAGTTCTGGGTTATTACGAATAACGCTGCTGTAATGATTTGCACACAAACCTTTGCATGGACATTTGTATCCGTTCCTCTTGGGTAGATACCTAGGGGTAGAATTGTTCATTGGTGAGGTAATTATATGCTTACGTTTTTTAGAAACTGCCAAACTGCTGGGCGTGGTGGCTCACGCCTGTAATCCCAGCACTTTGGGAGGCTGAGGCAGGCGGATCACAAGGTCAGGAGATCGAGACTATCCTGGTTAAGACAGTGAAACCCCGTCTCTACTAAAAAAAATACAAAAAGTTAGCCAGGTATGATGGTGGGCGCCTGTAGTCCCAGCTACTAGGGAGGCTGAGGCAGGAGAATGGCGTGAACCCAGGAGGCGGAGCTTGCAGTGAGCCAAGATCGCGCCACTGCACTCAAGCCTGGGCAACACAGAGACAGACTCCATCTGGAAAAAAAAAAAAAAAGAAACTGTCAAACTTTTTCACACTACCTTTTGCATCTCATTTTAACACTTTATTGTCAGAGGAAAAAGATTATAGTTCGTTCATTCATTCATAAAATGTATTTATTTATTTTACATGTACTTATTCCATACCTTATAAATAATATGTATGAACAAAACAGTTATTACCTTCAGGGTACTCACAATCCATTGGAGAAGCAGACAAACAACCAGGTAACCAAACACAGTAAAAGGAATGTGTTTCTTCTGAATTTAAGACTAGATTTGGAAAGAGAAGTTTGCACAATGGCCAAAGGATGGGTTTGATACCTCTGGCAGGAGAACAAGTTTTTTATTACATCAGGATTTCGAGGGAAACTTGCAGGTACCCATATAGAACCTGGAGGAAACCTTTTTTTTTTTTTTTTAAATAGAGACAAGGTCTCCCTATGTTGCCTGGGCTGGTCTTGAACTCCTGAACTCAAGTGATCCTTCTGCCTCGGCCTCCCAAAGTGCTGAGATTACAGGCGTGAGCCACCCCATTTGGCCACCTGCAGGAAGCTTTTTAGAAAGTTAGGAATTGAAGAAGAAGGATCTCATTCAACAAACTCATTTTAGTTAATATAATAGGCAACAAGGGATCTGGAGAAGCGTAGGAGGAGGACAAGGAGGAGGAAGAGAAGAAAACTGTCATTCTCTCAGGATTTGCCCTCTGTGATTGTCATTTTTGAGGCCTTTTTTTGCAAGTCAAATAAGCAGGGACCATTTTTGACACAAATTATCTGATTTTGAATATAACTCAACTGTCTTCAGAGTACAAAAAAAAAAAGCTTCTGCTTTTAAAGTGATAATTTCCTGGGGAAACACTATGATGTTTTCACCCAAACTTATTTAGGCTCCTATTTAAGGGAATCTCAGCTGTTTCACTTATGCAGAAAAGGAATCCACCCAAATGAAGATTTACCGTTTATTTTTTACAATGATTAAATGTAATTAATTTACATTGATTAAATTTAATTAGTTAATTAATTTTTTTTTTAAGACACATTCTAACTCTGTCACCCAGGCTGGAGTGCAGTGGTGTGATCACAACCCATGACAGCCTCGACCTCTGGGCTCAGGTGATTCTCCCACCTCAGCCTCTCAAGTAGCTGGGATTACAGGCGTGTGCCACCATGCTCGGCTAATTTTTATACCTTTGCAGAGATGGGATTTCACCATGTTGCCCAGGCTGGTCTTGAACTCTTGGGCTCAAGTGATCCTTCCACCTTGGCCTCCTTACAGGCGTGAGCCACTGAGCCTGGCCAATTTTATTTTTAGACGAATAAAAATACTACTAAAAGTGTATGTGGGTGTGTTACATTTTTGTTGATTGATTTGTGTATCATCTCATTTGAGATAATTTATTGTACTGAAAATGAGTTTTCTAGAAACTAATCATGCCATAAATTGGGTGCTGATTCTAATTCAGCTTCATGGAACTATTGTTTTTTCTTTTTTTATTATTTTATTTTTTAATTGTTTTTTTTTGTTTCGAGACAGAGTTTCGCTCTGTTGCCCAGGCTGGAGTGCGGTGGTGTGATCTCGGCTCACTGCAACTTCCGCTTCCCGGTTCAAGCGATTCTCCTGCCTCAGCCTCAGCCTCCTAAGTAGCCGGGATTACAGGCATCCGCCACCATACCTGGCTACTTTTTGCAATTTTCAGTAGAGATGGAGTTTCACCATGTTGGCCAAGCGAGTCTCAAACTCCTAACCTCAGGTGATCTGCCCACCTTGGCCTCCTAAAGTGCTGGGATTACAGGCGTGAGCCACTGCGCCTGGCCAGAAGTATTGTTTTTCCTTTGTTTTTGATTTTTCTGTTTGTCTTTGGCTAAGTGGGGGAGGGGGAGAGATGAAATTGTGGAACTAATCAGGGCTTGATTATAAAGGGTCTAAATCCTCTGCTGAGGCATTTAGAGTTGACCCGAGGGCAACTGGACACCATGCAGGGTATTTAATCAGAACAGTGCCATGAAGAATGCTCATGATGTAAAGATTTGCTGTGACTCTGACTGTGATTTGGACACTAAATTTGATGAAAGGGCAGAATTACAGAGGAGGAGAATAGTTTAGGAGACTTTTGTAGTCATTCAACAAAACATTAAGGGTAAGTTGAAGGAGGCAGTAGGTAATGGATGGATTGAAGACCCGTGAGCAGATGCAGCAACAATACAACTTTGAGTTTACGTGCACGGGCACCCAGAAAGGAATGGAAGAGTTGGGGATATCTCTCAGATGTCCTGTTTCGGCAACTGGCTAGAAAGTGATACTGTTCACTGAAGTAGAGAACACAGGAGAAAGGTATAGGCATTTTACGAGTAAGATAATGAGTTTGATTTTGGATTTGTTACTCTTGCGGGGCCCATGGAATAGGCTTACTAGGCAACTGGAAATCTGGGACAGGAGTTCCTGGATTAAATCCCAGTTTGAGATACGGATTTTGGATATATGTAGACAGTGGTGATACAAGGTATGGGTTTTGGATATGTGTGTACAGTGATGACAGATGAAGCCATGAGGGTGTGTATGATCATCCATAGAGAGTTTTGGAACAAAAAGATAATAAGTCTGTGGACAGAACTCTAGGGAACTCTGACATTTAAGAAATAGACAGGAGAACAAGAGCCCTGAAAGAGAAGAAGGCATAGTTAGAGAAAAAAAGGGAGCAGCAGTAATGTGTTGTCAAAAACGCCACAACAGGAGGGTGGCTCCAGAGGGAGAAAGCAACTACAGCGCCACTTAGAGTTCAATTAAGTGAGGACTGAAAACAGTAGAGGGGATTTAGCAACATGGGCAGAGTTTTGGTCTCTACGGTTTCTCTGGAACATATGGAAATGAATGGGAGGAGGAAGTAGAAACAAATGCTGAGTCTAAGTGATTTTTTTCTTTCTAAATTAATTATGGAAATTTACATAAAAACGCCTTACCCTAACATAGATTCTTAAAATTGAGATGAAAGTCATACAACCTAACATTAACTACTTTAAAGTAAGCAATTCAGTGGCATTTAATACATTCACAACATCGTGCAACCTCCTCATCTATCTAGATTCCAAACATTTTCATCACCCCAAAAGGAAACCCCTTACCCACTGAGCAGTTGCTCCCTATTTCCTACTGCCTAGGCCCTGGGTAGCTACCCATTAGCTATGTTCTGTCTCTCTGGATTTCCACTTCTGGATATTTCCTATAAATTGAATCATATGAGAGATGAGCTTTTGTGTCTTGTTTCTTTCACTTAACATGAGGTTTTTGAGATTCATCCACATAGCATGTATTAGTACTTTATTCTTTTTTAAGGCTGAATAATATTCCATTGTATAGATACAGCACAATTAATTTATCCATTTATCTGTTAATGGGCATTTGGGCTGTTTCTACCTTTTGGCTGTTGTGAGTGCTTTGTGAACAGGGCTGCACATGTATTTGAGTACCATTTTTCAATTCCTTTGGGCATACATTTGAGCATCCGTAATCCAAAAATCCAATCCAAAATGTTCCAAAATCTGAAAGTTTCTGAGCACCAACATGATGCTCAAAGGGAGTATTTATTGGGTTTTGGATTTTCAGATTTGGGATGCTTGATTTGTTTGTACATGCAAATATCCCCAAATCAGAAAAATTCGGAAATATAAAACACTGACAGTTCCAAGCATTTCAAATAAGGGATACTCAGTTTGTAGATCTAAAAGTGGAATTGATGGGACCTAACATAGTTTTTCAAAACTATACTTTTTTGCAAGGTTGATTGAGAATCCACAGGAAGCACTGTGCATTGTACAGAAAGTTGACTTAGTCTGTATTCTCTGAATACCTTATATTCTCTTTGAGAATCCGCATCCAGTAATTAAGCAGCCTGTCAAGAGAGACGCTGCATATATATAATATACATATGAATGAATACATATTCATTCTGTATACACACATATGCATAAATAATGTTTAAAGAAGAGAGTACCCATTAGAATTAAGTTTTGAATTTTTTTTTTTTTTTAAGACAGAGTCTCACTCTGTTGTCGACACTGGAGTGCAGTGGCGCGATCTTGGCTCACTACAACCTCTACCTCCCAGGTTCAAGCTAACCTCCTGCCTCAGCTTCCCAAGTAGCTGAAATTGCAGGTGCCCACCACCATGACCAGCTAAATTTTTTTTTTTTTTTGTATTTTTAGTAGAGACAGGGTTTCACCATGTTGACTGGGCTGATCTTGAACACCTTACCTCTAGTGATCCACTCGTCTCAGACTCCCAAAGTGCTGGAATTACAGGCATGAGCCACTGCACCCAGCCTTGAGTTTTGAATCTTATAAGAAGAAGGCATTTCAGGTGAAGAATTTAGATGAGTTGAGTCACGTAAGAGAGAGAAGATGGGCATAGGGTTGGATGCTTCACCGTTTAATTTTTCCGAAGAAAAGAATGCAAGTTGCACTCTAGTTGACAATAAAGGAAAGAGCAGAATGATCAAGTAAACTAAAAGCACCCATGACACTAACTTAATAGCTAGCCGACTTGTAAAATTAAGATTGTATTTTCAAAATCCATTTTTACTCATCTCCCAGTAACCACAGACCCATTTACGTTTAATCTTGTGGATTCTATCTCTCTACTCAGAGACATCAGTGTAGATGCAAGAAGATTTGAATTCTATGGGTGACAAACAATCTAGCTTCATCGTGGCTCGGTTAAACTTTATTTGTAAAACACAGATTAACAAATTCTTAGAGAGGTGGGACAGTGATTATATTTCCTATACATGTTTTTGCTGATGTAAAGTGACATTTATGCTATGTCCTCATAAATGTAATTTTCTTCTACAGTCTTTTCTTTGTAGAAAGAATCCCCAGGAATCAACGATGGGACTGAGGTTCTGAAAGATGTAGCTCTGTGATTTAATCCCCAAGGCCCTGTCTACAGACTTGGGAGGGGAAATAATGTGTGTTGAGTGACTGTTAGCTGTTTTGTTTATCTGAGCTCATTTAAGTCATAACAACCAGTAAGTGGTCGATCCATGATAGGAGTGCAGATTTGCTAACTCCAAAGTCAGTGCTCTGGGCACCATATATATCAAGAATGCTAGTTAGGTTTCTTCCTATGTGCTAGCTGACTAGAGTAGTAGGAATAGAAGATGCTGTGGATGCTGATGGGCTCAGCAGACATAAGACTCTGTTTGGTTAGCTATGTTTTCCACAGAGACAGGAGGCGGATGGAGGCAGGTCCTATGCCTGCCATATGGTGACCATCCCTAAGCTGTGTCATGTCATGTCACTTCTCATGGAAAGATTCTGGGTGGCTTATCAGGAGAACATTAATTTTTCTCATGAACTGTGTATCTGGGACACCTCCATGGTGATTCAGGGTGGTATCTCTTGATTCTCCCTCATTTCATTTATACCATCCCTATTCCATGTATCTCAATACACTAATCCCCAGGATTGATGCATTCATTCCTATTTGTGGTATGTGTTTGTTTCAGGCAGAGAAAGCTGATGGATTTGTCAACCTGCCTGATTTCACTGTGGAAAGAGCATCCGAATGCAAGAAAAAGCAGTAAGTTGTCTCTCATCTTCCACAGAACTCTGAGCCAGGATACTATCTCTTCATGATGTTCACCAAGTGATATGGTGATTTAGAAGTGAGTGAAGGTAACATCGGAATGTCTGAGATTTTGGAGCGTTATGGGTTGGCACCCTACATAGAAATAGAAGCATTTAACCTCTCATTTTCTGGAATTTTTGTTTTGTGGAGCAGATGGATTTTAAAACCCCCATGAAGCCTTGGCATGGACTGTTGCTGATGACTGTGTCTGTGATGGAGTAAAACCCCTCCAGGACTGGCAGGGAGGTCACATGTCAAGCTTCAGTTCTAGTAAAGAAAAGAACAAGCAGTTAAATAGGACTCACCCGAGTTGCAGATATGCCAGCAAGACCAGTTTCTCTTTCTTAGTTCATGGGGTTAATCAGATGCACCCTTGGAATTGAATTTTCTGAGATGTCTTAAGCTTAGAGATGACACTCTGATCTAATTTAAATCCAAAAGATTTGAGAACTGACAGGGACCAAAAAAAATCACCAGCTCATGGTCCTGGTTTTCCTGAGAAGGAAACAGCCCAAAGAGTCTGTGACCTCCTTAGATCTTGTGAGAGGGCTGGCTGTAAACCCAGGTATCTAGACTTTCATTCAAGTGCTCCTCCCATGATAGCAGTCTGCTATATTTTGCATATGTGACCATTTTCACCTTTTTCTTATTATTCCTTCTACCTTTGACATCTTTTCCAGTCTTATCCGAAGGGGGCCTTCCTTTTTGTCCTATGTTACTCGTTGCAGCAATTGAGTACTTTTAACAAGATTAGTAAACTGGTGTTAACTTTACATCTTTGCCTCTGTGGTATGGTTGCACACGTCCAGTGTTGATTCTTGTGGTTTGAAAAGGACTGGCTATTTACAAAAACCCTGACCTGTGCTGTGCTGCAGGACTTCCTGCCTAAAGGTTAAAGTGGAAGCACTTCTCGTTTGTTATCTTCAATGTTTTCTACTTTTCTTTTATACTAAAGTCTATTTCATATTTCTCCTTTACTAACAAAGGGTGCCTTGGATAAGATTTCTGATGTGTTGCTGTGGAGTGGATGTTCCATACTTGATTATTTTCCTATAAAAATTCTTCTGCATATTTGGTTGAAAGTGAAGAAATACCTTGCTTGAAGTAGTTGTTCTGGGTATTTTGAAGTGACATTTCTATCACTTTAAAATTGAATTTATTGTATCTTTATAGCAAAGCAGTTAGCAAGTGAGAGGAAAAGGATATGCCTATATATTTTAAATGTTCTGGATATTCTGACATAAAAAATTTACTCTCAGTTCCCTATACAAACTAGAGACTAGACATAGGTATTTAATATTACTAAATTATTTTTTGTAAATTTATGAAGAAAGCAGACAAGTTTACGAAGCTTATATTTTACTGATTTACTTTCAGACCCATTGTTGACTATAAACACTAATTTTTTATGTGTTTGTGCTTTTCCTCCTTCAAGTGCTTTTAAGATCAGCCATCCACAGATCAAGACCTTTTATTTTGCAGCTGAGAATGTGCAGGAAATGAATGTGTAAGTAGAGGAAACTGGTTAACCCAATCCTTAATAGGAGTATACTTAACTTTGGTTAGGCGTTGGAATTTTAATCAAATGTTCATATCAATTATTGTTTTATTTATTTCTGTTACTTTAAGGATTAATTTATTTAGCACTTACAATACCTTCGTTCTTCTCTAGTATTTGGAAACAGTTTGCAGAATTACGCGTATCCAAGTGACTATTTTAGGAAGAGGCTGTACAGTTCCTCTCAGGGAACCACTAAGTAGAGAAAGGAGTAGACAGAAGTCATTAAAGAACATGTTAAAAAGAGAATCAGCATCACAAGGAGAGAGGCTTGAAAGTATTATGTAACTGATCTTGCAACTTTCAGAATTCTACATGCAAAATATCTCTATAGCATTTAATATATGCTGTGTGATTGTCGTGATGATTCATGTATTTATCACTTCTCCATGTATTGTCCCGAACATTTTGCAAAATGTCTTTGCTCAGAGTACATTGAACTTAAAATTGTAGATCCCTAGCTCCATTTGCCAGGTGGTCTGTGAAAATAAGTGGGTTGTGTGCAGAGTACAACCTGCTCTACACACAGTCAGGTGTGATCACCATAGCTGTTATTCATTCATTCATTTATTTATTTTTGAGACAGAGTCTTGTTCTGTTGCCCAGGCTGGAGTGCAGTGGTGTGATCTCGGCTCACTGCAACCTCTGCATCCTGAGTCTGAATGATTCTCCTGCATCAGCCTCCCGAGTTACAGGCATGCATCACCATGCCCAGCTAATTTTTTGTGTTTTGGTGGAGACAGGGTTTCACCATGTTGGCCAGGCTGGTCTCGAACTCCTGACCTCAAGTGATCCACCCACCTCAGCCTCCCAAAGTGCTGGAACTACAGGCGTAAGCCACCTCACCTGGTCAGCAATGGCTATTTGAATCAGGCTGTGTTTGAGGTGCTGACTGGAGGTATCAGAAGGCATTCTATTTAATTTAGCCATATTTTCAGAATTCTTAGTGTCTCTTATTATTTCAAATGACCAATTGAAAATATGTTTATGGAACGCCTACCACGTGCCCCATTGCAGCAGATGGTGGGCAATGGCAATGAAAAAACCACACATAATTCCTCCATTCATAGAGCTCACGCTTAATCTGTTTTACCTATAATTATTTCCTTGCCTATCTGCCCTATGTAGTTCTCTTTGCTCTCTTGCTCTAGAAACATGAAGGAAAAGAGCAACTGTCTTTCACTAAACATGTGCATGGGCACGCACGCGCGCGCACGCACACACACACACACACACACACACACACTCTCTCTCTCTCTCTCTCTCCTTCAGTAGCTTTGTCCAGCTAGAAGGGTTCTCATCTATCCCCTATCTTCACCTCCCCAGCATCACCCTCCAGGTGAGGACAGAATAGTTTTGTACTGTAGAAAGTTGGGAAGCCCTGTGTTAGAAATAACAAGGCAAGGAACTGACAGTTGAGTCTTCCAAACAAAGCTTTGATTTACTTGGACAAAGAGAGAATTTGTTTCTACCCTTTTTCTAGTTTTAGCTTTTTTCTCCCCTTGGTTTTCTTAAGCATCTGAGAAAAATAAGAACAGATACACGAATGGAGAGGATGTTAAAATCTCTACATCAAAGCTCTTTACTTATTTTTTTTTATTTGCATCAGTTGCTAAATCCTGTTGGTTAGCAAAGCCCTTGCTGTGTAAGTGGGATGTGGAAGGCACAAGGTCTTGCCCACTAGCACTTGGAGCCCTGTGATAGTGAGGTCAGTCCGCCGCTGAGCCTCAGTTCATCCCAAATGGTCCTTTCTGGTCCTGAATGGCAGTGAAACAGTGCTGCCCGCCTCTCCGCTGCTCAATACCTCCTGCTGTCCTGGCTGTTCTTTAAAAGCGCCTTGCAGCTCCAGCTTCCATCCCTGGCCTGTCCTTCCCACTCATTCTGTGACTGATTCCTTGCAAGTAGTTCTCCTCTCTCCAGCAAGAGGTGAGTGATACAGAGTAGCAGAGAAACCATTGATTCTAAGTGCTTTGTTTGTTACCTAGTGAATTTCTCCTCCTACACAGTAAGGTGCATTTTTAAACCAATGTAAGTGTGAGACCCTTCCATGTTTTTCTGAATCGGCTGTATTTCATGCAGGTGTGCTCTGTAAATCCCACATCCCCCTCCTCACTACCCCAGTGTTTATTTACATTTCCAGTTTATTTACCTTCCAATTGTATGTTCTCCCTTTGCAGAAACCTACCTAATGGTAAGTAGAGTTGCATGGGTAGATATGATAGATATACTTCATCCTGTTGGCTGTGAAATCAAAGTCTTTCACAGTTACCATTGTCAAGATCTTATCGCCAGTCTGCTATGAAGATCTGTTCATTTTACTTGAAATTCTTTTAGGGGTTATCTTTCCAGCTGACAAACAAGATGCAAATTGAAATTTGAACTTAAGGTGTCTGGACTCCACGTTTTCGAATCTCTTAGTGACCTTTAGACTCGAAAATTGTCCATCCGGCTAAATGGTCCATTTTGTCTGGGCCTGAAATCTGTAATAATTTCTCATGTTTATAATATCATTATAGAGTTTCATTATTCTAAAAACGACTTTTCTAGTAGCCAACAATGCAACTTCTCCCTTCTCCCACAAGATTATGCAGATGACAGAGATTTACTTTGCAATAACACATGAAGAATGTCCCTTCTTACTGATGCAGCCGGTTTAAGCCAGGAAATAACGTATCTGGGTATTACTTGGTAAGATGAGAGGTGTGGGGGAGGGAGTGGGTAGCGTTTGGAGTGATGAGTCCTTGTTTTAGAAGTTTCTCTCCCTGGGCAACTGCATTTCTGGATGGTGACATTTCTCTCAGGGACGATGAAGGGAAATGTAATTAAGTTTAGTAGAAGCTCCGCATGTTCTAGTGAGTCTCAATTTAAAAGTATAGGGGTAAGTAATTAAGGGTAATGAAAGAGTTGGTTTCTCAGCAAAGATGGGAGCTGCCTTTCTCAGACACTGTGGGAAGAATGCTCTTGTTTTGTACATCAATTTCTTAACACTTGTTCTCCTCCAACACACACATTCACGTCAAATTAATATACAACAGACTCCCAGGAAACATCTGTCATTTTCTTTTATGTAAATATAAGTCCTTTTGTGCATCCATCTGCTT
>NW_012102639.1:19645-22407 GCF_000951045.1 Mandrillus leucophaeus | reverse complement strand
ATTTGCATCAGTTGCTAAATCCTGTTGGTTAGCAAAGCCCTTGCTGTGTAAGTGGGATGTGGAAGGCACAAGGTCTTGCCCACTAGCACTTGGAGCCCTGTGATAGTGAGGTCAGTCCGCCGCTGAGCCTCAGTTCATCCCAAATGGTCCTTTCTGGTCCTGAATGGCAGTGAAACAGTGCTGCCCGCCTCTCCGCTGCTCAATACCTCCTGCTGTCCTGGCTGTTCTTTAAAAGCGCCTTGCAGCTCCAGCTTCCATCCCTGGCCTGTCCTTCCCACTCATTCTGTGACTGATTCCTTGCAAGTAGTTCTCCTCTCTCCAGCAAGAGGTGAGTGATACAGAGTAGCAGAGAAACCATTGATTCTAAGTGCTTTGTTTGTTACCTAGTGAATTTCTCCTCCTACACAGTAAGGTGCATTTTTAAACCAATGTAAGTGTGAGACCCTTCCATGTTTTTCTGAATCGGCTGTATTTCATGCAGGTGTGCTCTGTAAATCCCACATCCCCCTCCTCACTACCCCAGTGTTTATTTACATTTCCAGTTTATTTACCTTCCAATTGTATGTTCTCCCTTTGCAGAAACCTACCTAATGGTAAGTAGAGTTGCATGGGTAGATATGATAGATATACTTCATCCTGTTGGCTGTGAAATCAAAGTCTTTCACAGTTACCATTGTCAAGATCTTATCGCCAGTCTGCTATGAAGATCTGTTCATTTTACTTGAAATTCTTTTAGGGGTTATCTTTCCAGCTGACAAACAAGATGCAAATTGAAATTTGAACTTAAGGTGTCTGGACTCCACGTTTTCGAATCTCTTAGTGACCTTTAGACTCGAAAATTGTCCATCCGGCTAAATGGTCCATTTTGTCTGGGCCTGAAATCTGTAATAATTTCTCATGTTTATAATATCATTATAGAGTTTCATTATTCTAAAAACGACTTTTCTAGTAGCCAACAATGCAACTTCTCCCTTCTCCCACAAGATTATGCAGATGACAGAGATTTACTTTGCAATAACACATGAAGAATGTCCCTTCTTACTGATGCAGCCGGTTTAAGCCAGGAAATAACGTATCTGGGTATTACTTGGTAAGATGAGAGGTGTGGGGGAGGGAGTGGGTAGCGTTTGGAGTGATGAGTCCTTGTTTTAGAAGTTTCTCTCCCTGGGCAACTGCATTTCTGGATGGTGACATTTCTCTCAGGGACGATGAAGGGAAATGTAATTAAGTTTAGTAGAAGCTCCGCATGTTCTAGTGAGTCTCAATTTAAAAGTATAGGGGTAAGTAATTAAGGGTAATGAAAGAGTTGGTTTCTCAGCAAAGATGGGAGCTGCCTTTCTCAGACACTGTGGGAAGAATGCTCTTGTTTTGTACATCAATTTCTTAACACTTGTTCTCCTCCAACACACACATTCACGTCAAATTAATATACAACAGACTCCCAGGAAACATCTGTCATTTTCTTTTATGTAAATATAAGTCCTTTTGTGCATCCATCTGCTTCGCCACAGATAGACATTTTCCTGCTGCCATGATGTTTTAAAAAAAAAGTTCTTAGCAAAGAAGGTACTCTAAGCCAGTGGATCCTAGAAAGAAAACAGTCAAACAAGATTCTAAACCATCACCAATTTTTCACAGCAAGTAACTAGCGGTTGTAATGAAAAGGATATAAGTTTTGTGTAAGGGCAGAGAAAAATATTTTCTTTATTGTCAACAGTCTTCTATTTTGCTCGATTTCCATGTTTGGGAAAGGAGCTTAGAAATGCCTTTTCTTATTTCAGACACTCAGGTGAAAACTATTTTTTTTTTTGTCTCTTTAAAGAATATTTTGCCTAGTTCACTTTTAGATGGTTTTTGGGGGTGGGGGAGAATCAACTTACACAATTATGAACTAACGTATAAGCTAAAAATTGTTATTATGGTTTTTTAAAAGTGAACCATGAAATATGTTGTGTTTTGCCTGGTCAGTTTTAAAAAATGAACTTTTAAATGCTTATTTTAGTTAATAAGACATAAAATGTATTCTTGTTAGACAAAGCAAAAGATTTCCTATACCCTCACCTCACTTTCTAATTCAACTACTCTCCTTAGGGATAATCACTTTTTTTTCTTTTTGCTTTCGTTTGCATTTATTTTTTGCAGAATCGATGCTCATGCCGTGAGTTTTTGTTTCTTCAGTTTCTTATGGGACACTTTTTTTATGCAGCCATCTCTTGTGGTTTAGGAACAATTTCTTCCTTTCCAGTGAGGATCATCTCCATGTGGCAGAGGGAGCTCACATATAAATTCATCCGACCATGAGCTCTGAAAGTACAGTGGCCCGTCTTGGGTGTTTCATTCACCTGGATGTTAACGACCAGAGAATCTACATCTAAACTCTTGAATTCAGCATTACTCTCTGCACTTGTAAACATGTGCAGGAAAAATTGAGCATTCTTGTTGGGCTACCAGCCCTGTGTCCAGCCCTATTGTTCGGCCTGTGCACACCTACCAGCTCCACCCTTGGAAGGTTGGAATGGTACACATTGTTTCTGTAAAGTGACGTCTTTCAGATAACTTGGTGGCTTTTCATATATGCATACCTTTGATGGCCTAGGAAATTTCACAGGTGTTCTTAAAGTGAACACAAAGATTTGAACCTCTCTTGATTTGCATGGTTTTATGGGGTTTTCTGGGTCAAGTGAATAGCAAATCATTTTCACAGATCACCTCAGGCCACTTAGAGGAAGAAGATGGTTATCCACTTTTTTTTTTTTTTTTTT
>NW_012102639.1:0-19265 GCF_000951045.1 Mandrillus leucophaeus | reverse complement strand
CATCCACTTTTAACAGTAAGATTATATTCTTCCTGACCCTTTTCTATGCATACCAATTCATGGACATACAAAAATATATCGTTTTTGAAGTACGGTGGATCAGGCTAAACATACTGTTCTATGCTTGATCTTCTCAATTAAGAGCATATTAGGGCTTCCCATTTTATACACATTTCCATTACAAATTTGGAAATTTGTAATTTCGAAGGCACAATTACAGAAGATGAATTTGTACATATATTTGTTCATATATTTTCCAGGTCATTACCAACACCCCCTACCCCCATCTTAGTCCTCTCATTAGCTTCATTATAACAGGAAATTGATAGAATCAGTGTTGATAGATTAAATAATTTATCCATTTTCTTATTAATGTTTTTTCTTTTTGCCATTACAAGCCTTGTTGGCAGTGAACATTCTGCCACATTTGTTTGTGTATATGAAAGTGCGTTTTTGTAGGATTGATATTTATGATTGGAATTGTTGGGTGAAGGGAATGGATATTTAAATTTTTAATATTACCATTGAATTGCCTGCTCAGAATTGGCTGTATCAATTTTCATGTTCAATTCAATAAAAGGTGACAATGCTTCTTTTTCTATTTCCTGCTAAATACTTGAAATCAATAATATTTTTAATTTTTTTCCAATCTAGTGGTGAAAATATTTTCCTGTGTTTGAGTATGCATTCTCAAAATACTATTGAGGCTGAGAAAAGTTTTTTTCACATATTGTCTAGCTATTTGATTTTTCCTGTAAATTTCTGTTCCCTTATTTTGCCTATTATCCTATTGAGACTTCATACACATTTTTGGGTTCCTATTGCACATCTGGGCTCTTTACTGGTCCAATTTTAAGTGGCTACTAAGGAGTTTGTGATTATTATGGTGCTGAAGGTGATTTCTTAACAAAGGCTGGAGCTCATCTTTGTTCTTTAGAAGCTCCTATTTTGTTTGTTTGTTTGCTTGTTTATTTATTTATTTATTTATTGAGACGGAGTTTCACTCTTATTGCCCAGGCTGGAGTGCAATGGTGTGATCTTGGCTCATTGCAACTTCCACCTCCTGGGTACAAGCGATTCTCCTGCCTCAGACTGCCGAGTAGTGAGATGACAGGCACCTGCCACCACACCCACCTAATTTTGTATTTTTTTTAAGTAGCGACGGGGTTTCTCCATGTTGGTCAGGCTGGTCTTGAACTTCCGACGTCAGGTGATCCGCCCGCCTTAGCCTCCTGAAGTGCTGGGAGGCATGAGCCACTGCGCCTGGCATTGAATTTGTTATATATTTTCTGTTAAAAAATAACAGGTACAACAAGACCATGGCAGGTTGAGGGTTGCATAAGGATTCTTAACTATCTGACAGTTACACAGGTGGGAAGGTGCAATATTTGTGGCTTAGTGCAAGTGTAGCATGCTGAATTGTTCATGGCTTCTTCGTGGTCCAGTGCGAGACTAGAAGACATCAAAAGCATAGATGAATTGATAAATGCATAGCACGGATTTTCACTGTCTCAAAATAAGTACAGAAATAAGCAAGATCTTCCCAGTAAGTGGAAGATTATAGAGTTAGGAGTATATGTCATAGATACACTTTGTGTCCCAGCTTTTAAAAATTTGTGTTTCAAGATATCTTCCTAAGTAAACCCTTGAGAAGGAACTACAGTGGTCTGCAGTGATAAGCCAAGTTTGAGTTTCTGTCTCGTTCTGTTTTTGTTATTGATGTTTAATTGGAATTCATTGCCAGTAAAATGGTAAATACGACATTTTCAATTTTTATGTTACATAAAATTCTTCAAGGAATTAACATTTTTTCTAGTTTAAAAATATCTGTCAAATTCTAGCCAGATTTTTTTTACTGATTGACATAAAAATATTCCTGGATTAAACATGGATGATCTTTTTCTAAATTTTTTCTAAAATAAACTGACATTATTAAGACATTGTTAAGAGTAGCACCCAGTAACTTTAATAGCCAAGTTACTAAATCCAGTGATAAAGGATTTGATGCTTGCTAAAAATTTCAAATGCACAATTACAGAAGATGTATTTGTTCATATATTTGGAATACCTAATTTAGCTGCCATCATTAACCAACTAAGTAATGGGCCACCTCACATCTTACCTTACAAAAGATACCTTGAGTATGGAAAGTATTGTGACACCAGAGGCCTTAGGTTTTGATGGCACAAACTTATGCTGTTTCTGGAAATGTGCAGACTGATGGTAGAATCATCACCTAATTTCATAACAAAGTTTGGGGGAAGGTGAATGGGTGGGGGGCTAATCTCTTTGGTCAACATTTGCTTTCTATTTTATTTTAGGTGGTTAAATAAACTTGGATTGGCTGTAATCCATCAGGAATCCACTACAAAGGATGAAGGTATGTTCTATTTTAAATTTCTGAAAATTTAGCAAGAATATTAGAATAGGTTGAAACAGGGTGAAAAAACAATGTCAAGTTCTATGTATAGTCTGATCCTGAGGCAACATGCTTTGGCATTTAAAATGATCTGAAAATATGTGGAGACAGACATATTCACACAGACTCACCAACATGGAATAGAGCTTCCCATGCTGGCTATGAATGCTTTTCACACTTCACCCACACTCCGGCAGCTGTGGGCTTCATGACATCTCAAACAGTCGCTGATGCAAATGTTTAATTGCTCCACTTGTGGAATTCTTACTCATAGACATGATCTCGTCATGATCTGGTCAGATAACTTTCATCCCACTATTTCCTCCCTGATATTTTAATATTTCCATCAGATGTGTGCTGAGACTAATTACCCTAAGATTGTACTAGGAACCTGAAGGTCATATTGGGACACAGGCCATATTTTTAGCTCAGTTGGTAGCTTTCAGGGTTCAAAAGCTACAGTAGTCTAATTCTTAATGATGCAATTGCACCTTGGTGTTGAGAAGAGGGAGGATTTAGCTGCCAGGGCCACCAAACTCATAGTCTTTCTGAAATGCTCAGACCCCAAAAGGGCTTGGGAATTGGAAGTAGGGAGTTATATCTTCTGATACAAAATCATAAAATCTTAGAGTGAGTTAGAAATGGGAAAGTGGCAACTTCATTTGAAACAATAAAGGGGTACAATGCAATACCCACGAAATCAGTTGTGTCCTAACCATTTTCTTGGTCCTCTTTTCCATAAAATAAGCACCCATTGTCTATTTGTAGATTGTGAGTTAGTACAAAACTACACACAAAACTTCTCCTTGTCCTGGTATGTAAGGCCTTCTATGACATGGCCTCTACCACCTTCCAGCTTCGTTTTCTGCCATATCCCGTAGGGTTCTCCACATACTTGGCCCAGCCTGCTCCCTCAGCCTGGGACTTCCCTTCACAATTTGTGCACCATTGATGATTTAGTGATCCTGCCAGTTTCAAATCACTATGATTCCTGTGATCAAAATTACCACTGATTTTGTGCTCTGTCGGTATTATGACTCACACCTCTTTTGAGGAATTATTTTACTTTCCCCAAGCTACTGTTTGTCTTCTTCCTGCCTATTGGATGCTCTTTGAGCTCAGGAGCCCCGAACTGGCCATTTGTTTCTACCTCTTATGTAATTCCTTTGCACCAGGTAGTTACCAGGTGGATATCATTAGATATGAACTTTCTGAATTGGATTAAAATTGCAATAGCCAGATGGAGATAAACCTCTGCTTGCATTGTGGAATAAGCGATGACAGCGTTAAAGCATTAAGCATTTTCATTTTTGTTATAGAATGCTACAGTGAAAGTGAACAGGAAGATCCTGAAATAGCTGCAGAGACACCACCCCCTCCTCACGCTTCCCAGACTCAGAATTCGGTATGTACCGACATAAGTAGTCTGTTGGTCATCGATCAGATGCGTGGATGTCATTTCTTCCAATTGGGTAGGAAGTAGCTTGACCAATAAATTTTTAGAATGGGCTAAATTAAGATACCTGCCGACGAGCAAGTGCAATTTTCAGGGTGCTGATTTTGAGCCTTCTCCATAGCAACCCACTGGTATGATAAACTTGGTTTATTTGTGTGTGACCCAAAGATGTACCATACTCAGAGGATTCATGAGGACGCAAAGGGCTTCTAGGTGATAGGCCGGTGCTTGCAAAGACTTGTTTGACAGTGTTTATGTATGTCCTACTTTTCCTCGGGAAGAATTTAAATGCCTTGCCTATGTGCATGTACTATAGCAATGCAAAATGAACGTAGGATGAAAAAACAGCAGAAAGGAAAAAGGAGAGCCAGAAAGAGAGCAGGAAGTTGGGAGTGGAGTTAGTGCATTAAAAGTGCACATGGAGTGATTTGTGTATTCACTAGAGAGGAATTCAAATTTGATTCCAAGCTTTGGAAGCACCAAAAATAAGTTCACATTATTAATTAACGTGAAGTCTATGGAGAGTTGCTTCCTATTTGGGTGCTCTTAGCATTACGGTAATGGCCCCGAGAAAGGGTCATACAATGATCATTGGGGAAGTTGGTTTATGGTTTTTACACCTACCATGTACTAGGACGTATGTAGGTGCTTTCAATGTATAAACTTAATTCCCCAAGCAACCCTGAGAAGTAGTATGATTTAATTTGCATTTTATTTAATGCATTGCATTTAATGAGGCCAAGCACCTTCTCATGTTTGTTAGCCATGAGAACTTTCTCTTTTGTGAAGTGTCTAAGTCTTTCCTACATTAGTTGCTTCCTCCTCCTCCTTTTTCTTTATGAATGATAGGATTTCTTAATTTATTATTCTATATATTAGTCCTTTGTCAGCTATAGGTTGGTGCAAAAGTAATTCTGGTTTTTGCCACAAAAAATAATGCAAAGCACACAATTAATTTTGCACCAACTTATTAAAAGTGAGCAAATCTCACTTTTAATCTTTTTAAAACTGTTCCACAATTTCTCTTTGTAAACACATGTTCTTGATTTTAACATGTCAGATTTATCCATCACTTTCATTGTGGTGAATGCCTTTTTTTCCCCTGGTTTCAAAAATTGTTTCCTATCCTAGGTCATGAGAAAGTAAATATTCCTGTCTTCATTTCACGGTTAAGGAAACTGAGGTTCAGACTGAGGTTCAGAGATGCTGAATGGCATGTTCAGATGTCCAGTGAGTGCCTGAGATGAGAATCCCAGTCTGTTTAGCTTTATAGGACCTGCTCTTTCTACTGAACCATGACATCTGTCCATCATAGACCCAAATGATGACAGGTTCTGACAGTTTACAGTAGCTCATTCACTTACCAGACCTTTTCTGCCAGAATTTCTGTTCAGTGTGATAGTTTTTATCTTTATTGTGTTTTGCAAGTTCCTGGATTTAAGGTATTATTTTGATTGTTTAAATAATGACTTCTACTGTTTTTCTCACACTGTCAGTGGAGAATTGTGGTCAGTTTTCTAATTTATTTGGCTAGCAGCCAAGAAAAGACATAAATATTTGTTGAATAAATGTTTATTAAAATATCTGTTAAATATGATTAGCCAAAATTAAGCAAGATACAAATACAATTAAACTTTGAATATGGTAAAATTTAGAACAATTTTTGAACTACATTTATAATATTATTCTTTCTCAATATATTCACAGCTTCTCCCTAGTGTAATCCTTCTTCTTTTTAAAAATCAATTTTGGATTTTAGAAAAGGCTTTTATTTGCTTTATATCATTCAAACTTAATGATATTGTCAGACCTTACAATGTTTCCCAGCTTTTGACAACTTTCTGGTTAGATTACCCTTTAATGCTTCTAAAGACATTATCAACTTTGTGTTGAATAGGTCTTCAAAAAATGTTCCTTGTTGTTGATTTAAGAGAGGATTATGTCTTTTTGCTAAGTTTCTCTCTGTCTCTGTCTTTGTCTCTATGTCTGCTTCTGTGTCACTCTCCTATTTTAACCTGTGACATGCAAATGTTTAGTTGTTCTCCCTCAAGTTCATTCTCCCTCACACTGTGCCCACCAATATACCTTTTTTATGATTATTTAGTTGTAAAATACTGACACTTTCAGTTTTATAATGGCAAACTAGTATCCCAGATTACTTTGCTACGAGAATTGTCAGGCATCTAGAACCCACCCTGGTGAAATAAAAGCAACCGAGTAGCCATATCATGGAGGGCCTTCTAGAAGTCTCCCTGGTGAAATACAGGCAACCAAATTGCCTTCTTAGATGATGGATCATGGCTCAATTGCATTATATAATGACAGTCTAACCTGATGCACAATAGAAGTTCAGGGAATAATTGATTTAAAACAAATAAATGAAGGGATACTCATGAGGCCAGTAAGTTAGGTCACTGAACTCAGAAGGATCTTTCAATTTTCTCAATCATCAATCAAGTGTTATTTTTTAGAAGTTCTAAGTTGAGCATTTTTTGGCAGGCCATTAATGCTAACATTTTCTAAAGAAATATATTGGAAATAGTCAGATAAATGTTGAACAGTTAGATTTTTTTTTCCCCTTAGCAACAGAATGTGTTCCTCCTGCTCACATATTTCCCAGGCAGATTTTGTTTTTGTTTTCTCTTGTTTCTGAAAAACAGACATGGAAGGCACTTGGTTAAACTAACATTTAGGCTTTTTATTTAAGCAGATGAAATTAAAAAAATATATATAGTAACTTTTTTTTTTGAGACACAGTCTCAGTCTGTCACACAGGCTGGAGTGCAGTGGCATGATCGCAACTCACTGCAGCCTCACCCCTGGCTCAGGTCATCCTCCCACCTTGGCCTCCCGAGTAGCTGGGACTACAGGTGTGCACCACCATACCTGGTTAAATTTTTGTGGAGATGGGGTTTTGCCATGTTCCCTAGGTTGGTCTGTGGCTCCTGAACTCAAGCGATCCACTCACTTTGGCCTCCCAAAGTGCTGGGATTACAAATGTGAGACACTGCACTCAGTCATAACTCTTATCCAGAAAGTGAATTGAGCTAGTGTTTGGCCCAATACAGTATAGGCTAGCGATGACTCAGGTATACAAGCCTAGGGGCAAAAATATTTTTTTCCCAAGTTTTTGGTTAAAAAATTATTTTGGGTGATGAACTTTCATTTCGTGATAATGAACTCAACAGTATAAAATAATACTATTTTGGAAAATTATCTCAAAAAAATTAAAAATCTTGAAGATATTTAATTCAGGGTCCAATCATTCTAATTGCTATAGAGTCAAGATAAACAATGAAACCAGTTTGGATTTCTGCTTCTAATGGGCTGAACGACATTTCACAAGATAATAACATATCAGGAAATCTTCCCTGAGTGAAGAAGAGGCTTTTATGTTATGTTCCTTCTTCTTCTGAAGGCTTCAGAGGGGTGATAGTGGAAAGAACATCCATTTATTCTCAAAGAAGTTGCAAGTGGGCAGCTTTTAACGGGCTTACTGAAAGGGCTCCAAGTAGATGCGAAACCTTTACTTTCACTCTGAAAGACAATCTGTAGAAATCATTATCTGTGATTCCTTTAGTTTCACAAAAGAGCAAAAAAGGAACCAGCTTTCCATTTCAAATCTGATAATTTTATAAGCTACAAAGTGAGTTAAGAGCTATAAAAGTCACTTTTTTCCTTCAAGTTTAATTTTAAAAAAGCATCATGAGATAACCTGGTCTATGCTTCTGGGCATATTCATTCATTCAGCAAGTATTTATTGAGAGTCAGAGTTCTAAATACTTGGGACACATCAGTGAATAAAGTGAACTGTGATTCATGTTCATCATGGAGCCAAACTTCCAGTTGAGGGAGACTGTTAATAAACAATCCACATAATAAGGAAAATATATGCTACGTGAGAAGGTGGACTTCAATGAGCCAGGATGTGCTGGGGTAGATACTGGGTTGTGGCAAAGAATAGAGGAGCCAGGACAGGCCTTACTGAGAGCTAAGATCTGAGCAAAACCTTGAAAGGTGGTGTGAGAGTCAGCCAAGTGGATATTTGGGGGAAAAGTTTTCCAAGCAAAGGGAACAGTGAGAGTCAAGGTCTCCTTGATGTGTAGTATTGCAGGGAGCCCTCTGTGGCTGAAGTGGGGTGAACCAAGATGAGGGTAGTAGGAAATGAAGCCAAAGCATAGTGGTGGCCATGTCGTGGAGGGCCTATGGACCAGTTAAGGACTTTTGACACCTGAGTTGTTTAGGCAGACTTTGAAAGGTTTGAGCAGAGGAGGGTGCAATCAACTTCCATTTCAAATGGAGCCCTCAATCTGCTCTGTGCAAAAGACTCTGGGAGGTTGGCATAGAATCAGAAAACTAAGAGAGAGTATACAGTAAGCTATTGCGAAAGATGGTGGCAATTCCATCAGAGGATAGCAGTGGGGTGGCAGAGAAATGGAATAGTTAGATTTTGAATCCATTTGGAAGGTAGATCTTCAAATAGGCAGATCAAATATGAGACAAACAGAGGAGATAAATATTTATAATCCCAGCTTCTAGCAGCTTATGCAGATTATTTCAACATAACAATCCTCACATTTTGATGTTTTTCAGAAGTAGTTTTTTAAATACTGAAATGAGGGGAAAAATCAGTTAAAATAAACAAAAGAAGCAATAAGGAAAAATAAATCTTGCAAACTGTGATCCTTGGGCAGTGACAGAGGAGGAAGTCAAAGTTTTCACCAGCCCGAGGTGGTGTATGGCTTGAGCCCCAGAGTTCAAGACCAACCTGGGCAACATGGTGAAACCCCATCTTTACAGAAAAAAACAAAACAAAACAAAAGAAAACAAAACAAAAGTTTAAACACAGAGGTGAAATTAATTTTGGAAATTCACATTTAATCTTAACAAGACATCTTGAACAGTTGTCTGCCAAAGTCATTTGATTCTTCAATATCTGTTCTAAATGAAAGAACAGAAATGCAAGTGGGTAGTTGGGTGAAAAAGGTAGAAAGAAAAATTCACCCTTTCTCCTCAAGATTCAAGAAATGATTGTAAGCCATATGGTTGAATATCTAACTGATTTTAAGACTTGGCTAAAATTTGTCTTTATATTTTTGCCTCTGACTTTAACAGCTCATCTTCACGGCCTGCTCTCCTGGCAGTCAGTCACACAGCCTGGTGGCTGTCCCCCAGCCTCTCTCCTGCCTTCTGCTCCCGCTGCCTAGTTGAGGCCCTCATCAGCCCTGGCCTGAGTTATTGAAATAACAGGCTATTTTTCTTTCCCTGTCTCTAGTCCCCCTCTCTCTCTCTCCTCCTAAAAACCACCTCCCAATTAGTCTTCCTAAGATGCAGTTCTGATCACATTGATTCACCTGGACAAAAACTTCCAGTGAATTCTCATTGCTTCTTAAATTACCTCCCGGGTCTTTGGCTTGGTATTCAAGGCCCTTGGGCTGTCTTCAGACTGCCTTTACGGTCTTGCTGCTGATTTTGCCTTTGTCATCAGCCCAACAAACGGCCTGCTGTTTCCCAAAAGCGTTCCAGACTTTCCTGCCCTTGCACCTGTAGGTATAAAGTTTCTCCACTTGCAGGACCACTTGCCCCCACTCCCACCCCAATCCCACCTTCTAAATGTCTTTCAGAATGGTAGCTTCGGATGTAGCTTCCTTCATGAGAGCATCTCTAGTCCTCTAGGTCAGGGTGATTCTTCCCTCTTCTGAACTCTCTGTATTCCTGTAGTGTTTCTTTTTCTTTTTTTTTTTTTTTTGACAGTTTTTTCATGTTGTTATCATAATCTGCTTTTGATTACAGATTTTCTATATCTGGTTTATTTCTCTAATTATTACATTCTTAAAGTCAGAGCCAGTGCCCGATATCTTCTCATTTACCCACATCATTTATGACTGTGCCTAGCACACATTTGAAACTAAATAAACATTTAATGGACAGATGGATGGGTGAGCGAGTCATTACTGAGACTTCATCCACAACCCCCACAAATTTCTTGCTCCATAAATATTTTCCCATGTGAATGAGAAATACACTATTTTCCACTTGTCTGGTGCTTTTGCATGGCTTTCAGAAGAATGATTTCATTTGACTCTCACAGAAATCTTGTATGAGTTTTACAAATGAGGAAGTCAGGTTCCAGAGAAATAAACATAGCTATCATGAGGTAGCATTTGCAAGCTGCTTATGTTTCATGAAGAATATTCTTTATGGGATATCATTTGCCCCTCTTGATACATTTGAGTTAGGCAGCTGGTAAATATTTTTGTGTATTTACCATGTTTCAGGGACTGTTACCAATATGGGGGTGCCATGAAGAGCTTTTGAGAATAAAGTCTCCTGGCATCTCTTAATAGCCAAAGTAATCCTCTGGTGAAAGCCTCAGATGTAAACCATTAGTTTCAGGCCTAGCAGCAGCTGGGGATGGCTGCAGCATAGCCAGGTAAAGGGGATCTGGGTAAGTTCGTAAAGTGTCTGCTATTGTAATCCTAGTTGGAAGAACACAAGAAAAGGCATAGAGATACAAAACTTTATGATGTGTTAGAAAGGAAGGAATCATCAAATGTGATAGCATTTGATTTTAAGTGGCAGCCTGGGGTAAACAAAAATGGAAAATGCGCACCTTGTCCTAATTGCAGTTTATTCATTGTCCTCTAAAATATTTCTGCAACACACAGCCACTCATATTCAGCAGCATATACACTAACTAGTTAGCTAACTAATTAAATAATAATACATAATAAATTAATGTGTTTCTTTGTGTGTGTATGTTTTTATTTTGAAACAGAGTATTGCTCTTGTTGCCCAGGTTAGAGTACAGTGGTATGATCTCGGCTCACTGCAACCTCCGCCTCCTAGGTTCAAGTGATTCTTCCGCCTCAGCCTCCCAAGTAGCTGGGATTACAGGCATGGACCACCATGCCCGGCTAATTTTTGTGTTTTTAGTAGAAGCGGGGTTTCACTATGTTGGCCAGGCTGGTCTTGAACTCCTGACCTCAGGTGATCCACCCGCTTCGGCCTCCCGAAGTGCTGGGATTACAGGCATGAGCCACCACACCTAGCCAGTGTTTTAGTAAAGCTGTTTTTATTTAAAAAAAAAAAATTACAGGGACGCTGAATTAAACTAGATGGTGTCTTCTCCCTTGAGCATCTTGAGTTCTGTGTTGAGGAAGAGGGACAATGCAGTAATAATTCAAACAAATTACTTCAAGGACTGACAAATGCTACCAAGAAGATGAAGTAGGGCAGTGGGCTGGAGAGTGGCCAGGGGTTGAGGGTGGAGAGGATACTGCTCTGTCTGCTCTGTCACAGAAGACCCTGCTGAAGAAGTAATATTTCAGTGGAGGTCCAAGCAATGGGAAGGAGGCAGTCCACCCAACATCCACAGGGAAGCCTTTCTGGCAAAAGGGACCAGAGATGTGCTGATGGCTCAGAAAGAAGGCCAGTGTGGCTAGGAAGGCGTGGAGAAGGAGGGAGGAGATGCAGGGGGAGGAGTCCTTAGGGGTTCATGTGGACCTTCTAAGCTCTAATGAAGACTGTGGATATTATTCTACTTAAGATGGGCAGTTACGAGAGGGTTTTCTGCAGAGGAGTATTGTGAACTTTTTGTATGTGTTAGCAATACTCTATCTGTGGTTTGGAGGATGGACTGGGGTAGGGTGAGGAGTAGTGATAAGGCAGGAAGCCGGTAGAATGGTACTTGGAGGTAAAATGACTTCTTCAAGGTCACTTGGATACTAAGGATCACAGTGATGAGTAGATCTTCGGTCAGCACATTGCCCAAGGTCATGCAGAAGGTCAGCGGCAGAGAAGGAGTATACTATTACAAGGTCTTTTGGTATTTAGGGTAATGCTTCTCCTGGCATATGGGAGAAATACAAACATGATACTTCTGGGGCTTGACAACAATTGACTGGTTTATTTTTTGTTTTTGCTAATATGGCCAATATAAGGAAAGGGAAGCTGTGTACTTTTCTTCCTTTCTTCTCATTTTGGTTTTGTTTTGTTTTGTTCGGACTTTTTTGTTTCCATGTACTTTGACTCCTTAAGATTTCTATGCTTACTCACTTCTGCCTAATTACAGGCTTTGGGTGGCCATTTTAAACTATTTTTTTTTACCATGTCGAACTTGTGTTTGAAAAACAATTCCAAGAAAAAGATTTTAGGGCTAACATTTGAATGAAGCTTCTTCAAGAATTAAAACTATCCTATACAGAAAATAGGGAAAATCAATATTAATTTTTAATGTAATCATATCATAGTCTCTTAAGAACTAAGATTTTTGAAATGTCTTTAATTTCCTCATTTAAATGTAAAATACTTAATACCGAAGTGTTCTGAAAGAGATGAAACCACATACAATTATTAATCATTAACTAAATAAAATAATACTTTCATTTGAGCTTATGAGAATATTTTGTCAGGCTATTTGCATTGTAATTGGCACCGATAACCCCTTGATCTTGGGATTTGGATAAATCACTCAGCAACTTTATGGAGGATTTCAGGGAGCTCCTCCCCCAGAGGCTGAATAACTCTGGGGTGCTTTTCTTCACAAAGCTGGTTCTGGCCAATTCTTTGTCATTAATTTGTTACCAATTATGTGTCAAATAAGAGGCAAAAAATGGAGGTGCAAAAATGATTAAAACCGGCCTGTTCTCAGGTAGCTCATCAAAAAGATGAACAGTCAATTAGTAGTTGCAATCCAGTCGTCCCTTGGTATCTGTGGGGGGTTTAGTTTCAGGAACCCCATGGAGACCAAAGTCTGTGCATACTCAAGTCCCACAGTGGATCCTGCAGAACCCACCTAAACGAAAAGTCGACTCTCTGTATCCTCGAGTTGCTCATCCTGCATCCCGCAAATGCTGTCTTCATCCCCATTTGGTTGTGGATTTGGAATCCATGGACACAGAGGGCCGACTGTATTTATTGGAAAAATGTCTGTGCTTAAGTGAACCTGTGCAGTTTGAATCCCTACTGTTCAAGGGACAACTGTGTAAGTTGATACACAAAATGACGTTCCACCTATTATGATAGAAATAAGCCCAGAAGCACCAGGCAAAGCACCTACCTGGCTCTGAGACTATCAGAGAAGGTTTCCTGGAGGAGTTGGTGTTTGAACAGACACACGAAGGATGGGCTCATATTTACCAATAGAGGTGGGGCGGAGAGGAGAGACTAGCACTGCCTTCTTTCATGTGATCTTCATTGGGGAGCTTTATGAGTATATTGTGCAGATGGTTCACAGAAGGCACTGAGCTAAGAGTTCTATGCTTGATGTTGGCTATTGGTTTCTCCTCCATAATGTTAGAAATAATGAGCCATGCCTTAGCACTACATGGTCTTTAAAGTGTGTTTTCATACTGAATCCTTGGAAATGAAACTCCAGGTTCACTTTGATTTGTATTTTGTCAATCTCTTTTCCAATGAAAACTCCCCCGACCTGAACATATAGTCGCTTTCTCATTTGCCTTTTCCTCTTCTCCAAGTCTTCTTATTTCTTGTTTCTCTCTCTTTCTTTTTTTTCCCCCTCATTCATCTTTTCTCCATTTAAAAGTGAAATTTATAAGTGGTGCCTGGTGCCTAGAGAAAATGGATTGAGAGAGCAGTGCACAGTGCATTGTGTTTGAGTCGCACCACAAACAGGATGACACTTCACAGATCTTTCTGATGCTCATTTAACAGGTCTTGACACTTTGCAGAGTTTTGAGGTTCAAAAAACCTTACAGACAATGCTGTAGCACCTGTGTACATGGTCTGCTGTTCAAATAGCCTGGTTTGCTATAATCTAATTTAAAGTAGAGTCAGCAGGAGTAACAGGAAAAGCTCATGTTTGGTGTTGTTTCAAAAAAGGAAGTTGATCACATAGAAGTTGAGTTTTACTAAAATAGCTCACAATAGGGGAACGTGTCAGGACTGGGCCAGAATGGATATTTTTGTTAATATTTATTTTGTAGATCCTGCTAATAAGTAAACTGTTCTTGTCATTTATTTAGACAATTTGGGGGTAGTGCATTTCCTCTTCTAGATAACTAGGGTTTTATTGAAATTACAGATCTTTGATCTCTTGGTTATTAAAGATCTAAGGGATGTAAAGTAACCAGTTTACAAGATACTTGACATATTCCTGAATGGGTTTTTTTTTATGTCTGTGCCACTATATGATTATTGAGAAGATATGTGTGATTAGTTAGTATCTTAACTAGAGATTTTGATGTCATGCTACTTAAAAGTGTATTTCTTGATTATCTGACAATCCATGTCTAGCATGGAGCTAATTGGGCACACATTGGGTAAATATTGGCTTCCCCCATCAAAACTCAGAGCTCAGAATCTACAAATTTCCTGGGGGCCATATTGATTTGGAAGAAAGTCAACTCTTCTGAATTAGTTGTAATGATTCTGAGGTTTTTGAGGAGGATCCTACTTTGCTCTTTGGCTTCCTCTCTCTATCAACCTTCCTGACACTTCCTTAGAGTTTGTTTGTTTTTGTTTTTTTGAGATGGAGTCTCACTCTGTTGCCCAGGCTGGAGTACAATCACATGATCTTGGCTTACTGCAACTTCCGCTTCCTGAGTTCAAGTGATTCTCCTGCCTCAGCCTCCCAAGTAGCTGAGATTACAGGCATGAGCCACCACGCCTGGCTAATTATTGTAATTTTAGTAGAGGCGGGGTTTCACCATGTTGGCCAGGCTGGTCTTGAACTCCTGGCCTCAAGAGATCTGCCCGTCTCGGCCTCCCAAAGTGCTGGGATTACAGGCATGAGCCACTGTGCCTGGCCTTCCTTGGAGTTATGAATGCTTGACGTTGACAGGCATGTCCCATAGGATGATATAATGCAACTGAACCATAAAATGCCTTCTCTGTCTTATCTGCTGTTGGAGATACAGGGTGATCCACAGAGCACTGGAATCTAGATTTTTGGATTTTATTGGTCAATAAAATTAAAAATGGAGAAACAAGATAGAGTTGCTGAATCTTTATTTTGCCACATAGGACATTAAAAAAAGAAAACTCCAAAGAGACAAAGGCTCATATGTACTGTCACCATTTTTTTTTAAAAGAAGGCATGTATTTCAGCATCAAAATGTAGTAAAGACAAAAATCTCAGAAGAAATCAAGTTCTTTCCAAGAGTATCCTTGTTGGTTATATTAGCCAATTTTCACACTGCTATAAAGAACTACCCGAGACTGGGTAATTTATAAAGAAAAGAGATTTTAATTGACTCACAGTTCCACATGGCTGAGGAGGCCTCAGGAAACTTACAATCCTGGAGGAAGGCAAAGGGGAAACAAGGCACATCTTACATGGTGGCAGGAGAAAGAGTGAGTGAGGTGGGAACTACCAAATACTCTTAAACCATCAGATCTCATGAGAACTCACTCACTATCATGAGAACAGCATGGGGGAAACCACCCCCATGATCCAGTCACCTCCCATCAGGTCCCTCCCTCAACATGTGGGGATTACAATTTGAGGTGAGATTTGCGTAGGGACACAGAGCCAACCATATCATTGGTGATGTTGCTTTGATGTTTTCTCTCTGTACTGATGAAAATGTCGCCAAGGCTTTTAATGCACTAAGGAATACGCGAGCGATGTTCAAGGGTTTAAGTTCGTATTTTGTTTCTGGAATGGCTCCAGCTTTTGTTCTCTTTTTCTTTTTTGGAGGCAGCGTCTCGCTCTGTCGCCCAGACTGGAGTGCAGTGTCATGATCTTAGCTTGCTGCAATCTCTGCCTCCCAGGTTCAAGTGATTCTCTTGCCTCAGTCGCCTGAATAGCTGGGACTACAGGCATGTGCCACCACGCCAGGCTAATTTTTTTAGTAGAGATGGGGTTTCAACGTGTTGGCCGGGCTGATCTCGAACTCCCAGCCTCAGGTGATCCACCCCTCTCAGCCTTCTAAAGTGCTGGGATTACAGGCATGAGCCCTCGCACCCAGCCTCTCCTTTTTCATAATTACCTTTTTTTGTTCCATCAGTGTGAATTAAGTGATAGATGCAAATTATATTTTGCTCAAAGTGTAATGCAGTATTCTGAAGGATTCCCAAAAGAGGCCTTTTAAGTTTCTGGGGAGTGTTGAAGAATAGGACAGATCATGATAAGGAGATTTTTTTTCAGATCCTAGAACAGTGAATGTAAAGTTATATAAATCAGTTTTGGAGAATGAAATCCTAGTGTGTGTCAAACAGAAATAAATATCATGCCTTTACTTTTGACTGTTTTATTATTGGTCACTTTTTGAAATAACACAGGGACACCGTGATTGAAAATGAAAGGTAGAGAATGATGGTTTAATCATGATGTCTTTTATTCTTTTTTTTTTTTTTTTGGTTTTATTTGTGAAAAAAAATAGGCTGCACAGCAGGCATCTTCATCCTCACCCAGCCTGAGTGGAATATCGTGTTCTTTCTCTTCCCTGGAAAATACAATGAAGACACCCAGCAGTTTTCCTTCCTCCTTATCTAAAGAGAGACAATCCTTGCCCGACACAGTTAACAGTTCGCCTGCTGCTGAAGATGAGGGACAACCAATAACGTTTGCTGTACAAGTTCATTCACCTGCACCCTCAGAGGCAGGCAGCCACAAGGCCCCGGAAAACAGCTTTGTCACATCAGAAAGTGGATTTTTGAACTCTTTATCTAGTGATGATACTTCTTCATTAAGTAGCAATCATGACCATCTTACTGTCCCGGATAAGCCTGCTGGATCAAAGATCATGGACAAAGGTAAACCAAGAAATTCTTTTTTCTTCGTTAGAGAGTGAGTATTTGTGTGTGTATGGAACTCTGATATTAATTTGTAACAACAATGGTTAAACTCATGCACGATGATTCAATAATTAGTCAAGTGGGGCTATGCCCAGAGATTGCTTTGTAGAGGAGTTTGCATGTGGACAACTCCAGCTACTAGGTCACTAATTACTTGCTATAAGTGTCACTAACCAACTGCTTCAGAACTCTAAGACATGTGATCATAAAATAATGATACTTTTCCACCAATTGGAGAAAAAACTTGCCTCTTTGTTTTTGGTCCCATGTCCCATGCACTGGAGCTTGTGGTGGTTGAGTTAGGATTTTGTAGTCTCGTATTCATAACATCACCTTAATAGTTCAAAATGAGCTTAGAGCAGCCACTTTCCCTGGGCTGTGCCCCAGACAGCATCTAATTCTTAGCCCATCGTCTTCTGAATGTTCCTGTGTGGTTAATGGGAAGACAGACAATTTGCACGCACTTTATGCATCATTAGAACCTTTATATATAAAGGAGAGCACAACTTACGCGTTCAAAAAACATTTTACATCTTAACAAAGGAAATAATTAATTGTGTGATGAAGTTGATAATATGAGGTTTAAAAAATACTCTGATAACTGGTCCTTATCGTTTATTCAGGACTAGCTTGTTTTTATTACTGTTCAATCATGACGCGTCTTTTCTGATTGTGCGCTATTCATTCTGCTGTAAAACACGGTTACCTGATGGAAGATACTGAGCAGTTAAAGAATGATGAGTTTGGTTTGTATATTTTTGGTGTGCCATTGAGAGAAAGTTGAGTTGCTAAATTCCTATAATCACTTGCCAGAGTGTCTAATGACGCAGATGACTGTTCTCTCCTCTCCTCTAGTCTAGTCAGGGAATCTTTCTTTAAGTTCTCAAATTTCAGATGGGTACCCTGCTAATTTAATTTTTGGTACCAGAGTAATTTGGCCAAGGATCACAACTGCAGACCAGGTTGTGTGTGTGTGTGTGTGTGTGTGTGTGTGTGTGAGTGTGTGTGTGTATAGTATTTTAAAAGTATGTAAATTTGAATACTCAGCCTGGTAACTAATTCTCTAGGTTACAACAGTTGTCACCACTCTGTGAGGCCTTACCTAAGGATGCTTTACACAGACCTGCCTGGCCTATTTTTCTTATACCCCTCCCCTCTTAGGCCAACTGTCTATTTTACATTAGAAGAACTGGAGTGAATAAAGTCATTGGCAAACCAACCTATTTCTAGAGGTGAATGAGTAGCATAGGGAGGAGAAAAGAAACTTTATCACTGAGGAATGGAGAGGACTAAAGATTAGACTGTGAGGAAGAGTAGTCTGAACCCGCCCTCAGGTTTGTGAGGTGCTGTCATTTGGACAAAGTATCGAGCTTAATTGTATCTCCTTGGAAGCACAAAATTGAACTCAGTGGTGCAAGTCAAAAGGAGATAGACTGAAGCTCAGCATAAGAACTTTTTTTTTGATGTGAGATGTTCAAAATAGAATGGGTTCCTTGGAAAGTAATGCATTTCTTATCACTGGAGTTGTTTACTCATTCTGAGACAACCATTTTCATTGAATATTGATTACCTATTGCGTATTGATCACAACTCTTGTTCTTGAAAAGATATACTGAAGAGATAATTTAAGTATCTTGAACTAGATGACCTCTACCTTGATACTTAGAAGAGATTTCCAGATATAGGACTGGTGGAACTAAAGAAAATAATACAAAGTACTACATCTATTATTTTTCTCCTACAAACACTTACTTTAATCATTGGGTCATAAGTAGAACTAAAAAAAATTTCACACACACACACACACACACACACACACGCACACACACACCCCAATATGAGCATAGCTTCAAAAACATACTAGAGAATAAAATCCCATTTGCATTCTTTCCCAAGAGATAACCCTGGAGATTGAGAGTTTTCTTTTAGGACCATAGCCAGAGAGTCATGGGAAGATGCAACAGTCCTTGTTCCTGGCTAAATGTCATTCCAGGATTGCATGTGCTGTAGAGCCTGGCTGGATACCAACAGCCCTTTAAATGTAAGAATGAAGCAACCTGGTATTATTTAGTTTTGAGTTACACGCAGAGTGCCCAGCAAAATCTGTACACTTCTTCAAACAGCTCAATGTGACGGTATTCCTCTTATTAAAAAGGAAAAGAAAATGGAAGTTTTTTTCTTTTTGTTTCTCATTGATTTGTTGGCAGTTGCCATATGTTGCAGAATTTTTGCTGATGATTTTCTTCTGCTGCTGGGGATTTGGTTAAATTCCCAGAAGAACTGAACCACTTAAAGTCATCTCTATGGAAACAGCAACCCAATCTTTGCTTGCATTTGTGATGACTTGCTGTTGAGTAATCAAATTTCATATTGTGCATTTTTTTTACATGTGTGTTTCTGTGTTGCAGACAAAGGTAGCTTTTCATTTTTGTGACTTTTAAAAGGTAATGTTTTTGAGTTACTAATAAAAAATTCCTGAAATTCTAGTGTCTGAAATTGTTCAAGGTGCTTTTATGTCAGGGATAGAAGTCTTAACATAGGTCAAAACGAGAGTTAGGATTTTAAAAGATTAAGTCCTGGTCTCAAGATGCATTTGCTGGAGAAAGAGTCTTTCATCCTAGCAAAGAT
>NW_012102638.1:5591-5932 GCF_000951045.1 Mandrillus leucophaeus | reverse complement strand
TGGGCCGACTGGATCACTGTGGTGGTCTGGACCCACGATTCCAGGAGAGAAAGACAAGGATTATGTCACTCAGAAAAAATATCCAAAGTCTCTGGTTTAAACTTAAGCATCTCCAGTTCTAGGACAGGCGGCTGGCGGGGAAGACAAACTAAGCCAAAGCCGCAGCTCTGAAGATTTCCCTCTCCTGAGAATTCTGCAGGAGTTTCCCTGACCCCATGGCCACCTCTCACCCTTTGCTCTTGTTTGTCCCCTAGGACTGATGAGGGCGTCCTATCTGGTTTCCATTGGGTCCCAGGTTCTAGAGAAACCATCAGAGTGAGTGGAGGATGAGCTTCATAAAG
>NW_012102638.1:5090-5448 GCF_000951045.1 Mandrillus leucophaeus | reverse complement strand
AGGCGGTCGGGCTGCGCCTTCACCATGTGGGCCCTGAGCTCCCAAGCGGTGCCTTCGTGGGCGACACGCGGTTCCTGAGCTTCTACAGTCGCGACGAGAATCAGAGCGTGAAGCCGCGGGCGCCGCGGGTGGAGAAGATGGGACAGGGCTGTGGGCGCCCTGAGGAAAATTCTCGAAGACCGCAGGGAATGTGTTACTGAGGGGCCTGAGGTTCCTGGGCCGGCACCACCACCAGGGTCAGCCGGTGAGTGACCTCAGACTCCGGGCACAGGTGTGGCCCCCGCACCCCCGACCCCAGAGGTACGAGCCCGGATCTCCCAGGGATGGGGGTCGGGGCCTCAGCTGATCCCTCTAAGGT
>NW_012102638.1:1599-4170 GCF_000951045.1 Mandrillus leucophaeus | reverse complement strand
CTCAGCGTTTCTACTTCGGGGTTGGGGATTCTGGCCAAGGCTCCTGAGGCTGTCCCGAGGGTGGGTGGGGAGGGAGGACAGAGAGAAGGAGTGCAGGGAGGTAAACAGGAAAGGACAGTAGTTACTCCTGTCAACAGTGATGTACATGGGTCCAGCTTCACCGGGAATCTTTTTCTTTCCTGGTCCTCTGTGCCCAACAATTACATATAGTCTTTAACTCAACCGGAAAATAAAGCACCAGGAAACGGAATCAGCAGAGACACAGTGGATGAAAGTACTACGCAGGACTGCTAGGTTCTAATAGAACGTAGGAGATGTATCAAAAGTTATAAACCTTTTTGCAAATCAGAAAAGAAACAGACATTTTAAGACTGAAAAGTGATATCACCAATGTTAGAACCAAAAAACTGGACCTGAGGGTGTCTCACCTGAGGGGCTTGAGTTAAACTCTGTTCTTGTTCCTTCTGGAGCCCCGTGAAGACTCCTGCTCTGCAGCAAAGCCTGGGAGGGGCCCCTGGCTGTGGAAGACAGGCTGAGACGTTGTCGGTGAGATAGGAGGAAGGGGACCTGCTGGACTCCCGGAGGCCCGGTACCCAGGGAAGGCCAGTTCCTGGGGCTGCCTTTGGGCTCCAGAATCTTGATCTAAAGTCAGGTTTTCCCGCTTCTCCATGAGCTTCCAGGAGCAGGGCCACATGGGTCTCAGAAAGTCCCACAGTGCCTGGGAAGTGGGTCTGTCTCTTGTGGGACAAAAATTCTCAGGTCTTTCTCTTTCAGATTCTTACATTTCTTAAAAGAAATTGAATTGGAATTACCCAGGTCCCAAATTGAATTGATGAATTGGAAGTGTGTAATGTGCGTGTGTCTATCTGTGCACATGTGGATATATAAACAGCTATGGGCGTCTGTGGGTATGTGTGTGTTTATAAGTGCGTAAATGTATGTATCTGTACATATTTATGTATATAAGCAGGTATGTGTATGTATGTATGTGTGTGTGTGTTACTCTGTGACTTCCTCATACTTGGCACCACCCTGGCCTTTAACTGGTTGCTCCCTACACTGCAGGTTGTAAGGGACAGAACAGCTCTCCACCTGCAGGCATGGAAGGGGGATCAGGAGAAGTGTTGGGGAGAGCTGGTTTCATCACACTTGGAATAAGGAAACAGGACATAAATGGATGGGTCCCACATTGTGCCTTTAAAAAAGTGTCAGTCACGTTCCTAAGGGATTTACATGAATTAAATCATTTAAACCTCACAAGAGCTTTATGACCTAGAGACAGCTATCAGCCCCATTTTCAGACAAGGAAACTGAGGTTGCTAGGAAGTTTCGTAACTGTCAATGGGGTGACTCATGACTCTAAGGAGACAGTCTGACTGCTGAGCCCAAGTGACCGCCCTTTCACACTCACCCTCATACCCATCTACTGGCTCCCTGTGGGTCACCGCCTGTGGGCTCTGACCAGCTTCCCTTTCTTCTCCGGGCACAGAGACTGGACCAGAGTCTATTGCATTTGTCACAGTCCCGACGGGGGAGTCATGGGGTTGAAGTGACCCATAGGCTGATGGAATGTGCTTGCTGGATGCAGGGGAAAGGGAGATTTATATCTGCCCTGGAGGGAGTCACTGGTGTTTGCATCGTGGCATGCAAGGTGCACTATCTAGAATGCTGAAGGGTAAAGACAGCAGGGGTCATGTAGAGTCTATTCATCACTGTTTTATTTCACAGCCTGCATGGGCCTGAGAGCGGTGGGGTGTTCACTCATCTCCTTCCAATCCCTGATGATTCCTGACCTCTCTTCTTCCAACTGGTAATACCTGCACTCAAGGTTGAACCATGAAGAGGAGTCTACCCACACCCCAGACCACGGCACTTCCTCCTCTCTGTCTGCCTCTCCCTAGTGGGGCCTCCTGGATGGTGTGAGAGGACAGCAATGGAGATAGTAAGAGAACTTTACATTTACATTGGTAAAGAGAAAGCGGGATGTCAACCTAGGAGAAAGATAAGGGCTGCCACAGGGAAGGGGATGAGAGAAGTTCTAACTGGCCCCAAGGGTCACTTAACTCAATGAAAGCTGTGGGAAGTGTTTTCAGCTATCTATTTCTATGTAAGAAATTGCCACAAACTTAGCAGCTTACAACAACACATATGTATTATCCCACATTTCTATGGGTCAGGAATCCAGACACAGCTGTGCAGCTTTCTCATATGATTTTCATCAGAATGCCATGGCTGGGTCTTATCTGGAGGCTGAACGGGGGAAGGATCCACTTCCAAGCCCCAGCAATTGTTGGCAGGATTCATTCCTCCATGCCTGTTAGACTGACAGCCTCAGTTCCTTACTGGCTGGTGGCCAGAGGCTGACTTCAGTTCCTTGCCACACAGGCCTTTCTGCTCCATCAAAACTTGCAAACAAAGAAGGCAGAAGACAGAGTCATCTAGTAATACAGGAGTGGGGCTGTTATGACCTCATCACAGAAGTGGCATCATTTTTGCCACATTCTGTTGCTTAGAAGCAAGTTTAGGTCCCACCGGTTCTCAGCTGAATGAGATGCCACGAGACAGGATCAC
>NW_012102638.1:0-1549 GCF_000951045.1 Mandrillus leucophaeus | reverse complement strand
GTAAAGAGAAAGCGGGATGTCAACCTAGGAGAAAGATAAGGGCTGCCACAGGGAAGGGGATGAGAGAAGTTCTAACTGGCCCCAAGGGTCACTTAACTCAATGAAAGCTGTGGGAAGTGTTTTCAGCTATCTATTTCTATGTAAGAAATTGCCACAAACTTAGCAGCTTACAACACCACATATGTATTATCCCACATTTCTATGGGTCAGGAATCCAGACACAGCTGTGCAGCTTCCTCATATGATTTTCATCAGAATGCCATGGCTGGGTCTTATCTGGAGGCTGAACGGGGGAAGGATCCACTTCCAAGCCCCAGCAATTGTTGGCAGGATTCATTCCTCCATGCCTGTTAGACTGACAGCCTCAGTTCCTTACTGACTGGTGGCCAGAGGCTGACTTCAGTTCCTTGCCACACAGGCCTTTCTGCTCCATCAAAACTTGCAAACAAAGAAGGCAGAAGACAGAGTCATCTAGTAATACAGGAGTGGGGCTGTTATGACCTCATCACAGAAGTGGCATCATTTTTGCCACATTCTGTTGCTTAGAAGCAAGTTTAGGTCCCACCGGTTCTCAGCTGAATGAGATGCCACGAGACAGGATCACTGGGCATCATCTTAGGATCTCTATGCACAGGCTGGACCATGACTGAACAAGATCATTACAAACCTGGGTCGTGGACTGGGCCAGATGATCTGTAGAGCTGAGCTGTGTTTATGAAATCAAAGCCCTGGAAACAAAAATCAAGAGATGCCCACTGGAAAGGCTGGTCTTGCATTCTGTGTGAAAGCTAAGATGGCGTTCTCTCCAAATATTTTTCTCTATTAGTTTTCAAACCTCCTGCATCTGTAAAGAAGCAACACCACTAAACCTATCTGTTTTTTTTTTTTTTCATTTGAGTGTCATACTGTTAGGCAAACCTTCTGCTTTCACTATTCAAGCTTGTTTTCATGCAGAATCCCACAAACTTCTAGTAATTATACTTTGTTGATTTCTTTTCCTTCACTCAGTTTATTTTTTTAGTGATTTTATTTCTCTTGTATGGATAAATTAGTCAATTTAATTAGGGAATTTGTGTCTTCTAAAGAAACATTTCTACTATTTTTTGGACCATATGAGCTAAGGTCCTCTTGCCAAGCCTCAGCTCCCTTCCCACACGGACACAAGACAAAATTAGTCGGGGCCTTGGGAAGTCGGGGATTGGCATAGTTCTTAAGCAGGACCAGACATGTAGGTCACAAAGATATAAGACAGATACCTTTGATTTCCTTATCTCCCTGATGATAGCATACCTGGCACTCAATACCTGTCTGTAGAGGTGAACTCAACTAAACTCCTCCCTAATCACTCAATACCACGTGAGCTCAAGCACCTCTTATGTCATGGGCCAAATTCCCTTGTTTTATGTCCTTTTTCCAGATGGGGTGCTGTTCACATGGGGACCTTTCTCCTTTTCCACCTCATTTTCCATGTGTGAAACAGTGGATCTTGATCACTCAGATCTCTCAGGGTCCTTTCTACCCTTTCCTCCATCCTAATATTCTCCCTACA
>NW_012102637.1:9826-10123 GCF_000951045.1 Mandrillus leucophaeus | reverse complement strand
TGGCACAGAGTACCAGTATGACCCAGCTCCAGCACCCTACTGTCTAGCAGCCTAATAGAAATGGATTGAAGAATACGTAGAGATAAGGAACTAGATAAAATGAAGATTAGACAACAAATTCCAGCAGATTGGTTGTAAAAAAGCATCAAAATTATGAAGATGTATGTGTGTATACTTACTCATGTGTGCACATGTACATGTACATGTTTTAAAAAGAAAAAAGTGTTGCTCATATGTGTTCAGTGAGTGTAATGAACCCAGTGGAGAGAGAAAGTTTTACAAAAAAAAGAATTAATG
>NW_012102637.1:9459-9776 GCF_000951045.1 Mandrillus leucophaeus | reverse complement strand
ACTTTAAAGGGACAAGCAAGATGACAATGGTATGTCTATTATAAAGACCAGAAGAGTCTTTCCCTGAGAGGTAGTAGGAACAGATGGAAAGAGAGTCTTCATAGAACCCAGCGAATAAGGAGTAGGGATAGACCATAACATCATATGCTGCTAAGGAGTTGAGAAATCTAAGGAGTGAAAAATACATTTGGATTCAGCAACTGCATAATTATTCAGTTGAATGAGAATGGGTCAGTAGAATCCTATTGATAGAAGTGGTGCTGTTTAATGACCTGTTTTCTGGAAGACAATACACAAACCAAATCATAAAACCCTGA
>NW_012102637.1:7809-9409 GCF_000951045.1 Mandrillus leucophaeus | reverse complement strand
ATTAATGACTATATCATATCTCTAGCTTGCTATTGGGTATAATCTGGATGAAATTATTTCATTCATATCATGTGTCAATGATATACAACTAATAACGTATTACTCTCTGTTGTTATTGGTATTAGGCATTAAATGATCTATTGCATGCAATACACTGAACTGAAACTACTAATAAAAAATTGAAGGTTAAAATTTAGCTTATTGCACAGTGAATACATGGATTAAATCTAATTATACATTCACATTCTTATAAGAAATTATTAACATTAGTTAGACTTTCCCTTTCTCACCTTCCCTTCAATTCCAGAAGTAAGGGGTTTGATTTATAACCAGTTTATTTGTTTAAATATGTATTTCTTTGTTTTTTAACAAATAAAATTTTCTTTGCCGCTTTTCTTTTTTTTTTTTGAGATGGAGTCTCGCTCTGTCGCCCAGGCTGGAGTGCAGTGGCCGGATCTCAGCTCACTGCAAGCTCCGCTTTCCGGGTTTACACCATTCTCCTGCCTCAGCCTCCCGAGTAGCTGGGACTACAGGCTCCCGCCACCTCGCCCGGCTAGATTTTTGTATTTTTTAGTAGAGACGGGGTTTCACCCTGTTAGCCACGATGTTCTCGATCTCCTGACCTCGTGATCCGCCCGTCTCGGCCTCCCAAAGTGCTGGGATTACAGGCTTGAGTCTCTGCACCCGGCCTCTTTGCCGCTTTTCATATTTGTTTGGAGCTGACATAGATCACACACCAAAATATGAGATCAACATATTACTGAATTCACACTGATTACAGCTAATGAGCTAGTCTTTTGTCCTATGATGTATGTATTATAATTTTTTTAATGCTTTCTCTAAACTTTATAATCAAAATTGCATAGTACTATCAAATAAATTATTCTAAACTATATCTGTAATTAAAATGAAATTCTATTTAAAGCAAAAATAGTTTATTATTAGACACAAAAGAAAATGTAGGCTGGGTGTGGTGGGTCATGCCTGTAATCCCAGCACGTTGGGAGGCTGAGGCTGGCAGATCATGAGGTCAGGAGATCGAGACCATACTGGCAAATGTGGTGAAACCCCGTCTCTACTAAAAATACAAAAATTAGCGGGGCCTGGTGGTGCGCACCTGTATTCCCAGCTACTTGAGAGGCTGAGGCAGGAGAATCCCTGGAACCAGGGAGGCAGAGGTTGCAGTGAGCAGAGATCCTACCACTGCACTCTATCTGGCGACAGAGCTAGACTCCATCTCAAACAATAAGTAAACACATACATACATACGTGCACACATACATAAATACATAAATAAAATATAAATAATTTAGAAAGCATGAAAGACCCTCAAGTAGCTTACCACATTGTAATTTCCAGATGTATTTCTTACTATTTTTCTTCGTGGAGGATATATTACTAGCGAAGCAGAAGTAATGATTTCAGGACACAGGAGTATAACTGTAATATGTTATAAGATTATTGGAATCAGTTTTGGAGACTCCATTTATAAGAATTTAAATACAAACCGGTAAATCTATATCTATCTATCTATATCTTTTTTTGACCTAAAAAAAGCAAAAATGAAAAATATTAACAATTGGTAAATCTTGGTGAGTAA
>NW_012102637.1:0-1248 GCF_000951045.1 Mandrillus leucophaeus | reverse complement strand
CAGAAAGTACACACATGAATTAATATTTTTAAATAAACACATAAACAACTTTCATTTTGTTTCTTACATTTGTAAGGGATAAGTGACTATTAATCCCCCAAATTATAAAATTGTATAAATGTGTTTGTAAGATACATAGAAATAAAATATATGACAACATTAGAACAAAAGAAATACTGGAAATAAAATTATATTGTTAATTTAGTATTACATGAAATGATAAAATATTCACTATAACTAGACAGAATAAAACTAGTAAAATAAAATAATACAAAGAACAAATGCTAAAAGATAATAGAGAAAATTAATTCAACTAAAATAATGAAAAATGAATCAAGTAAGTCACAGATAAGTTGAAAGTAAAGGGATGCATGGAAAAAGATGTATCAATGCAAACAGTAGCTATAAAAAGCTCATATGTATGTACTATTATCAGTTGAAGTAGGCTTCAACACAAAAAGCATTATCAGAGGTAGAGACTGACATTTCATTGTAATAAAAGGGAAACTTTTGACAATTTTAAGACTGTTTGTTCCTAGTGTTAGACTACCAGTGCACATAAAACATACATTAACAAGTTAACAAAACAAAAGGGAATAAAAGATGCATCCAGATTAATAGTTGATTTAAACATAACTCGTTCAGTAAATTATAGGGGACAAAAGATCAGTGAGGAATTTATATTTATCGTCCCTTCCTATTCCCTTTCTTCTGAATATTTATCTCTCCTCTTCTCTTCAATTGTCTTCCTTTCCTTTTTCTTCTTCTGAGGTTGTAGGGCTGGCAGCATCTGTATGGAAGTATAATAAAGGCTGTCGGACATGGCAGATGGATAGGTCCCTCCCTGTCTGACAAAGCAGGCAGGGCTGAGAAGGCTAGCAAAATTGGCAAAGCCTACTTTGAGCTATTTTTGTATTTGTGTGTACATGTGATTATTACATTTTCAACAAAAGTGTCAAAGTAATTTTATGGTAAAATGAAAATCTTTTCAAGAAAAATATTTGCTCGAACAACTGAGTATCCACTTTAAAAAGGAAAAAGAAACCTTGACCTCCTCACAGATTTCACCAAAATTAATTTGAGCTATATATATGTAATATATCTAAGCATAAAAGCAAAACATGTCAAACTCCAGAAGGAAACAAATGAGAACATCTTAATGACTTTGAGGTAAACAATGATTTCTTAGATACGACATAAAAAGCAATTACCGTAAAAGAAAAATGATAAATAGAAATTCATTGGAAT
>NW_012102636.1:10176-10513 GCF_000951045.1 Mandrillus leucophaeus | reverse complement strand
TTCCTTCCAGATGTTCCAGAAGGAGAAGGCGGTGCTGGACGAGCTGGGCCGACGCACTGGGACCCGGCTGCAGCCCCTGACCCGGGACCTCTTCAGAGGGAGCTGAAAGCAGGACGGGGCAGGGGTGGAGGCTGCGGGGAGCCGGGGTCCCACACAGATAAATAACAAATGAATATACGGGGGGAACTTCCTCTCATTTCTTTCACAGCACGTCGGGTATTTTTCATTATTGTAAATAAGAGGGTTCCGAGCCGTGGCATCGAGAGGGCGTCCGGAGTTCCGGGAACGCGTGGCCCCCGCCAGGGAGCACCACGCAGCGCTCGCCTCTTGCCCTTCC
>NW_012102636.1:7496-8591 GCF_000951045.1 Mandrillus leucophaeus | reverse complement strand
CGATGGGGATGGGGGCTTCACAGCCAGACTGCAGACCTGAGCCAGGAACGCCCTTTCAGAGCTACACAGATGCAGAAATTTCCAGAGGAAAAAACCACTCAGACCCTGTGTTTCCTTGACTTTGGGGTCTGCTAGGGGCTGAGCCTACCTGCAGGGCTGGGGGCAGGGCCTTGAGCATCCAGTTCTGCAGGACCAACTGGTGCACCTGTGCGTTCTGCAGCAGCAGCAGCTCCACCATGTCTGCAGGGAGACACGGGGACCCTGAAGAAAGCTTCTGTTTCTCATATTTGTTAAAGTGATAGGGCATGTTATAGGACCAGAGAACACGTGTGTCTACACCTGTCTCTTATACACATCTAGATCTCAATGAGTGAGGTGTACTTATCAGGTGTACAGGTGTGTACAGTGTGCCCTGAACCCCCACCTACCACCCCCCGCCCCGCTCTCCTGACCACAGGCAAGGAGGTGTGGCCATGAGAAGCCCCCACTCCTAACTACCAGGTACCAGGCACCCAGACCCCCAAACCCCTGCCAAGCAGCCCAAGTCCACTTTCAGGGCCTGCTCTGAGCTCTTCACCCCACCCAGGGGGACCAAGGTGGACCAAGGGGGGACTGCATATGGGGGTGAGCTCATCCCATGCCCCACCCTCAGGCATGACCCCACCCCTCCTGCAGGCCAGTCAAGGCTAAGCCAGCCCAGCTGTGCCCTAACCGAACACTCAGGACGCCAGAGCCCTTCATCCCTGTGAACCCAGCAAGACCAGGCCATCCAAAGACCACCACTTCCTGTGACATTTCTTCCCTCTGTTGTAGGAGAAATTCGGTTGAGAAATATTTAATAGAAGGAAAGAGAAATGCCATGCTAGAAAGTCACTCTGAAAAGAGGAAACGGAGTCAGAGCTTTGGTTTGAGCTTTTAACGGGAGCACAGAGTCTCTGGAATCACCTTCAAGAGGCACGAAAAGATGGTTTTGAGAGAAGTGAGTGTTACTGCCAGTAGCTGCGCTGGGCTCTTCGGTGCTTACACCCGTCCATCCATGTGGGCACCACGTGGCTCTCCCTGGGGAGCTCTGAGGCCGGGTCAGCCAGAGCGGAG
>NW_012102636.1:2066-2712 GCF_000951045.1 Mandrillus leucophaeus | reverse complement strand
AAAACATCTAAGCCAGTTGTCGTGGTGCACACCTGTAGTCCCAGCTACTCAGGAGGCTGAGGTAGGAGGATCGCTTGAGCCCAGGAGTTCAAGGCTGCAGGGAGCCGTGATCATGCATGCCCCTGCACTCTAGCCTGGGTAACAGCGAGATACTATCTCCCCAAAAAATAAATAATAAAACGTGTTCATCCACAGACACCATGAAGAGACTGAAAAGGCAACCACAAGAAGGATGGAATACTCAAAATACACGTATCAAAAAAGGACTCATTAAAGAACTTATAAAGAATCCCTAGAAACCAATAAGGCAGGCAGACAGTCTGAAAGAAAAATGGGCAAATTACTTAAATGGACACTTCACAAAAAAGGATATTCAAGTAGCCAAGGCCAGGCATGGTGGCTCATGCCTGTGATGCTCGCACTTTGGGAGACTGAGACGGGGGACGTCCTTGAGACCAGGAACTGACGCCAGTCTGGGCAACCTGGCAAGACCTCATCTCTACACAATCTTTTTTTTTTTTTTTTTTGAAATGGAGTCTTGCTTTGTTGCCCAGGCTGGAGTGCAGTGACGCGATCTCGGCTCGCTGCAAGCTCCGCCTCCCAGATTGATGCCATTCTCCTGCCTCGGCCTCCTGAGTAGCTGGGA
>NW_012102636.1:0-802 GCF_000951045.1 Mandrillus leucophaeus | reverse complement strand
ATCGAGACCATCCTGGCCAACATGGTGAAACCCCATCTCTACTAAAAATACAAAAATTAGCCAGGTGTGGTGGCTCACGCCTATAGTCCCAGCTACTCGGGAGGCTGAGGCAGGAGAACTGCTTGAGAGGTGGAGGTTGCAGTGAGCTAAGATCGCACCACTGCACCCCAGCCTGGCGACAGAGCGATACTCCCATGTCAAAAAAATATAAATATTTTACAAATTACTTTAGAAAAGTTATTAGGCAAACTCCCTCAGTATTTACTTTCTTGCAAATGTATTTCCATTTATTTATTTATTTATTATTTAGAGACAGGGTTTCACTCTGTTGCCCAGACTGCAGTGCAGCGGCACAATCACAGCTCACTGCAGGCTCCACATCCTGGCTTCAAGCGATCCTTCCACCTCAGCCTCCCAAGTAGCTGGGACTACAGGCATGAACCCGACACTTGGCTAATTTTTGTATTTTTTTGTAGAGATGGGGTTTCACCATGTTGCCCAGGCTGGTCTGAAACTCCTGAGCTCAAGCAATCCTCCCATCTCAGCCTCCCAAAATACTGGAATTACAGGCGTGAGCCGCCGCGCCTGGCCTCCCCTTATTTTTTATTTTATTTTATTTTTTTGAGACAGAGTCTTGGTCTGTCACCCAGGCTGGAGTGCAGTGGCGTGATCTCAGCTCACTGCAACCTCTGCCTCCGGGGCTCAAGCAATTCTCCTGCCTCAGCCTCCCAAATAACTGGGATTACAGGCAGCCACCACCACACCCGGCTAATTTTTGTATTTTTAGTAGAGATGGGGTTTC
>NW_012102635.1:2435-2794 GCF_000951045.1 Mandrillus leucophaeus | reverse complement strand
GTTATCGGAGGATATTTCCTTTTGCCCTCTAGTCTTCAAAGGGATTCGAAATATCTGTTCTCAGATTCCACAGAAATAAGGCTGGCAAAGAGATCCACCAAATACAGATATAATTCTGTGAGTGAAAGTCACACATCACAAAGCAGTTTCTCAGAAAGCTTCTTGCAGGATTTTCTCTGAGGATATTTTCTTTTTCACCATATCCCTCTATGGGTTTCCAAAAATCACGTTGTGACTTCCACAAGAACAGGCTTAGCGAGCCGCTTTTTGAGGGAAAAGCTGTAACTCTGTGAGATGAATTTACAGAACACTAACCAGTTTCTCAGAAAGCTTCTTTCCAGATTTCATCGGAGGATATT
>NW_012102635.1:1951-2385 GCF_000951045.1 Mandrillus leucophaeus | reverse complement strand
CTATGGGCTTCCAAATATCACTTTGCAAATTCAACAAGAACTGTCTTCACGAAAGGCTTCTTGAGGGGAAAGCTGTAACTCTGTGGGATGATTTCACAGCACACAAAGAAGTTTCTCAGAAAGCTTCTTTCCCTTTGTTATCGGAGGATATTGGCTTTGGTCCTAGAGTCTTGAAAGGGATCCGAAATATCTGTTCTCAGATTCCACAGAAATAAGGCTAGCAAAGAGATCCAGGAAATACAGATGTAACTCTGTCAGTGGAAGTGACACATCACAAAGCAGTTTCTCAGAAAGATTCTTTCCAGTTTTTCTCTGAGGATATTATCTTTTTCACCACAGCCCTCTGTGAGCTTCCAAATATCGCTTTGCGAATTCCACAAGAACAGGCTTTGTAAGCGGCTTCTTGAGGGGAAAATTGTAATTCTGTGAGATGA
>NW_012102635.1:0-1545 GCF_000951045.1 Mandrillus leucophaeus | reverse complement strand
TTGTGAGTTCCACAAGAACAGGCATAGCGAGAGGTTTCTTCAGGTGAAAGCTGTAACTCTGTGAGATGAATTAAGAGAACACTAAGCCGTTTCTCAGAAAGCTTCTTTCCAGATTTCATCGGATAATATATCCTTTCTCACCATAGCCCTCTATGGGCTTCCAAATACCACTTTTCATATTCCACAAGAACTGTCTTAACGAAAGGCTTGCTGAGGGGAAAGCTATAACTCTGTGAGATGAATTCAGAGTACACAAAGAAGTTTCTGAGAAATCCTCTTTCTCTTTGTTATCGGAGTATTTACTTTGGCCCTATCGTCTTCAAAGGGATCCAAAATATCTGTTCTCAGATTCCACAGAAATAAGGTTAGCAAAGAGATCCACGAAATACAGATGTATCTCGGTGAGTGGAAGTCACACATGACAAAGCAGTTTCTCAGAAAGCTTCTTTCAATTTTTTCTCTGAGGATACTTTCTTTTTCACAATAGCCCTCTAAGGGCTTCCAAATATCACTTTGCGAATTGCACAAGAACAGGCTTAGCGAGCGGCTTCTTGATGGGAAAGCTGAAACTCTGTGAGATGATTTCACAGAACACAAGGAAGTTTCTCAGAAAGCTTCTATCTCTTTGTTATCCGAGGATATTTTCTTCGGCCCTATAGTTTTCAAAAGGATGCGAAATATTTGTTCCCAGATTCCACAGAAATAAGGCTAGCAAAGAGAACCATGAAATACAGATGTAACTCTGTGAATGGAAGTCACATGTCACAAAGCAGTTTCTCAGAAAGCTTCCTTCCAGTTTTTCTCTGAGGATATTTTCTTTTTCACCATAGCCCTCTATGTGCTTCCAAATATCACTTTGCGAATTCCACAAGACAGGCTTAACGAGCGGATTCTTGAGGGGAAAGCTGTAACTCTGTGAGATGAATTAACAGAACACTAAGCATTTTCTCAGAAAGCTTCTTTCCAGATTTAATCGGAGGATATTTCCTTTTTCACCAGCGCCCTCTGTGGGCTTCGAAATGTCACTTTGAAAATACCACAAGAACTGTCTTAGCGAAAGGCTTCTTGAGGGAAAAGTTGTAACTCTGAGAGATGATTTCACAGAACACAATGGTGTTTCTCAGAAAGCTTCTTTCTCTTTGTTATCGGAGGATATTTCCTTTGGCCCTAGAGTCTTCAAAGGGTACCGAAATATCTGTTCTCTGTTTCCACAGAAATAAGGCTAGCAAAGAGATCCACGAAATACAGACGTAACTCTGTGAGTGGAAGTCTCACATCACAAAGCAGTTTCTCAGAAAGCTGCTTTCCCGTTTTTCTCTGAGGATATTTTGTTTTTCACCATTGCCCTCTATGGGCTTCCAAATACCACTTTCCAAATTCCACAAGAACAGGCTCAGCGAGCGGCTTCTTGAGAGGAAAGCTGTAACTCTGTGAGATGAATTAGCAGATCACTAAGCTGTTTCTCAGAAAACTTCTCTCCAGATTTCATCTGAGGATATTTCCTTTTTCACCATAGCCCTCTATGAGTTTCCAAATATCACTTTG
>NW_012102634.1:9426-9739 GCF_000951045.1 Mandrillus leucophaeus | reverse complement strand
ATATTTGCATATTTTTGTGTAGTATGTGTAAGCAATTCTTTGAAGATATTTACACAAAATCATTATCCATTATTGACCTTAAATTCAAATTGAACTAAATGTTTTATCCTTAATTATTTAACCCTAGTGTGTGAAAATCACTGTTCTTTCCTCTAAACTCAGGACCAATGTCCTCAGCATCCTCATTAGAGAAAAAAATTGATGATTTAACAGATAAACTCTTTTGTAGTAGGTAGTAGTTATGTAAAAAATGTGCAGGATGTATTAAAATATGTGACCTGGACACAACATTGGGCAAATAAAAAATACTAGA
>NW_012102634.1:5767-8315 GCF_000951045.1 Mandrillus leucophaeus | reverse complement strand
AAGGTGGACAGAGCCAGGATTATTTAAATAAAATACAGTCAATAGGAGTTGTGATAAATGAAATAATGCCCCACGAAAGTGCCCATGTCTTAACGCCTGGGTTCTAGGAATATACTATGGTATATGACAAAGATGAATAGAGGCTGCAGACACAATCAAGGGTGATAATCAGTTGACTCTAAAATAAGGAGATTAATTTGAATTACGAGTTTGGTGTCTACAGCCATACCAACCTGAATGCACCTGATCTTATCTGAATTGAGTGTGAGCCTCAGGTAATCACAGAAGTTCTTAAATGTGAAAGAGAGGCTGAGAAAATTTATGCTGTGATGCGAGAGTCAGTCAGATTTTTTTTTTTAAATTAAATTATGTATACACATAAATATTCTTGGAATATATATATATTTGTAAACTATATATAGTGTATAAAATAATGCTGAGACCATTTTTGAAAATTTATGTACTAGAATTAATGAATAAAGAATTTTATGAGATTAAAACATGTTAGTGATGATTTTGAACATACCATAATGACATTTGTGATGTAAAGTCTTATTTTGAGATACTCAAAATATGTTTCTCTTTCTCAGTTTAGATTATTACATTTCACTTATGTTTTCATTGAAGAATACCTCTTTTTTCCAAGCTGGCATTGGAATCTCAACCATCAGCTTCCTCATTCTTCCACGTCTTCACACTTCTGTAATGCAGGCCTAAGCCCACTGACCTGACCATTTATCACTTGGCCCTCATCCACATAGTGATGCTCCTCACTGTGGTGTCGTTGTTTTCTCCAGGTCGGTTTGAGTCACTGTATTTTCAGAATGACTTCAAGTGTAACGTATTTTCCTACCTGAACAAGATGATGAGAAGTTTCTCCATCTGCACCCCTGCCTCCTGAGTGTTCTGCAGTCCAGTGAGTGTTCTATCAGCCCCAGCAGCTCTTGGTCGGTGAGGTTTAACCATAAATCCACCGTTTTCACTTGCCATTTCTTCTTCTTTTTATGTTTTTTTTAGGTTTTTTTTTCAGTAGTAATCTCATCTTGTACACTATAGCTTCTTCCAATGTGACCCTGAGCATTCTTCTGCGTCTCAGTAAATACTATTCACTCTTCCACCATGAACTCAATCATCAGAAGACTGTTTCTTACTCTGTCATTATCCAGAAATGTTTTGTTTATAGGAATAATGCTGCTTTCAAGTGCATACATGGTGGTTCTCTCGTTCAGGCACCAGAAGAAATTCCGGTACTTTCACAGCACCAGCCTCTCCCCAAGACTTTCCCCAGAGAAAAGTGCCACTCTGACCATCTTACTCCTAGTGAGTTTCTTTGTGGTCATCTACTGGGTTGATTTCATCTTCTCATTTACCTCAGCCTTGCCATGGGCATATGACCCTGTTGTCCTGGGTGTCCAGAAGCTTGTGGGCAATGTATATGCCACTGTCAGTCCTTCAGTGCTACTCAGATGTGATAAAAAGATAATCAGTGTGACGGAAACTGAGACAGAAAGTTAACAAGTTTTTTTTATTAAAAACAGATTATTCTGTCACCACTTAAATTATTTAAGTAGTACAGAACTTGCCATCTAATTTAACTTAAATGTATGAACTTACAGTTTAAATGTGTCTAAATACTTTTGAAATTAATGCTGTCAATTCTCTCGTTTTTAGTTTAATATATATGATAGATAATTCCCATGTATTTACAAGTGTCTTTTTTTCATTTCTTTCTGAGGTATAATAATAATAATATCTGGTAATAAAATTTGTCTTCATATTTTTGAAAATGTTTTCTTTTTATTCTTATCTATTAACAATATTTGACTAAATATTAAATACCTATACTCAATATTTACTTATCTTTGTTCTAGGTTGTATAAAGGCTGTATGGATGGTGCCTACAAATTTGTGGCTTACCTCTGTTTTTTATCTCCTACTTTTAATGTTTTTCTTTGTTTTTTAAATTTTATTTATTTATTTTTTGAGACATAGTTTTGCTCTGTCACCCAGGCTAGAGTGTAGTGGCGCGATCTCGGCTCGCTGCAACCTCCGCCTCCCAGGTTCAAGCGATTCTTCTGCTTCAGCCTCCCGAGTAGCTGGGATTACAGGTGCCTGCCACCACACCTAGCTCATTTTTGTGTTTTTAGTAGAGACGGGGTTTCACCATCTTGGCCATGCTGGTCTCAAACTCCTGAGTGCAGTGTGAATCACATACCTGGCCTTAATTGGTAAAATGCATTCATTCCTCTCTATTCTATAGATAATAATTGATTGTAGATTCAAATGTGCAAAATACAACTGGAAAACTTGCGGAAGTCACCAGGGGTTATTTTTTGATAAAGAATAGGCAGTTTTTGATATAAGGAAAAGAGAAAACAAGAAACTAACAAATTCAAATGTATTCAAATTAGAGAGTTAAAAGACTAAAAACTGACACAAAAATCTGCAATACATACAATATTAAAAATATTAATGTGCACAGTAAAAATAAGTGAATAAGTAATTTACCATATATGAAAGAGGATTCGTCTCCTTGGTAATAGAATAC
>NW_012102634.1:2251-4512 GCF_000951045.1 Mandrillus leucophaeus | reverse complement strand
TACAACCTGCTTTTTGTGGCATTATCTTAGCCTACTTTGCAGAACAGAGATACCAAGGGTTGGTCTTATGAAGCTGAGGCTGTTTTTGCATTGTGGTTTCAAAGATGCTGAAAATACCGATTTTCTAATACCCAAAATTACACTAAATATATAAGAGACTTGGGCTTTTAAGTCTTGAAAACTTTTCATCCTGAGTTTCTATTACAATCTAAGATGAAAAGCAGATGCCTTCCAGAAAGAATCCTAACAGGGGTTGCTGCCAGCCAACTGAATGACTTGTTGGAGGAAGGACTTATACTGCTGGGACTGAGGGACAGGTTGATAGGCTGATTGGCTTCAGCAGGGACCTTCCACAGGTGACCCTGGTTCATAATCTGAGGCTTTGTCTACACTGGTTTCATTAGTGTGTAGTCATGGAGTACTTAATCTTAAAATCCAAATGAAAAAAATGAATTAAGACTTGAGTTATCACTGTTATCACTATGTAACCATGTATAATATTTTATAATAAGGTCCCCTAGCGAACTACTAAAACTGGTCCAAAGGGATATTTAAAAAGGGATAATGAAAGTATTTCCACTAGAGCCCTGTTCATGGCAGAAACGCAGACACTGCCCATGACCTCACCACACAAACTTCTCTCATGTGTGGAGAGAGACTAAGGGGCCCTCTGGTCCCCCTGGCTTGTGTTAATTATGCCCAGAGTTCCATGCTAGGACCCCAAGGCCTGGGAATCAGCTGGGGTAGGGGTCAGAGAAATGGACGTGGACCCCAAAGCCGCTTAGGGCTGTTTGCTGACTGGATGCAGCAGGGGTCAGGCCATTCCCGTGTGACGTTTTCTCCTCTTTGTAACAGTGGCGGGAGTGTCCCTGTGAGAGGCCAGGTGTGGGCCATGCATCCAACCCGGGGTTCAACGGGTGCACTGGGGGATTTGTGAAACCCCAGAGAGAGAGCTAAATTTAGTTGGCTTTGAAAAGGAAGTGCCAGGTTACCAGGCACTGGGTGTTTTCACTTCAGGCAGTGAACTGACGGTTTTAGATACTCAGAAGGGAGCTTCCCATGTGGGATCAAAAGACGCCAAGGTAACTGGCCCGCCTGCGGGTCTTAAGCCCCTTCCACAGGGAGGGGCTGCACTGCACATGTCCAGAGGGGCGTGGCAATGGGAAAGGTGAGGGAATGGGGGGCAGAGGGCAAGGGCGAGGTGAGCCTAGTGGATGACTAGAGTTACCATGGCAACCCTACTGAGGATTCTTGAGAGGCTGTCCCCATCATGCTGGTCTGCCGAAAATCAAGCTTTGGAACTAAGCCGTGAAGCAGGAATGCTGAGAAGAGGAGATGTCACAGACAAGTGGATGTGCTCAGGTTGTTTCCTTGCAGGCTGGCTTTGAAGACTGGGCAGACCACTGCTCTGGCCAGGGAGGAGAAAGGCAGTGGGCTCATGGGTCAGAAAATTTTCAGATGACACCACGCCTTAAGGCCCATGGGATCATTCTGTGCCCCAGGGAGGCTGTCCCAGCCTCACTAGATTGTAACCCCATCCTTGCTCACTCTGTGGGACCCAAAATCAGATGGGAAGAGGAGTCTGGAGCTCCCTGAAGCTCCGCCACCACCGAGCACCGAAGACGGTTCAAGGAGGTCCAGAGTACAGGACTCCCAGGGGACTGGCAGTGGGTGGCAAGGCAGCCCACTCTCCCATGCATTCCCCTACATGCCCCACACCCAGCTTCGGACGTCGCGGTCTCCGAAGCCCCTGCAACCCCCCGCCAAGGCGGCAGGTGCCGCCATTTTTAAGGAAGCCACAAACTGACTTCCAGGAGCCCAGTGCGAGTCAGTTTAGAAAATGCGTGTGCGCGAGGCGCGAGGCCATTCTCGCCTCACAGTGACCCCCACCATCGCCCGGGGGATGGGTTCCTGATGCTTGGCAAAGCCCGACCCCACCGTGGCAGTGCCTTGGCGTTGAGGCTTCGGCCTGACCTCTCCAGGGGGTCGACGGATGGTCTCTGGATGCCAGGAGTCGCGGAGGGCCAACCGGATGAAGAAACCTCAGGCAGAGAAGTCCCAGGGAAGCAGCGAACCATCCCAGCCTCAGGCCTGCCTGGAAGGTGTGCAGGTGAGTCTCCCCACAAGTCGCGACCCCTGTGATCTCCAGGACAGGCCTGACCTGTGGGCCCATGGGCCGCTGTCTCAGCCAAGGGTCGTTCTCGCAGAGAGCAGAACCCAGCAGCCTCAGAGGCTGCCGGGGGGTGGGTGTTTCTGTGCCA
>NW_012102634.1:0-1386 GCF_000951045.1 Mandrillus leucophaeus | reverse complement strand
GCACTCCAGCCTGGGGGACAAGAGTGTGCACAGCCCTTTCTCCCATGCTTCCCCCTACCGTCCCCCAGCTTCTGTCACCACTGCCATGCTGTGTCATGTCCATTTTTATTATGTTTTTGAGATGGAGTCTCCCTCTGTCACCCAGGATGGACTGCAGTGGCGTGATGTCCGCTCACTGGAACCTCCACCTTCCGGGTCCAAGCGATTCTTTTGCCTCAGCCTCTTGAGTAGTTGGGATTACAGGTGCATGCCACGATGCCCGGCTAAATGTTTGTATTTTTAGTAGAATTGGAGTTTCCTGTGGTTAGTCAGGATGGTGGTGCCGGGCCCCATCGCCATTTTGTAAAAAGGGGTTGCAGTCTGACTTATAGGAGCGGAGAGCTAGTCAGCTTAGCCAATGCACATGCTTGATGCATGAGCTGATTCTCCTGTCACAGTGACCCCCACCATCGCCCAGGTCCTTGATGCCGGGTGAAGCAGGAGCCCTCTGTGGCAGTGCGTCGGTGTCGAGGCTCTGGCCTGACCTCTTCGAGAGTCCACAGGATGGTCTCTGGGTGCCAGGAGTCATGGAGGGCTGACTGGGTGAGAAACCTCAGGCAGAGGAGTCCTGGGGAAGCAGCGTGCCATCCCAGCCTCAGGCCTGCCCAGAAGGTGTGCGGTGAGTCTCCCCACAAGTCATGGCCCCTATGATCTCCAGGACAGGCCTGACTGTGGGCCCGTGGGCTGCTCTCTTACCCAAGAGACGTCCTCATGGAGAGCAGAACCTGGCAGCTTCAGGGGCTGCCTGGGGGTGGGTGCTTCTGTGCCACTGCTGTATGTCTGTATGTGTGTGTGCTTCCCTTTCTCCTTGTCTCTCTGTCTCTGTCTCTCTTTCTCTGTGTGTATGCCTGTGTGTGTGTTTGGGACTAATGTGCCTTGTGTGCTGAAGGGTGGTTTCTTGCATGCTGACCTGTTTGGTTTCTTGCATGCTGACCTCTTTCTGGGCCTCTGCCTGGGTCGTGTGGCCGATTGTAAGTCATTATCCTGGCTGTTACACTTGGGTTTGTGAAGGCCTCATCGACCTGGGTAGCTGTGTTGGACCCGCAGGGGTTGTAACCTCCTGCCCATCCTGAGCGGCCTCCTTTCTAGGATCAGGACAACCACACCACACCCAAGGACCCAAGCCTCCCAGGAACTTATTGTCCTGCAGGAGGGTGTGCAGACCAACACCAAAGACGATGGTTCTTACTCCTCCCGCCGTCTCCTCTCATTAAGAAATGTAGCCCCACTGCTACACAGGCTTGGAGAGAATCCTGGAACGGGATGTGGCAAGGATGTCTGTCACTTAAATGCTGGCCTTTCTGGCCCGGTCTACCATTTGGCACTTTTTCCCGGATGCCCATGGCA
>NW_012102633.1:0-4448 GCF_000951045.1 Mandrillus leucophaeus | reverse complement strand
ATAGTATTCATGCTGTATATGTATCCCATTTTCTTTATCCAATTCACCATTGATGGGCACCTAGATTGATTCCATTACTTTGCTATTGTGAATAGATTTGCAGTGAACATACAAATGTCTGTGTCATTTTTGTAGAATGATTTGTGATTCTAGAAACTAGACTGATGTGGTCTAGCTTCATTTTTCCGTATTTGGATATCCAGTTTTTCCAGCACCATTTATTAAAAAGACTGTCCATTCCCCCAGTGTATGTTCTTGGGACCTTTGTTGAAAAGGAGCACTGTAGATGTGTGGATTTATTTCCATGTTCTCTATTCTGGTCCATCGGTGTATGTGTTTGTTTTTATGTCAGTACTGTGCTGTTTTTGTTCCTGTAGCTGTACTATAATTTGAAGTTAAGTAATGCGATTCTTCTAGTTTTGTTCTTTTTACTCAGGATAGCTTTGGTTATTGTGGGTCTTTTGTCATTCCATATAAATTTTATGATTACTTTTTCTGTCTCTGTGAAGAAGTATTTTGATAGGGATTGCATTAAATGTGTAGATTGCTTTGGGTAGTAAGGACATTTTAACAATATTGATTCTTCCAATCCCTGGACATGTAATACCTTTCAATTTTTGGTGTCTTCTTCAATTTCTTAAAAAGTATATTAAACTAGATGAAAATACAACATAACAAAATGTGTGGAATGCAACTAAAGACAGTATAGAGAAGGAAATATATAGCACTTAATGCATGTAGTAGAAAAAAAGGAAAGGTTTGAAATTAATAATCTAAATTCTCACTTTAAGAACTAGAAAAAGAAGACCAAAAAAAATCCCAAATCAAGCACAAGGAAGGAACTAATAAAATTAAGAGCAGAAATCAATGAAATTAAAAACAGAAAAAGGAAAGAAAAATCAATGAAACAAAGAGCTCATTCTTTAAAAAAATCAAGAAAATTGACAAACCTCTAACAAGATTGACAAAGATAAAAAGACTGAAGACCAATGTACAGAAGGAAATAGTGGGCTATCGGTACAAACCATGCAGATTTTACAAGATAATGAGGGAATATACCAAATAACTCTAAACATATACATTTGACAACTTAGATGAAGTGGACTAAGTCTTTGCAAAATAAAAATGAGCACAACTCTTATGAATTATAAAATGGATAATTAGAGTGGCCTTATAACTATTAAGGAAACTGAAGTCAAATTTAAAAACTCCCAGGAAAGAAATTTCCATATCCAGATCATTTCACTAGAGAATACTTTAAAACATTAAAATGAATTCTACATTGTCTTCCAAAAAACAGAAGGGAGGGAACCCTTGTCAATTTATTTTGTTAAAGCTGTTATTCTCCTGACACCAAAACGAAAGATAGTTTTTTTTTTTTTTTAAAGAATATTGTGGACCAATATTTCTTATAAATATAGACACAGATATTTTAACAAAATATTAGCAGATAGAATTCAGTAACATACAAAAAGAATATATACATGAGCAAGTGAGGTTTATTTCCAAGAAGCAAGATTGGTTTAAAAAAATATCAATCAATGTGTCCACCACATTAACAGGCTGAAGCAGAAAAATTACATGATCATATCTATTGATGCAGAAAGAGTATTTGATAAAATCTCACACAAATTTATAATTTTTAAAAAACTCTCAGAAAAATGGGAAGAGAGGGGAACTTTCTTCGTATGATAAAGAATATGTACAGAAAACTATAGCCAGCATCGCACTTCATGTGAAAGGCTGATTGCGTATAGCAGCTTTACTCATTATTGCCAAAACTTGGAAGCAACCAAGATATCCTTCAGTAATGAATTAATAAACTATGGTACATGTAGACAACGGGATATTCTTTAGCACTGAGAAAGAATGAACTATCAAGCCATGAAAAGACACGGAGTGACTTAGTCTATTTGGGCTGCTATAAAAAAACACCATAGGCTGGGCGTGGTGGCTCACGCCTATAGTCCCAGCACTTTGAGAAGTCAAGGCAGACAGATCATGAGGTCAAGAGATCGAGACCATCCTGGCTAACATGCTGAAACCCCATCTCTACTAAAAATACAAAAATTAGCTGGGCATGGTGGCGTGCACCTGTAGTCCCAGCTACTCAGGAGGCCGAGGCAGGAGAATTGCTTGAACCTGGATGCCAGAGGTTGCAGTGAGCTAAGATCACTGTAGCCTGTGATAGAGCAAGACTCTGTCTCAAAAACAAACAAACAAACAAACACACAAAAACCCATAAACTGGGTAACTTATAAATAACAGAAATTTATTTCTCATGGTTCTAGAGGCTGGAAAGTCCAAGATCAAAGCACTGGCAGGTTTGGTATCTGGTGAAGGCCTACTTTCTAGACAACCATCTTTTTCTGTAACTTCACCTGAAATAATTCATGAACGAATTCTTTGAAATCTCTTTTATAAGGGTACTAATTTGATTCATAAAGGTTGAAGCCATATGGCCTAATCACCTCCCTAAATCCCTACCTCCTAGTACAATCACTGTAGGGGTTGGATTTCAACATGAAAATTGGGAGGGCACATAAGCATTCAGACTATAGCATGGAAGAACCTTAAATGCACACTATTAAGCAAAAGAAGTTAGTCTGAAAAGACTACATACTGTATAATCCCAACTGCATAACATTTTAGAAAAGGCAAATGTGCGGAGACAGTGACAAGATCCATGATTGGTGGTAGAGAGGGATGAGTAGCTAGAGCACAGAAGACTTTTAGGGTAGTGAAAGAATTACATATGATACTATTATTGCAGATACTTTACACATTTGTCAATACCCAAAGAATGTACAGCAACAAGAGTGAACCCTTTTGTATACTAGGTGCTTTGGGTAACAAAATCAGTTGTTTTAAGCACTACCCTGTAGAACCTTGGGGGCAGAACACCTGGAGCCTTGGTGGTGTGACCTCCACCCAGCAGAGCCAAGGAGGTGGGACCACCAACTCGGTAGGTCCGGAAAGTGACAAAAAGGCAAAGAGGATTAGTCTCACACCTTAAGGCAGAGTTTGCCTTGCTAGGTGTGGGACTTGCTTGGGATTCACCACCTCTTTCTTTCTCCTTTGAAAGGGAAATGTTTATTTTACAACTGTCCTACCATTATGTTTGGAAGCACATACTTGTCTGATTTCACAAAGGTTCACCACTGGGGAGAAATTTTGCCTCAGGATGATTTGTACCTTGAGTGTTACCTATATCTGATTTAGATATTTTGGTAGATTTTGTACTTTTGGAGTTGATGGTGGAATGAGTTAAGATCTTTGGAGATGCTGGGATGGAATTTTGCTTGTGAGAGGAGCATGACGTTTGAGGGGCCAGGTGCAGAAAGCTATGGGCTTCATGAATTGTGTCCCCCTAAAACCAGATGTTGAAGACCTGACCCTTAATGTGAAGATCTTTGGAGGCAGGCCTTTGGGAGGTAATTAGAGTTGGATGAATCACGAAGGTGGGACCCTCATAATGAGATTAGTGGCTTTATAAGAAGAGGAAGAGAAAGAGATTGTCCTTGCTCTACCATGTGAGGACACAGTGAGAAGATAGCTGTCTGCAAGTCAGAGAGAGGGCCCATGGTTATTTTTGTTATAGCAGCCCAAACAAAAAACACTGGTATGGATCAGAGAAAATGAGTTTCCATACATTGCTGATGGAATTGTAAAATGGCAAAGTTATTCTGGAAAACAGTTTGGTATATGACAGTTTATAGAAGTTTTCCTTGTAATAGCCAAAAGCTAGAGGCATCTCTAATGTCCTTAAGTGGGTACACAGTTAAACAAACTGAAGTACATCTATACCATTGGATATGACTCTGCATCATTAAAAGGTAATAATCTCTCAATACACATAACAGTTTGGATGAATCTCCAGAAACTTCTGCTGAGTGAAACAAGCCAATTCTAAATGGTTTCATAACAAAACAATTTATTTATATAAAATTATTGAAATAACAACATTGTATAAACAGAGAACAAATTAGTGGTTGCCAGAAGTTAAGGGGAAGATAGAAATTGGAGGGAAGTGCGTGTGGCTACACATGGACAATAAGAAAGATCTTTGTGGAGATGGAGTATTCTGTATCTTGACACTATCAATGTCAATATCCTGAGTGTGATATTATACTACAGTTTTGAAGGTGGGTAGTGGGAAAAGGTTGGGTAACAGGTAGATGAGAAAAGCTGGGAACAGCTGGGAAAAGCTGGGTAACAGGTACATGAGACCTGTCTTATTATTTCTTACAACTGCATGGCAATCTATGCTTATATCAAAACTTAAAAAAAAAAAAAAGAAAAGAAAGAAAAACACACAATGCAATAGTAAAACTGTGCTGATGGGTTTATCGTGTATAAAAATGTAATTCATATAATAATAATGGCACAAAGAGGAAGGTCACAGAAGTATATTAGAACAAGCTTTTAAGATATTATTGAAATTAAAT
>NW_012102632.1:4030372-4030761 GCF_000951045.1 Mandrillus leucophaeus | reverse complement strand
ACCCTGCGTGCCATTCTTTTACCGGGCAGCCAAGAACAGAGAGATAAACATCATCATCATCTGAGAGCTGGTCAAGAAATTTAACAACAACAACAACAACAAAAAGTTATGGGGTTAATCCCCTACACAATTCATCTACTTCATTGGAATGTTAGAGCCCCTCATGTTTATTTATGTTTCTAATTTGCAGTTTAAATTTGTTTGTAGAAAGTTACCTTTAGCATTTTTGTTTTTAATTTGATAATTGTAGGTCATTAGCTCACATATTGAGTTTGCCCTTACATGGTGGGAGTCCAAACACACAAAGACCCACTATTTGCACACAACTATTCTTACTGGTTTGGAATAGGCTGCCCTGCTTTTTAAATGTTATTGCAGCATGTATATTC
>NW_012102632.1:4027623-4029777 GCF_000951045.1 Mandrillus leucophaeus | reverse complement strand
TAATACCTATTCTTCAGCCACATTGGTTAATCTGCCATAGGAATTTACTTCTTTTCCTTGAATGGAAAACACTTTAAAAATAATAACAACCATTTTTATAAACTAATATATGTGACAGTACTTAGTTGAAACAAAAAGGAGTTTAAATGGACAGTATTATACTGCATTTGAAAATCAAGGTAAAGTTTGTGCAACTTAAAATGTTTACAAACTGCAATGCAATCTACTGTTAGTGAATGTCACAGTATTGTGAGTAAGAGTATCTATACAATCACAGAATTATATTTCCTCACAAAGTTCTTTACGAAGAGTGAAATATGTTTTTATACCTCTTGGTTTCAGTTAGAGGCACATTTTGTGCCATATTTATGTTAATGTGCCTACACATGATGAATGAATTATTTCAGTCATACATTGTCTAAATCATAACTTCATGATGCTTGGGAAAGAATCAACAGTTAAAACTTCACGAAATTCTAATGTCTATGTCCCCAAATATGTCACAGTATTAGGATATAGGGGGAGTTGTATGCGCACTTCCTGGGGAATGAAACTCTAGTTATTACTAGACCATCTGTATTTTTAGCATTTGGCATCCTCATGATACTTTTCTAAATATGACATTAATAGGAGAGCAATAATATGATTTTACAGATGAAATAACAGATTTGACTGCATTCACTGAAAGAGTGCAAATATTGGTCCTTCAACTGACTCTTCCAAATTGTATGAATTTATCAGTGTATTGGATAAACCCAGTTTCAGAATGATAAAGAAAAACTGTTAGACCAAATAATGTGGCTAATTAACAGTGGTACGATTTCTAACCTGAGGGTTTAAGATGCACAGACAACCAGACCCTTCGCCACCTTGACCAGGGCTGAGTCCTTACATTCCTGGATGGTGATGTTTATTATTTAAGAGCCAGAGGCTGGTGGAGTTGGTTTGTTTGGAGGAGGCCTCATGGCCTCCCTACTCTTACCAAAGCAACTTTTCCCTCAGGGGGGCTCCCATCTTCTTATTGGGAGAGGCAGCTGAGGCAGGACAGTGGGGCTAAGTGTAGAGCAGGCGAGGGCCCTTCCCCAGTGTACATATAGTATCTGTGTAACATTTTGTATATTCCAGGGGTTAGGGTCACCCCCTGTATTGTACCTCATGGAGGTTGGAGCTGGTATATGGGGAGGAGGTTCTAATCATTATTTATGGCTGGGAGACTTATTTATTAATAGCACAGGACAGAGGAAGGAGGTGGGGATGGGGTTGTGGCTCCCTGGTGATATGACTCCTGTTTATTTTGCTTTTCATTATGGAATAAATGGATTTAGCCATACTGCTCAGCCTGGTGGGTTCCCGTTTCCCTCACTGGGTCCTGAAGTTTGTGCCACTGAACGAGGAGCCTCAGAGTGTCTGAGCATGTCCAGCTCGGCTGTTGGGGACCTTCCAGGCCTGTTACCTGTATGCTGATTGGTGACACCTGATGGATTTCACAGGGACTGCCATGGCACCTATGGGGCACAGTCAGGCCCTGACAGCCAACAGGCTCAGAAGCCTGATATAGTGGTGGCCAGGAAGGCAGATACCAGCACTCAAGGGCACCGACTTCCATCCACCCCAGGCATCTTCCATTCTGTCCCCCTGCCTCCCTCTCCTGTCTGCACCTGGTGACCTGTTCTGTCTGTCCCTCCAGAGTGACAGGTGCCCCGCAGGCTCCTCCAGGCTGAGTTCATGGCCCTGCCCCTAGTGGCCACAGCCGGCTTCACAGCATAAGAGCCAGCTAAGCTCCAGGGGCTTTCCAGGAAGTGTCCCTCAGAAAGGGTGTGGCCTTTTCACCACTCCCAACAGCACCCTAGACATGGCTGGGCCTTTTCCCTCCCTGAGCTCCACAGAGAACACAGCCAGCAGAGGACACATTCCCCGCCATCCAGAAATGGGTTTGATTCTCAGCTGAGGGACAGCAGGACTGATAGAGACTGTCAGGCTACATGGCTGCCTGCACAGCACCCCCATGCTTGTTGGGGGCTTGGAGGGATGGCAGAGGCTGGCTGTCCACAGGCTGCGCATGACAGGGAGGCTCACTGGAGGTGGTGCAATTTGGAGGGGAATGTCAGGGGAGAGCTTTCTCTTGTTGGGCCACAAGATTCCACAAGGACAGCA
>NW_012102632.1:4015697-4026623 GCF_000951045.1 Mandrillus leucophaeus | reverse complement strand
GTATTTATAGATATTTATAGAACAGGGCAGGGCATACCAGAGTATTTATAGATATTTATAGAACAGGGCAGGGCATACCAGAGTATTTATAGATATTTATAGAACAGGGCAGGGCATACCACAGAGGGGCACAAGTTTTCAGGAACGGTCACACCTGGATGTGTCAGCTCAGCACTACAACAGACTAAGTCACACATGAAGGGGGCTGGCTTTGGGCTGGGGAGCCACTGTCAAGTCACAGAACACCCGCGCAGGCAGGCTTGGAAAGGGAGGCCTCAGAGAAGAGGAGGATCTGTTTAGAGGTCAAAGTGGGGCCTGGGGCTCACAGGACAGGATGGATTTGTCTGACCCAATCAGCTGGCAGTTGGAGGGAAAGCAGAGAGAAAATGGGAGAGAGAAAAGTGGGCAGAGAGCTGGTGAGGCAAGCGCAGAGCAGGGGTGTGCTGCAGCAGCTGTGGGAGGGCTGGGGAGGGGAGGGCGCAGGTGCAGGTGTGGCAATGTTTCTGGAAAAGAGGGGCTCGAAGGGAAAGGGGAGGAAGATGGAGGAGCCAGGCTTCACAGGTAGTGCCTGGGGACTGTGGTGGTCCTCCCCAGCCCACACACGCTGGCCTCTCCCATGACACCCAGGCAGTGCACCCACAATTCAGACCAATGCTCATCCCCCTCAGGCTTCCCTCTTCTCTGGTCACCCTCTCTTCAAACCCACTGGCCCAGGGCCACCTCTCGCCTTGGCGAGCTCCACCCAACAGCCAACAGGCCTGACAGAGAAAGAACACTGCTTGACCCAGGATGGTGAACCTTAAAGGAATGAATGGCTGGAGTGAGCGCCAGAGGCCCCTCTGGGTGGTCAGAAAGCCCAGGACCCTCTGAAAAGACCCTGGGGGAGGCAGGAAGGGCATATGCCACTGGCCATAGACTTATAAATCTAAGAGGGGAGCCTCAGCTGGTTATGGGGTCTGCAGGCCGCATAGGTGAGGCTGAGCCTTTCCTGCTGGGAAAAGCAGAAGAGGGAGAGTCTGTGACAGGAGAGGTGGGTGGGCTCGCTAGGCGGAGCTCAGCTGGGCCAACAGACACTGTGGTCCCCTTGGCTGAATGGCACAGTTGACCCCTAGGAGCAACAGGCCAAAGTGCCTGAGCCCGCTGGCCAGCGGTAGTGCTTCAGCGGGGGCCAGGGACCCTGCCTTCAGTCACATGCTAGCAGCTATGATGGTACCTGGGAGGGAGGAAAGGGGGCTGTGTGTCCCTGCCTGGCCTGTGAGGTGTGTTGTGGGATGACCACGTGTATGGGACTCTCAAGATTTTATCCCAGATCACCACTGGATTGCCGACAGATAGAGGAGGTGGGACCCTGACTATCACCCCTGCTCTGCAGTGGATTCGGCTTTCGGCACTCTCAGGCTGGGAGCTGGATGCCCGGCCCTGGCAGCATGATTCAGACTTCATGACAGGTATAGCGTGCCCAGGATGATGTTCCTAGGCCTCTGACCGCCTCAGTATCCAGCCCCACATACAGTCCCCTCCAAGTTCCCAGCCCCTGGACCATAAACCATGAGCTCTCTGCCCTTTCTAATGACTCCAGAGAGCACCCACACCTGCCAGCTTGGGAATGGAGCCTGTTCCAAGAGCCCACAGGCTCAGCCATGGAGGCTGGGGTGCTTTGGGGCTGTGGGGGCTGGCCCTGGTACCTGCATCCAGCTGGGATGCTCTGCACCTGCAGCCAGAAGTCGTCCATGGGCCCCCGTGGGCATGTTGTCGGTGGTTGTGTTGATGTCACTGATGATGATGGGCACCTCCTTCAGCACGTGGTGCATGCGCAGCATCTCGTTGTACCGCTGTGCCTGCTCTGCCGACTCCTCCATCAGCATGTCCTTTTCTCCACGTGAGTGCAGGTTGGTCAGCAGATCCGAGAAGATGAACTCCTTGATCTTAGAGTGGGCAAAGAGGGAAGGAAGTTGCGACCTGATGCCTGTGCCACCCCGGCCACCCCGCCACGCCCTGCTGGGACTGTGCACTGGGCTTGGAGCCCCAAGTGTGGCTTTTCAGATGTAGCTTTTACACCACTTAGACTCGAAGACCCACCTCCACACTGCCTTTTTTCACTCAGATGGGGACACTGAGGCCCAGAAGAAAAGTAACCTGTCCAACGTCACAGATCTGAGAGGTGAGCCAGGACCTATCATGGCACCAGGACACCTGTCTACTCAGTTTTTAATTTTTGGAGATAGGATCTCACTCTGCTGCCAGGTTGGAATACAGTGGGCGAGATCACTGCTCACTGCAGCCTCAACCTCCTGGGCTCAAAGTGATCCTCCAATGTTAGCCTGTTGAATAGCTAGGACTACAGGCACATGCCACCACCAGGCCCAGCTATCTTTTAAATTTTTTTGTAGAGACCAGGTCTCACTATGTTGCCCAGGCTGGTCTCAAACTCCTGAGCTCAAGTGATCCTTCTGCCTTGGCCTCCCAAAGTACTGGGATTACAGGCATGTGTCACTGTGCCCAGTCCCACGTTCTAGTTCTATGGGACAGCTCTAGTCTTGACCGTGCCCCTCTCCCTGGACCTGGTCCCATAGGGCTGGTTAGCATCTCCCCCAGGCCAACATGGCTATCTCCATCCCCAGTGCCACAGGAGCCCCCTGCCCCCATGAGGCGGTGCATGCACATTGTTGATCCTGAGGTGCATGGTGGTCTTGGGCATGAGACCAACCATGAGGTCCCACATGGTCTTGTTGACAATGGCCACATAGGAGTCCACCAGGCTCTGGGTGGTCTCCATTTGCTGCTCCAACTGTGGGTCCATGGAGTGCATGAAGCTCTCAGAGACCTTCTCCTCAGCCTTGCTGGCCTGTTATAGAGAACACAAGGGCATCAGGGTGGCCAGGCCGTGCAGCCAGGCTCCAGGCATCCCCAGCATCTCAGCCCCTCCAAGGGTACCTGGAACATTGAGGCACAGGGAGAAGCAACTGGACAGAACACACACCCAGCTCCCCACATACTCTAGAGGGTTTCAAGTCTCTGCTTCTCAGGACCCCAGGCCCCCCGCTATTCAGCTTTATCTTAGTTCTGACTCTAGTACCCAGAATTTGCCTCTATTTCCCAATCCAAAAATTAGAAAAGAACATCTCCAGGTCCCTTGCTTGAAGACCTGGCCAGATCTGGTGCCAGGCTGCAGACCCCTGGCGGGAGGTGAGAAGGGCATACTCACTTTCCCCTTGTCTTGGGAGGCCCACGTGCCAACATTGCCACCACCGCTGCCACCTGGGAGCACAGCCAAAGTAGACACTCACAGGAAAAGGGGAAGGGTTGAGTGAACCTGGGACACTGCACCCCAATTTTAATGTGTTGATCAATTCAATTTGCTAATATTTTGTGGAGGATTTTTGCATCAATACTCATCAGTGATATTGGCCTGTAGTTCTCTGTTTTGGATGTATCTTTGGTTTTGGTATCAGGGTAACGCTGGCCTTGTAGAATGAGTTTGGAATGGTTGGGTAAGGTCTCTAGTTTTGGAATAGTTTGGGTAAGGTTGGTATGAGTTCTTCTTTAAATGTTTGGTAGAATTCAGCAGTGAAGCATCAGGTCCCAGACTTTTCTTTCCTGGGAGACTTTTTATTTCTGCCCGATCTCATTATTTCTTATTGGTCTGTTCAGGTTTTGGATTTCATCATGGTTCAATCTTGGTAGGCTGGATGTATCTAGAAATGTATCCATTTTTAGTAGGGTTTCCTATTTCTTTGCATACAGTTGCTTATAATAGCCACTAGTGATCCTGCGAATTTTTGCGGTATCAGTTGTAATGTCTCCTTTTTCCTCTTTGATTTTATTCACTTGGGTCTTCTTTTTTTCTTAGTCTTAGTTAGGCTAAAAGTTTGTCAATATTTATCTTTTCCAAAAACCAACTTTTCATTTCATTGATGCTTTTGATTGTTTTCTTCATTTCAATTCCATTTATTTCTTCTCTGATCTTTATTATTTCTCTTCTTCTACTAATTTTGGGTTTGCTTTGCTCTTGCTTTTCTATTTCTTTAAGATGCATTGTTAGGTTGTTTATTTGATGCTTTTCTACTTTTTAAAAGTAGCTGTTTATAGCCATAAAGTTCCTCTTAATACTGCTTCTGTCGTATGCCATAGGTTCTGGTATGTTGTGTTTCCATTATCATTTAAGAAATGTTTCAACTTCCTTCTTAATTTCTTCGCTGACCCACTGGTCATTCCAGAGCATATTATTTCATCTCCATGTGTTTGTATAGTTTCCAACATTTCTCTTGTTACTGACTTCTAGTTTTATTCCACTGTTATCAGAGAAGATGTTTGATATTATTTCATTTTTTTCTAATGTTTTAAGATGTGTCGCATGACCTGAGATATAGTCTATCCTTGAGAAGGATCCATGTGCTGAGGGAAAAAATGTGTATTCTGTAGAAGGGAGAAGACACCCACCCCTACCTTGCTGCAACACACAGCGCTCTGCTCAGGGATGCGGCAGTGCTGTGCTGTTGTTACACAAGGGGCTCTCTTTTGGTGAGGGAACAGAAGTCTGTTCTGTAGTGTTTGCCATTTTCCAAGGTGCAAATATTCTATGGCTGATTTTAAGCTGCCACCATCTTCTCAGCCTGGGCTTGTTTGTACCCACCCTTGGAAGTCTATCCAAGTATTTGAAGGGATGTGGGTATTGTGATCTAAACTGTATCTTTCTTAGGGGACACTCCAAGCCCAGTTATGCTGTGGTTCTTGCAGACTCATAGAGGAACTGCCTTGCTGGTCTTGGATAAGATCTGGAGGAATTTTCTGAGCTACCAAGCAGTAGAGACTCTTATTCTTTACCTGTAATTTCTCTCCAAAAAGCAGTCTGTCTGTCTGTCTGTCTGTCTCTCTCTCTCTCTCTCTTCCTACCTCCCTCGCTTTCTCTCTCTGCCAAGCCACTTGGAGCTGGAGGTGGGCTAACACAACATCCCCATGGCCACCACCACTGGGACTGCACTGGGTCAGACCTAAAGCCAGCAAAGCACTGGGTCTCACTCAAGGCCCACTGTCAACACTACCTGGCTATTGCCTATGTTCACTCGAGGCCCTGGGGCTCTACAGCCAGCAGGTGGCAAAGCCAGCCAGGCTTGTGTCTTTCCCTTCAAGGCAATGAGTTTCCTCAGGCCCTGGTGGGTCCAGAGATGTTGTCTGGAAGCCAGAGACTGGAGTCAAAAACCTTAGAAATTTACCTGGTGATTTATTCTAAGGCGGCTGAGCTGACACTGAAACCATGAGACAAAGTCCTTCCCACTCTGCCTTTCCCTTTCCACAGGCAGAGGAGCCTCAGTCTGTGGCCACCACCACAGGCCCACAGGGAGTGCTGCCAGGCTACTGTTGATGTTTATTTAGGGCCCAAGGGCTCTTAAGTCACTTGTGGTGAATGCTTCCAGGCCTGGGACTCACCCTTCAGGGCAGTGGGCTTCCCTCTGGCCCAAGACAGGCCCAGAAATGTCGTCTAAGAGCCAAGGCCTAAAGTCAGTGACCACAAGAGCCCATTTGGTGCTCTCTACCCCATTGTGGCCAAGCAGGCATCTAAGCTGCAAAACAGCTGTACTTTTCCCTATGCTTTTCTCAAGCAAAAGAAACCTCTCACCATAGCCACTGTAGCTGGGAATGTGCTGGGTCTCAGCTGAAGCCAGCCACCTCACAGGGGGAATGATTGGTGGAGACTGTTATACAGCCACCTTGCTCTGCCCTTCCTCCCACACTGAACTTTACCTCTTAAGAGCCCTGTTTCCAAATACAATCACATAGGGGGTTAGGGCTCTAAGAATGAATTTTGGGGAAGAACAATTCAGCCTATAGCATTTGGACTTGGGGAGAGGGAGGGAAAGAACATGCACAGGAAGGTCACAGTGTAAGCAACAGTATGGAAGTGGGAAAGTTCAGCTCATGGATAGAAAAAAATTGATCCAAGTTGGCAGGGCCCACAGGGAGATGTGGTGGGGTGGTGAGAGGTGGGCTGGTGAGAGGTGGGCCACATCAGAAAGAACCTTGAATGTCAGGCTGAGGTGGGAGGCATTTCCTGTTGTGTAGAAGGTGCCAAGAGGTGGTGGGGAGGGTAACATGATGAAAGCATATTTAGGAGGATGGATCTGGCATCAGTGATGGGTGGGGGTAAGGAGTGAACAAAGCTGGAGGCCAGAAAACTGGACACATAGCCCAGAGTTCAGACTTAGGCTGTTCAAAGGCAATTTCCACACTGAATTCCAATGTGGATCTAAACATGCAGGGGATAGATAATTTAAAAAAGCAAAACCATTCCCTTCCCATTACCACACAGTTTCCCAGCTGAGCTCATCACCAGAGTCCTGCAAATCAGACAGTCTACCTGCCCCAAACTCTGTCCATAGAAGCTGTGACCCAGAGGGAGCCCTTGTCCAGCTGTAGCCCAGGGACACTGCAGCCTGAGCAGAGCTGCACCTGTTCCCTCCCAGGAACCTCATCTCTGTCTAGCCCAGCTTTGGCTTCAAATGCCCTCAGCTTTGGCTTCAAAATCTGTTGAGTCAGATTCATGACAGCTCTGGCCTTCTTTGGTTTAGGGATTTTTAAATAGTTTTTTCAAGCAGACAGTAGATCAACTCTGCTTGCTTACCTCTAAGAACTGGCTACAACCCACAGAAATCTGTTATACTCGTAGTTATGGCTTGATTACAAGGAAAGGATACAGATTAAAATCAGCCAGGGGAAGAAAGGCCTAGGTCTGGGTCCAGGAAGGCATCAGGCACGGACTGTCCATTATCCCTTCCCCATGCAGTCAGAGTGTATTACCCTCCCGGCCTTTCTATGTGCCAATACACACGGAGTATTCCCAGCCAATGAGGATCCCTCAAGCCTCAGTGTTCAGGGTTTTTACTGAAACTTCATCACAGAGGCATGCTGGATTGTTCATGTGGATCCTTTCAGTTTTCAGTTTCCAGTCTTTCCAGAAGTGACCTAAAGCCCATACCCTAAATCACATAGTCACTTTTCCTGGCCTGGCTAGTCCCCACCCTAAATCTCATTGTTAGACCATCCATCACGAGCCAGATCCCCAGGCAAAGATATTCCTATCAGGTATTACGTGTTGATGGTTACCTCCCAGGAGTCTAGGACAAAGGCCAGACCTCTTTTTGGTCAAGGTTAATTTTTTTTCCCCTTTTTTACTATACAACATGCCATAATCCTGTTACTTTTTCTGTTTTGTCTTCAAAATAACCCTAATTGGTGGGTAAGGATGTTTATTATTATAAACAAGATCTCAAGAGGGAAGACACTTGGGGAACATTGCACAGTTGATCCTGGACTCATAGTACAAGACTCCACTCTGAGAGCCCCGAGTCCTGAGAAGAAGATGGAAACAAGGTGTGTATGTGTGTGTGTGCATGTGTGGGTTTGTGTGTGTAAATGTATTTCTAATGAATGTGTGTGGATATGTATATGTCTCTGTGTGTGTATACATTTGGATGTCTGTGTGTCTATATGCATGTTTGTGTGTGTGTGTACAGTGGTGCACACCTGTAATGCCAGCTACTCAGGAGGCAGACAGGGGAGGATCAGTTGAACCCAGGAGTTTGAGAGAGAGAATATTTCAATGATCTTTCTCTTGCAGTTAGGAGACAAAACCTGGGGCTGGGCATAAAGAGACAAAGCACAGCATAAAGAGGCAGAGAAATGTCTAATAAAAACAAGTGACCAATAATTAATTAGTTCATCTATAAAGAAATATAGCATTTTAACAGCAGATTAAAACTGGAAGATAATCTTCTCTAGAACCCTGATAATCTTTGTGTGAAAACTCTTGGGCACATATGTTAATTGCCAAAACTCACGGGGTCCTGTGCAACAGAATTGGATAGTAAAACCATCTTTTTAAAACCCACTATGCTACAAGCAGCATTCAACTCTTTCTCAATTAAGACTTCACAAACCTATCTCCAGCTTCCAGATGGTGAGGGAAAGTGTGATGAGATTTTATGATAAATTGTGCCTGTCTCTGAGCCCATCTCCTCCTGTTGAAGAGGAGGAAAATGAGGCAAGCACATTACAACTCTGCTGACAAAGGTCACAAGCTAAGCAAATAATTATTATTTAAAACCAGAGAGTCCTATAATTTATTTACGAATTCCACACGTTCTGTATTAGATTTTCCAGTTCAATTTACTTGTATTCTTTGAAAGAAATTTATAAGATTCAAATTATTCAGAAAATGCTCCCAAGTGAAGAAAAGATTTAACCATACGAAGTATCATGCTACCTAATATGGTGTGGTGGTGAAGTGTGCAGGCTCTAAAGCCAGAAAACACAGGTTCAAGTCCTGGCTCTACTACCTTGGGAAAGTTACATGGTCTTGCTGTGCCTCCATTTCCCCATCTAAAATGTGGGAATGACAATAATGGTGTCTATTTCAGAGTTGTCTTAAGGAAAATAATACATGTGAAGCACTTTGAACAGAAGTTACTGCTATATAAGTGTTTGCTATAGTTATTTTAACATTTCAGATTATAAATATCTACCCTGTTATTCAGATAACAAGAGTCCCTAAGCTGATAACATGATGAAGAACTTTTGGGTTTCTTAATTTCCATCAGTTTTGTGAGGGAAAAAATACTACATGAAGAAGAGCAACTGAAGCAGGCGTGAGAAGGAAGCTTGGCTTAAGATTGGGGGGCTTGGATTTATTAGGCTTTTGTCTTCTAAAAATGTCCTAAGCTCCATTGATAAGAAGATGTTCAATATCAGTCTAGCTAAAAAGGACAAATAGACCCCACAAGACACTGAGTTAGAGACAAAAATAGAAGGGTAATAAATGAAATATGGAAAACTACACAACCAGAAAAATAAACAACTACCAGTACCCAAAACATGGCTAAATCTCACAGGATTATGTTGAATGAAAGAAGCCAGCCACAAACGTGCACATACTGAATGATTCCATTTATATGAAGTTCAAGAACAGGCAAAACTAATCCATGGTGACAGAGGTCAGCATCCTGGTTAACTTTGAGGGGACAGCAACTGAGAAGGGGCAAGCGGGAGCCCTCTGTGCTGATGGGAACATTCTGTATCTTGAGCTGAGTGGTGGTCACATGAGTGTGCACATATGTAAATACTATGGAGTTGGCTGGGCGCAGTGACTCACACCTGTAATCCCAGCACTTTGGGAGACCAAGGCGGGTGGGTCACTTGAGGTCAGGAGTTCAAGAATAGCTCAGCCAACATGGTGAAACCCCATCTCTACCACAACACAAAAATTAGCTAGGTGTGGTGGTAGGCGCCTGTAATCTCAGCCACTAAAGAGGCTGAGGCAGGAGAATTGCTTGAATCCAGGAGGTGGAGTTTTCACTGAGCCAAGATTGCGCCACTGCACTCCAGTCTGGGCAACAGAGAGAGACTCCATCTCAAAAACAAAAAAAAGTATGGAGTTGTAGCTTAAGGTACATGCACCTCACTGTATGTGAGATACTGTCTTAGTCCATTTGTGCTTGCTGTAACAAAATATCTGAGACTGGGTAATGGGTAAAGAATAAAAATGTATTTCTCACAGTTCTGGTGGCTGGGAAGTCCAAGATCAAGGTGCCAGCAGGTTTGTAGTCTAGCGAGGGCTGCTCTCTGCTTCCAAGACGGCACCTTGAACACTGTATCCTAACATGATGGAAAAGACAGAAAAAACAAAAGAAGAAAACAGAGCTAGGTATCTCCCTCAACCCCTTTCATAAGGTCACTAATCTCACTCATGAGGGGGCTCCTCCCTCACAACTTAGTCATCTCCTAAAGACTCCAACTCTTAATACTATCACATTGGGTTTAAGTTCTGACATGAATTTTGGAAGAGACACAACCATTCCAACCATAGCAAATATACTTTACTATAAAGAAAAAAAGGAAAATCTTGTCTCCAAACATAATATTTTAAGAGTTTACATATTTACAGCCCAATTTTCCACTTGCTTACATACATATTTATGACCACTAGAGTCATTCTTAGCTGAGAAAAGTTTCAGTAAATTAAATTTGTTTCTCACATTATCTATTAATACCTTATTCAGATAAAACCAAATTTCTAACCTAGATTTTAGGTTAAGACAGAAACCCATAGTAATTCGTTGCAATATGAGAATGACAGAGCAAGAGATATTAACTAGCAGGATCCAACTATTTTATTTTTAATAAACTTAAGAGCACAATTCTCTACTAATGACTCCCCCAGACAAATCATTACTTGTATAGCAAAGAATCAACTAAAAATGGAAGTGAGAACAGTTAGAGTCCTTTTTGCAACGGATGGATGTTTATGAGATTATTAAGTGAAGAGGGTTCAGAAACAAGGGGATAAATGGCATGCTAATTTGGGGTTGAATGGAGTAATCTTGGAAATATAAGAATCGTGCCTAATGGGACTTGTCTACTTGCAATTCAATAATCCAACATGTGTAAATTCAGACAATGGACATGAACACTCAGAACAAAATTACAGAAATAGAGCTGGGTGCGGTGGCTCACACATGTAATCCCAGAACTTTGGGAGGCTGAAGTGGGCAGATCACCTGAGGTCAGGAGTTTCTGATGAGTCTGGCCAAAGTGGTGAAACCCCGTTTCTGCTAAAAATACAAAAATTAGGCCAGTCATGGTGGCTCACGCCTGTAATCCTAGCACTTTGGGAAGCTGAGGTGGGCGGACAACCTGAGGTCAGGAGTTTTTGACCAGCCTGGCCAAAGTGGTGAAATCCCATCTCTGCTAAAAATACAAAAATTAGGCCGGGCGTGGTGGCTCACACCTGTAATCGCAGCACTTGGGGTGCCGAGGCTGGCGAATCACCCGAGGTCAAGAGTTTGAGACCAGCCTGGCCAACATGGTGAAACCCTGTCTCTACTAAAAATACAAAAATTAGCCGGGCATAGTGGCAGGCGCCTGTAGTCCCAG